>NW_028318702.1:27500-339166 GCF_062004578.1 Staurois parvus | reverse complement strand
GAAGTGTCCGGTATGGACTCTCCAGCCTTAGTGCTGCTCTGCGTTGGGTGCTGCCTCACTGTTACTCATTGGTGGCATACCCCGTTAGGTAAAGTAAAGATACTGAAGGGAGTCAGGTACTATAATTTGAAGGCTGCAGCAGCTGTCCAGAGCTTGGCACTCAAGTGCAGAGATCTCAATAATGGTGTCCTTGAGAGATATAAGACACAGCACAACTCCAGCCAAAGCTGTTTATTTCCTTTGGACAGAGTAAAAATGGTTAGAGCCCCTGTTAAGTTTTCATTGCTGCCTTGGTCCTTATTGGGGGAACCTCCCCTCATTTCTTGGCAGGAAGTGATGGGAAATCTCTCCAATGGGAACAAAAATTAGAGTGTGGAACAGTTAAAATATCTAATAATATTTTCATTGTGCTCTGTGCGTTCCTGTCTTGCTGATAACCAAATTTCCCATTTTATGTCACATGACAGGAAGTGAGGCAAAATATCTTTATTGGGGTACCAGACGGAAATAAACAACTGACAAAGTTTAACACCGACTCAAAAAAAAAATTGTTGGCTGGAGTTAGGCTTTAATGGTTTAATTCTATAGAATATCCAAAAAGATACCCCAAAATGTCAGTTTTGGGTGGTCTGACCTTTTAATCACAAGGTTACTGCACTACAGTAGCTACACAATTGTGTACTTCTGTCTATCTGAGCCTAAAAAACCCTTTGACGTTAATTCTCCTGTCTGTCCGTTTTGGGGTTTACAGTGACATCATTGGGCCTTTTTTTATTAAAGTATCTAAACCTAAAAGCAAAAATGTAATATATTGCAGTTTACCAGTCTTTAGATGAAATGGCTGCCTTAGTTTTCTTTTTTTCGGGCTAACAACTTTTTTAACAATATATATTATAACCTTCTTGTGATAGAATTAAATAAAAAACTAATATTCAAATTAATATATCATATATACTCAATAATAATAATAATATACTCAAAACATATAAAATATTTTCCAAAAAATTGAAAAGGAAAAAAATGGTCCAATGAAAAACAGTGTCCCAATAAAAAAACAGTGTCCAAAAAAAAGGGTCCCAAATTTTCAAACTTTATGATCCAATAGGAAGGAATCCTATTTCATCCCATGATACCTCAAAGAAAAATAAATAGATACTCTAGTGCATTACTTTTAAAACAATTATATTCACTCAGTGAAGAACACAAAAAATTGTGCAAAAACTATATATATATATCTCGTGCACATATAAATTAACTGTGACCACTCCGTGAACACTGCAACACTGTGAATCCACCGACACCAATAGTATAACATACTATTACCCTCTGTATTTATATAATCAGCATTCAATCAGAGATCTTCTATTTCCTCTCCAAAGAAATTTTCCAAGGTCCTCAAAAGACAAGAAGGGTCTCAAGACTCATTTGGCATTTGGCAGACTTTGGCATTTGTTTGGCAGAACTCGCATAGGAGCCATGTTTGGAGCTGGATATGTGGAATTTTAATGTAAGTTGCTATTAAATCTTTTACCTATACCTTGAACATGAGTCTTGAGACCCTTCTTGTCTTTTGAGGACCTTGGAAAATTTCTTTGGAGAGAAAATAGAAGATCTCTGATTGAATGCTGATTATATAAATACAGAGGGTAATAGTATGTAATACTATTGGTGTCGGTGGATTCACAGTGTTGCAGTGTTCACGGAGTGGTCACAGTTAATTTATATGTGCACGAGATATATATATATAGTTTTTGCACAATTTTTTGTGTTCTTCACTGAGTGAATATAATTGTTTTAAAAGTAATGCACTAGAGTATCTATTTATTTTTCTTTGAGGTATCACGGGATGAAATAGGATTCCTTCCTATTGGATCATAAAGTTTGAAAATTTGGGACCCTTTTTTTTGGACACTGTTTTTTTATTGGGACACTGTTTTTCATTGGACCATTTTTTTCCTTTTCAATTTTTTGGAAAATATTTTATATGTTTTGAGTATATTATTATTATTATTGAGTATATATGATATATTAATTTGAATATTAGTTTTTTATTTAATTCTATCACAAGAAGGTTATAATATATGATTACTGCACTTTCTAGGGAGAAAGTATGACTTTTTGAGGAATTTTGGGGTGTAGGAGGTTATACACTGATTTATAACTTTTTTAACAAGTACTGAAAAATTCCCAATGATCTTGCCAGAAATGCAGTGTCCTTGTCACAAACATCTACAGCTTTGTTGTGTAAACTACCAATCCTCTATGCAATGGAGATGAGCAAAAGCAGACATGTTTTAATGCAGCCTGTGTGACAGCCATGACCCCTCCATCGATGCAGTGGAGAATTGAGTGTAGCCAACGAAACGACCAGAAGTGTGTTGTTTACAGGATTACCAGGTGAAAATAAAGAAAAAACAACTTGAAAAATGAAAACTAATGCAGCCACCACATCTAAGGACTGGAAATCGGCAATCATATTAAGTGTTTGTTTTGGGGTTTTAAATGTAGAATTGTATAAAGACAGAACTGCTTTAGGCTCCATTCACATTTGTGAGACTTGTTATGAGACTTTGGACACATAAAGTCGCATGACAAGTTGCAGCCCGTTGTTTTCAATGGCACCCGTTCAGATCGGTGCAAGTTAAAGTCACAGCGACTTTGAAAAGGTATATGCATTACTTTGATGCGACTTAGTGCCAGAGAGCGTAAAGTCGGATCAATGTCGCACTCAAAGTCGCATCAAAGTCTCGCTCCAAAGTTTCACTGGAAATCGTACAACTTTGGAGCTGCGCAAGTGTGAATGGAGTCTACTGTCCAAAGCAGCCAACCATATTTTTCTCAGTGCAATATGGGAGAACAGGCATGATATCATCGTCTGCCATGACAATAAGAGTCATTCTTCCTTCTGGCACCTTAATTGGTATACCTCATTGATTGTTGTTTTCTGTAGTTTGTTGTCCTCTTACTGATACATGTGTCTACATCTATATATGCCATGACTTTACATTAGTAAGTAAGCTCTCTCTCCCCCTCTCCCCCTACAGGAGAAGAAGTTTCCCTCCGTGGGTTCAGCAGACCCGCGTCTGAGGCTGGCGACACCATGGAATGGGGCCCTTCCACCTCTGCCTCCTCGACTCCAAATCACAGAAAATGGAGACTTTCTAAACTCAAGTGACCACCACTAACCAGAGCTGAGGGGTCCATCCAGGAGCCTGGGGGGGAGGAAGGGGGACTGGAATTCCCCCACTGAGGCATCTGTCCATGGGCCCGAAGGAAAGGGGGCTGGGAATCCCCTTTCCTCCATGACTCTGACATCGTCCCTCTGCGCCGTCTAGACCTGCGGCCGACAATCTGTGTGACCCCGGACACACTTGGGAAGTGGAGAGGAGAGAGAAGGGGACATCGCACTGAACTTAGCCTAAGACCCCCTTGACCGTATAAACCTATTTCCTAAGCCTTTGTTCTGTTTGGACTCCTAAAATCTCTAAATCCCTCTGTTTTGTCCTAAATTTTTTCAGTTGCCCCTCTTAAGTCTCCCGATCTCCCCCCTCCTCACTCTCTGTCTCAGGTCTGACACCCTGGGATTCGCACTGACAGATCTGCACTGTAGGGGGTACCTCGCCAAATTCATCTCATCCTTTCACCCTCTACCCTCATTTATCTCCAGTCTGATAACACTTTTCTTTATTATTTGACTGACATTGACCATAATTTCATCAACCGTCATCTACCTTTTCTGTGTGATATGGTCAAAAAGTCCTGTGGTTGATTGAGTTGACTCTTGTTGACTCTGGTCATATTGAGAATGGCGCAACAGAAAGGAGTTTTCCATTAGAATATGATTTAATGTGGAGTTAATGAAGAGAATTTTGAAGACGTCACACCTACGTTAAGCAGAGGTGCAACGTCAATGGTAGGAAAGAGATTGGATCAGGAGGTCATTAAAGTGTACTTATGGCAATTTAGTTGGCTGGACACACATTTAGAATTGATAGCCTGCCAGCTCACCGGGAACCCAGCAAAAAATGTTCTCAGTGCACAAAATAGCTGTCTTGCTTTATGACAGGTACACTTTAAGGTCCCTGTATAGACAAAAAGGAAGGCCATCGAAAGAAAGGTCAACTGTTGTAGAGGGTTATCTCAGTACATATCCTGTTTTACCTCCTTTAAATGAGCAGCTGTTCTGGGAGACTTGAGATCATCTAATTCTTATCAATATTACTATTATTATTGAGATTTTATTTATTTCTTGAAATCTGTCAGTCCGAGTGGAGCCGAACGAGTGGTAGGAGTCTCCCGCCCAAAGAACTAACAATCTAACTCCACTTCCTGTGACACGGGGAGTTTATACATAACTTGGCCTCAAAGGTCGTGTGGGACTTGTGTTTGGATGGGGGAGGGAGGTGCCAAGGGAACTCGTTCCGCCCATAATCGGAGGTTGGTGCCATAAAACTTGCAGGGCCCCTCTTCACTTTTGTGACAAGGAGCTGCCGGGCCTGAAATGAATGTGTCAGTACAAAAAAAAAGATATTCTGATTGTATTTGGTTCTTTTTGACGTTCTGTGTAAATATGAAAAAAAAAAGTTTAAAGAAAAAAAAAAAACAGAGAATTCAGAGTCGTTCTGTGAATCGAGAGCTCAGAAAGCAACTAATATTTGTTATTTATTATGACATATATTTATATATTTAAGGAAGAGACAACAGGTGCTGACATCCATTGTCCGCTCAATATTTCACTCTCCCAGTCTCTACAGTCATCGGAATTTCCTGTCACATCTCATCACAGGGACTAGAGGGGCCATAGGACTCCCGGATTGAACCTTTACATTACAGTCAAGGAATGATTAAATTGCAGTTCTTTCTTTAACCCTTGAAATCCTACAAAGTGTGTAGACTATCAATATTGATTAACGTACAACAGAACTTTCATTTTAAAGCAACTAAAAAAAAAAAATTCCCCCAAAAATTTGAACTAAAACAAATTCCAAAAAAAAATTGCAACAAAAAAAAATTCCAGGCTCATTAAAAAAAAAGTCTTATTGTTTGTTTTTTTCTTCAGAAAACAGCTACAGCCTGAGTAGCATATCCTGTCCCCTGCCAGCATGCTACAGAAAAGGACCTTTGGCCTCTGTGTGGAAGCAGTAGCCTTTACAGAGGTCCAGCATGTCCTCTACTGAGTAATAACTAGAGCTCTGCAAAGCGGATTGGACAGCATGAGCTCTGACATCATAGGGGCTTTCTGACCTCAGCAAGGAGGGCTGCTAAACCAGCTGTTGACAAGGCCTGCGCTGGCAATCACACTGGAAAAAAAAAAAAATTATAACGAAAGGCAAAACTTTTTTTTAGTTTTGGATAGAGTAGAAATGGATTTGAACACCTGTCAGTTTTTTATTGCTGTCTATGCCCCCCATTAGGGAGATTCTCACTCTCTATTTGTCCTGTTTACCATTATCATCAAAAGGGAAAGTAAAAAGAAGCCCCAAATTTTGTGTTGTCCCAAGAAAAGTAGTAAAGGGGGCATTTTCCAATGAGGATACTAGTTCTGGTGACCTGGGGGTCCCAAAAGGCATTCTCTTCATTTGCAGGGATTTTCTCATTTCCTGTTTGGCTATGGGACAGAAAATAAAGGTAAATCTCCCCAACGGGACACAGATGGCAAAAAATTATCTGACAGAGGTTCTAACCCTTCATTACTCTATCCAAAATGAAAAATAAAAAGTTTTGCCTATAGTTCTACTTGAAAGGTCCAGTTTCATTCTAATCTATTCACATTGTTGTCAATCAAGCCCTGAAGAAGAGGACACTCTTGGACCCCTGAAACTCCTTGGATGGTCCCCCTGACCTTTATTGACATAAAGTAGTTTCTGGAACTCTTTGCAGTGATGTGGTGCTAAAATTTCCATTTTTGTTACAGAAGCACATACAGATCCAAAGCTCCGCTCAAGGCTGGTCTCTTCTGCATGTGGGCAACCTGAGTGCCACCATCATTGTCCGTCTCCACTCTTCATTGAAAATAGGAAATATCTGTTGCACTTCAATTAGCTCTTCTTGCAGTAGTTTTATTAACCAGTAAGTAGACTGCATACAGTGATTTCTCCAACCCCAAACCAACCTTCCTTGACGTGTTTCACCACTCATGGCTGTGAGCAAGCCGAGAGCAATGAAAGGCATCAAGGAAGGCTGGTTTTGGATTGGAGACATCACTGTGTGCAGTCTACTTACTGATTATTAAAGCTACTGCAAGAAGAGGTAATTGGCGTGCGACTGATTTTTCCTATTTTCCATTTTTGTTACATTACTCTGCAGAGAGACTTCTGCTTCTAAACAGAGAGCAGGTGTCCTTCTCTGCTGAATACTGGCAATAGACAGGCTCTTGTATTCAAGCTGTGGCTGCTTTAGAAAGAAAACAAACTATAAGCACATTTTTTGTTTTGATGCACCTGGAATGTATTTAGCTGATTTTAATAGTAAAGTTAATTGTGTTTTAAGGGCAGGCACTTTTTGATGTATTTTTGTACCTGTGAATTTCTTCAAATATTTCCTCTGTGCCTGTGAAGGATAGGATTTCATAACCACCATGGGGTTTATTTACTAAAGCTGGAGAGTCCAAAATCAGACTCCCTTCTGCATAGAAACCAATCAGCTTCTAACCTCAGCTTGTTCAATGAAGCTTTGGCAATGAAACCTGGAAGCTGATTGGTTTCTATGCAGAAGGGAGTCTGATTTTGGACAGCTTTAGTAAATAAACCCCCATGTGTCAAGCCAGCCCTAAGCTTAGCCCCTGCCACTTAACAGTCCAATACCAAAGCCTATACTGATCCATGAAGTTCTGGCATTGGACAGTTAAATTGCAGGATGGAGCTTAGCACTGATTGAAAGATCAAAGATACACATAAAGCGTTGACTTCAAATCCAGGTTCCTCCCCAGGCACCCAGGACTGGATTTAAAGGACGCTTTCCAGTAAATATTATTTACATACTTTGTGTTCCATTTGAGGGCCAACTCCAGACTCTGAATCACATGTTGCAATTATAATATGGAATGTCTATTGGTAAGTTATCTGTACCAGAGTTCCCATTGTCACCCAACAGCCAAGGCAAATGATAGTGCCAAGTTCCCCTGGTGGATTCTCCAATCAACAAATACTTGGGCAATCCCGATGTGAGAAAGTGACACTTTATTTATGGCCTTGTGAGTGGGGTGAAGATACAACTGCAGCAGAGAACTTTAGCCTTTGGAGTCCCCAGGAGATATTACAAGCATTGTGTGATTTAACCCAATGGAGACCATCTAAAACAAAGCAAAGTTGAGTTGGCTCTTAGAGAGGGTTTCTAGGTCAAACTCTACTAGCAAAAGAGTAGTCATTTTTTTACTTTTGAACTTTGCTTTTTAAAGGGGAAAAGTTTGAACCCTATTCTGCACCTTAGATGTGGGAAACATCCAGCTTTTTACCATGCTTTGGGCTGTTCAGGACTACTCTGGCTACCTGCCATCCACAAAGCAGGGATTTTATTTCCTTCAACAATATTAGCCTTTTTTTGGGAATAAAAACGTCTCTTGCTTGTTGAGCATTGCTAAATGCTGAAAAGTTTAACAAGACTCCATAGAGGCTAACCTGTTGAGAGTCAAGGGGGCTAGCCAACACATTAAACATGGGCCATCACCAATCGGTCCTTCAGAATCCTCAGCATTGGTAAACAACATTAATAATATTTTTAACTCTGAGAACATGAATCTAGGGATGGTACTACCAGTAGATTCAGCTTGTATAAGGCCCAAAGTCTAATCTGGCAAATCTTTACTATTTCCAGTGGACAGACACCCATGGGAAATAGGGTTTGCCAGGTTAGAGTAGATTAATGCTAATCAGTGGAATCCATTGAAATTCTATGGCGGGGAAGTCTATACATAGCAAGAATGGTGACCCAAAATGTAAGCTAAAAAACATAGTCGTTAGTTTCTTGGAAAAGGGGGGTTGAATGAATCTGCCATTGTATTCATAAGTAAATATATTTATATAGATTACAGGTCCTTTTTAACATCAATAAATCATGTAGGCTTTTGAAATAATTTTCTGCCTGTATGTAGAATTTTTATACTCCAAAAATGCCTCAATATCTGCCCAGCAACTGGCAATTTATTAGCACTATAACACCAAATCTTAATCAGCGTCCTAGATGTGTTTTCTAAGCTGTGATGGCAACCGGTGTCCCTTTCCGCCTAAATCTGGGTCCCTTTGATGAGATCTGCAGCCAGTCAAAATTCCTGCCCTTCTTATACTCCGCCGATCAGTATGAGAAGGATGCACAACACACACACACTGCAGACAGGAGGATACAACATATTATCTAAAGGTGACTAAGCCTAACTTATTTTTTGGGTGTATACTTTTTAAAACAATAAATAAAAAGTTAAATATGTAAATGAATTGTGAACTTGTTATTAAGCTCTTTCATGCTGATGAGAGACCTGATGTCAGGAATCAGCAGCAGAGATGGGCAATGCGTGGCTACACTCAGGAAACTGGGACCAGATTATGTATGCTTTAAGTGAGATTTCTTTACAGTGAAACAAATCCTTCCAAATCCCAGCACACAGCAAACATGAAAATATAAGTGAACCAAAAACCAAGTGACAGATTACCTGACCAGTGCTGGGACAAGGTCGTCCAGAACTCAGGGCAAAGATGCCACGTTCATGATGTGCAAGCGTAGGGGATCCTATGCCCAGAAGTCACTCGCTTGTCAAAATCACTGCTGCAGTCACTGCTCTTGTAAATCTTGTAACAGAAGAAAGGTGCCCAGGGGCAGACTGAGAACTCATGGGGCCCCTCGGGCAATAGGAAATCATAGGGCCCCTGTGTCCTCGCCCACACTCAAACCACACCCAAAAACGTCTATGAGAGGGACCAAGGGCATCTCATGGGGCCCTCCACTGACCCCGGGCCTTCTGGCAGCACCAAGGGCCCGAATGGTCAGTCCGCCCCTGAGGGTGCTCCATCCCTATAGTAAATCATTTCGCCCAGGGAAGCCGCCCCTCCTGGCCACCTCTTATTCCAGCCCTGTTCCTGACTTATAGCTAACAAACAGAAGCCTAACTGACTATGTACAATATAGTCAAAATGGGGAACACAAAAAGAAGGGGAAAACTGGAGATACAGGGAGCAGATGGGAAGGGGGAACCAAGACTGGGATCAGGAACAAGGGAGAGCTGGTACAAGGCAGCAGGATACATACAATTAACAGGGCAGGAGCAGGAATGGGATAATGGATAGTGGTATCTGGCAGCAAGCAAAACACTAGAGCAAGAGACACTTAGTAGAGGAAGACCTAAATTCTCTCCCAGCAGCCAGCATCAGGTGGAAATTGGCTGCTGGGAGACACCCACTGGTGGACACTGGAATCACAACCCTCCACCCAGGGAACCGCAGTGCCACCAGCAGGTGATCCAGGTCCTAACAATTGATGTCACAGGTAGTGCAGCCATATATAATACCCCAATACGGCAGTTAACTGGCAGGCATCATAAGGCACCACAAAATAGCTCTTTTGCAATAGCCCCACCCTACATGACTCCTTGAAGTCAATATTGCAAATATCAAATGGGCATGATACCCTGCACTCCCACGTCATAAGCCCGGGAAGAGGTCACTCAAGACACCTAACAAAGCCTTGGGGGAAGTGGTGGGAGCTGTAGTGACCATCTAGAGAGCTGCCCAATACAGATATCCAGTAGCATTTGGGTGGCAATACATACAGTGTACAACCAGAAATCAATATGTGGGTTATGTAAATAATGAAATAGACAGAGCTGTTCAATAGCCAATGATCATGCAAAGGTCACCATCACTCCAAAGAGTATGCTTCAAGTGATCATTTTTGATCAGTCCCCGTCCAGAAGCCTGTACAGATCCTAGACATCTATTACAGACAATTCAGGCTTCAGGCTACTGTGCTAGGAGTTTATTCTTTATTGATCTACTAGCAAAGAGTGTATGTGTGTATCACGCAGGGGCGGACTGACCATTTGGAAACTCAGGCACTGCCCGAGGGCCCAGGGTCAGTGGGAGGCCACATGAGATGCCCCTGGTACCTTTTTTATAGGCTTTTTTGAGTTTGGGCAAGGACACAGGGGCCCCATGATCCTCTATTGCCCGGGGGCCCCATGAGTTTCAGTCCGCCCCTAGTATCACGGGTTCTCAAGGGTGCAGTGCTACTTATAACAACACGTGGACTACTTAGGTGATGACCTTTCCACTCAACACTCACTTTGGGCAAGTGTTCCGACCTGGTTCACCTCATCATCTACAGAAAAGAAGCAGGTATGGACATGATATAAAGATTACTAAAACTCTTGCAATGTATATAGTTAAGCTAGAAGAGATTGTTTCTCTCTCAAAATAAATGGAACATTACTTAAAGGCCCAACTCGAGGCTCCATGGGCCCCACACAGGTGACACCCACCCCTGCCCTCAAAGGCTCCTCTAGTTTGTATACTTTTCTTTTTTATTAATATACATTTTTCAAATGTTTTCTAGCCGGTCACATTACATACCAGGTGCTCTTCCTCTACTGATCTTCTCCAATGCATACATGTAGAGGTGTAGAGCTATTCACCCTGAGGTCATCACAGAGGACAAGGGGGCACTCTTTACATCTGGAGGAAAAGAAATGTAATCTCCAAACACGGAAAGGTTTCTTCACAGTGAGAGCTGTGAAAATGTGGATAGACTCCCTCAAGAGTTGGTTCTGGCCAGCTCAGTGGATTGCTTTAAAAAAGTCCTGGATTCTTTCCTAGATACTCAGAATATAACTGGATACTAACATTTATAGGTAAAGTTGATCCAGGGAATATCCGATTGCCTCTTGGGGGATCAGGAAGGAATTTTTTTGCCTGCAGGAGCAAAATGGATCATGCTTTGCTGGGTTTTTTTGCCCTCTGGATCAACTGTGGGTGTAGGATTACAACTTTTTTTTTTTTATGGTTGAACTGGATGGACTTTTGTCTTTTTTCAGCCAGACTAACTATGTAACTATCAATACGTTATGAATGATGAAGGATGAGGCCATGACACCCACATTCATACATTCATAATAAATCCCCAGTCTTTTGACCTGAATGATGCTGGACATCATTCAACCTGAAAGACTCAAGACATCTTGTGGAGAAAAAGAAGTACTCTTAGAACACCTCTGAATTGAAGACGTGTGGGCAGCCTATTTTATTAACCACAAATTGCGTAGAGTTGAACCTTAAATGTAGATTGAACGCCTTTCTTCTCTTGAGGTATAGTGGAGTGACTGATCCACAGAATTAGTCTGAATTCCACTGTTGGGGGGGTCAAGAAACAATTTTTTCTGCACTGTACAGACAGGTTAGGTTGAACTTCATGTACGGCTGTTGTTTTTCAGCCTACGTTAAGTTGGCAGCTTCGTTGTGGACATTTTCAAGTTTTCAAATATTTGTGTACAGTTTCTAGGCTTGCTGAAAAGTGCAGTAACCCGTAAATTGCCAATCAGATTTCAATTTATTAAAGTCAGTTCAATTAGATTGTTTGCTATGGGAAACAGACTGTCGGTGGTGACTGGTGGAATCTCCTAAATTATATGTGAAGAATGCAATCCTGAGAAACGGGACTGTCCAGAGAACTGGGGCCAAAGTCTGAAAGACTGGAGGTGTATGAAGGAAAATCACAAAGATCTCCGCATTAGGTCCAGAAATATCTTTTTGTATGGTAATGTAATATAGAAAGCCAAAACGGGATTCCAAAGGGCCCCCTTATTAGGATCTGGAAAAGAGTAAAGTGGAGCTATGGGCAGAATAAAAAATGACACATATGGTGCTATCTATATATGTGCAGAACAAAAAAAAATCATTATTTGTTTAGTTAAATTAGTTACATTTGTTTAATTTTCGGAATTCGTTTAATTTAGTTTATTTGTTTTCAAATTCTATTCTAATTTTTCGGTTGAATTGAATTCGACCCAAACTAAAAGATTCTAATTTATTCTATTTGAAATTCGAATTTCAGGTATAGGGTATAGTCTTTCTATTTTTTTCTCTATTCTATTCTTTCTTTTCTATTCTTTTCTATTGTGTTCTTGTCTTTTCTATTGTATTCAAATCTATTCTATTCGAAATTTGAATTTCGGAAGACGGTTATATTCTTAATATTTTGTTTTATTCTTTTGTTTTTTTCTATTCTATTCTTTTATTTTCTGTTCTATTTTATTTTTTTCTATTATATTTCTTTATCTTTTATTTTCTATTTTGTTCTGGTTTACGCTAGTCTTTTCTATTCTATTCTGTTTTATTTTATTCTGTTCTTTTCGAAATTACTAAATGGCTAAACCAGTGTTTCTCAACCTTTTGTCGGTCAAGGCACCCATTAAAATTGTGGACAGTCCCGAGGCACCCTTTAAAATTGTGGACAGTCCCGAGGTACCCTTTGAAATTATGGACAGTCCCGAGGCACCCTTTGAAAATATGGACAGTCCCGAGGCACCCTTTGAAAATATGGACAGTCCCGAGGCACCCTTTGAAATTATGGACAGTCATGAGGCACCCCATTCTAAAATGGGGTGCCTCTAGACTGTCCATAATTTTAAAAGGGCTCCCCATTCTAAAATGTGAAAAACTATTCTAATAGTTGTATATAACACAGCAACATCCACACATGTAAGACACCCAACATTAGAGGTGATTTATTCATCCAAAGCAAATACACTTTTGCACACTGGTACTGACTAGTATTCCAGTGTTTCTCCTCTCCCTCAGTTTTTCTCCATCACTGATCTAATGTGACACCAGCACTGATGGAGAGGGGCAGGGGAGGGTCAAACTAGGATGCTGTGCAGGCAGCCGACATCCTCCTTATCAACTGATGATGTCATTGGTTGTCAGGACGCCGGTGGCTAGAAGGTCGTAATGGTGCACAATGAAAACCTGTGGCTTTGTGTAACTATAAGGCTGGCTTGTTCCACCCACTGGCTTGTATACAAGTTTTGGGCAATTTTTAGACATTTTGCCAAGGCACCCCTGAAGAAACCTCAAGGCACCCCAGGGTGGGCTAAATAATGCAGTAGGCTGGGCATTGCACCTGTGGCGCAGTGATCGCTGTTGCAATGACCTGTAGGCTTAAATGTACTAAATTATCTATTTTTTTGTTGTTAATTTATTGGTGCATTTATTAAGTTTAAAATGTAATCTCAAAAGGCGTACTATGTCTTTTAGTCTTTTTTGAAACTACATGTCTGTAGGACTACCCCCTAAGGAGTCTCTAGAAGATTTGGGTCCCCCTATAGTCCTACACAGCCAGGCATCACACATCTTCACACAGGCTTGCATCCAGAGTCAGAAATCAGTCCTTGAGCTTTGCTTTTGTTGTTTTATTTAGGGGATTTGAACTGGGATAGGGTTAGGGGTATACAGGATGCCCAAGGGTACTGATAATGGAGGAAAACCTCCTGGAACTATTTACAAGTTTTCTCTGCAACACAGTCTCTGTTGAAGAGTTAGCCAGTGTCTCCTTAGTGTACCACCCCAGACCTCAGATGAACTTCTCCTCTTCACCCAGCAATCTGGAGGTATCCCTGAGCAGAGGAACTGGTTCCTGTCTTTTTAATAGATGAACAGTCACTGGCAGGCGGCTAATCTGGTTTTCCCACCAGAGTGTTCCTTCCCCTAGCCACCCAGGTGGTGTACTGTACTCACTCAGATCCTGTACTGCTGTGGGTTGGTGGTAGCTACCAGGCCCATCAGCTGGGCTGCTCCTACCCTGCCATACAGGTGGTCCTCTCTCAGGGGGCTGGTGAGCTCTGAGCTTTCCTCCTTTCCAGCTCCAGGCCTGCAGGTAGGCCCCATCCCACTGGGCCCCTTTGCAGCCTCCTTCCTTCAGCCGCACATCCTCTTTTCTGTCTTCCATCTGAACTCTCCTGTTACTGAGCAAGCTCCAACACTTCTAAGGGTGTCCCAGCCCCTTGCCAACCACTTGTTGGGGATTGGCTAGGATCCCTCCAAAGTGCAACCAGCCACTCCTCATATCCACCTACTGCTTCCAGGGCCTTCCTCCAAAAGCCCTAGAGCAGGGGGAAATTCCAGAGGGGCTGGCCTCTCAGCCCTGACCACAATTTGACCTGTCTGGCTGTTACTCAGCCTCTGTCTAACCATTGGAGTCTAGCGCCCCCTAGCTACCTAGGAAGGCGCTATATGTCCATTGATTTTACTGCAGGACAAACAAAGTTGGCACCTTGTTACAGGAAGTGGAAATATAACAGACCTTTTGGAAGGACCAAACAAATCCTGCTGTGGTAATGCCAGACAGAGTCCAACATATTTCTGATTTTGACCATTGTTACACTTTGCTTTCACATTGATCCATTTTTCTTCTTTAATAAAAAGTGGAAGAAAAACGTGTGACCATGTATTCCTATGGAACTCTTCACCCTGATCATTTGCAGGTCTGGGGAGTTTTTCAATGTCCTGCTTGCTGCATTTTTGCAGGTTTGGTATGATATGTAAAAACGCACCAAAAAACGCACCTACCCATTGAAATCAATTGAAAATACGTCAAAAACGCTTAAAAAATGCATCAAAAACAGACATGCGACTGAAAAACACACAGCAAACATGGTAAAAACGCTGCAGAAGCCATGGATCCATGTGAAAGCAGCCTTTACAGTGGCATGCTCTAGACTTTGTATATTTTACAATTATTCATAAACCAAAAAAAAAAAAAAATTATAAATTAAAGTGGAGCTCCACCCAAAAGGGGAATCTGCGCTGGTTTGCAGCTCACCCCCCTCCACTGCCACATTTGCCCCTTTTTTTGGGGAGTGGGGTACCTGGTTTTGCCAAGTACCCGCTCACACTTCCGGCTCAGTTCGCCGCGACAATCTGAGCCAGATGTTCAGCCCTCCTCCTTCCCCCCGCAGTCTTCTGGGACACTCCACAGGTCCCATAGGACTATGGGACCAATCACAACGTGCAGCACGACTCGCACATGTGCAGTAGGAAGCCGGCTGTGAAGCCGCAAGGCTTCAGTTGTGGTTTCCCCTACTGGCAATGCCGGCACTGGGAACCTGGAGGCTAGTGAAGAACTATCCGGGGGGGGGGGGTGATGGCGTTCAACCCACAGACAGGTAAGTGTCCTTATATTACAAGTCAGCAGCTACAGTATTTGAAGCTGCTGACTTCTATTTTTTTGGAGGGAGCCTGGAGCTCTCCTGTAATATATCAGATTTAAATGAGTTAATATTTATTACCTGGATTTTTTTTTTTTTTAATCAGAATGCCATGATTTGGGACAACAGAGAAAAAACTACAGGGAATAAAAGCAAAGTAAATCCAAACCTGAGCCCATCAGAGTCCCCCTTACATTGGAGTCCCTATCAGAGTTCCCCCATTCCTCATATCAGGGTCTCTCTTATATCAGAGTCCCCCTTATATTGTAGTCTCCCCTTACACCAAAGTCCTCATCAGAGCTCCCCTTTATATCAGAGATAGTCTTTACATAAGAGTCCCCTTCAGAGCCCGCTTTACATCAGAGTCTCCCTTTATCCAGGGTCCCCATCAGAGCCCCCCTTTACATCAGAATCCCCATTGCAGTCCTCATCAAATCCTTAATTTACATCAGAGTTCCTTTTTACATAAGGGTCCCCATAAGAGTCCCCTTCAGAGCCCCCTTTACATCAGAGTCCCTATCAGAGCCTCCCTTTATCCAGGGTCCCCATCAGAGCCCCCCTTTACATCAGAATCCCCATTGCAGTCTTCATCAAATCCTTAATTTACATCAGAGTTCCCTTTTACATAAGGGTCCTCATTAGAGTCCCCCATTACATCAGAGGGCTGAATACAATTGTGCAGTGGGCCACATCTGGTCCACGGACTGCAGTTTGTAGACCCCTGCTCTAGACAGATATATATTTCGGGGACAGGACAATTACATCCTAGTAGATAGATTGTTGTGTAGAGCTGCTCCAGCGGCTGGTTTGAGATCCGCACTCCAATCTGTCCTTCATGCACCACCGACTGGAAGACGCTGACAGATGTTTAATTTCTTCTCCATCCTGTCTCCAGAATAGAGAAATGTCTTGGCTGGCTTTGGCCGTTGATGTGAATTTCAGCAGTTAGATTAAGACTTCCTCACAGTCGGGCTAAGCTGGGGATTGAGTTGCGGAGATCTCATCCTCGCAGCTGCTGAAAGAGATGAGTAGTCGCCGGGTCATTCACTCCAGCGGCTTCTACTAAAACCTGAAATATCAATTTTCCGTGGACTGACTCTTAAAGTGAACCATACTTGGGTGACATTTAGTCTGATATCGCACGGCGTAACAATTGCATGTTCTTCTCTTATACAAAATACTCGTTCTCAATTTCTGCATCTCAGTGCTGCTGATCTCCTCCAGCTTCTCCGCTGCCACTTGTAGGCACTCCAGTGGCAGCTGCATATGATTGCTTTGGGCTTCCTAAGTGATGAATATGCATGGAATGAGCAGTGATAAGCTTTCACAGTCCTCATGCACACTTGAAATTTTTTTCTACAGCCAGTAAACCCCCCAGTATGTTATCCTATGTGTCCATCCCCGGCGTGTTATCCTATGTGTCCATCCCCGGCGTGTTATCCTGTGTGTCCATCCCCGGCGTGTCATCCTGTGTGTCCATCCCCGGCGTGTTATCCTGTGTGTCCATCCCCGGCGTGTTATCCTGTGTGTCCATCCCCGGCGTGTTATCCTGTGTGTCCATCCCCGGCGTGTTATCCTGTGTGTCCATCCCCGGCGTGTCATCCTGTGTGTCCATCCCGGCGTGTCCTCCTGTGTGTCCATCCCCGGCGTGT
Source organism: Staurois parvus (assembly GCF_062004578.1). NCBI lineage: Eukaryota > Metazoa > Chordata > Amphibia > Anura > Ranidae > Staurois > Staurois parvus. Next base: position 322,330 of record NW_028318702.1, on the reverse strand, counting down.
CCTCTTGTGTGTCCATCCCCGGCGTGTCATCCTGTGTGTCCATCCCCGGCATGTCATCCTGTGTGTCCATCCCCGGCGTGTCATCCTGTGTGTCCATCCCCGGCGTGTCCTCCTGTGTGTCCATCCCCGGCGTGTCCTCCTGTGTGTCCATCCCCGGCGTGTCCTCCTGTGTGTCCATCCCGGCGTGTCCTCCTGTGTGTCCATCCCCGGCGTGTTCTCCTGTGTGTCCATCCCCGGCGTGTTATCCTGTGTGTCCATCCCCGGCGTGTTATCCTGTGTGTCCATCCCCGGCGTGTTCTCCTGTGTGTCCATCCCCGGCGTGTTCTCCTGTGTGTCCATCCCCGGCGTGTCATCCTGTGTGTCCATCCCCGGCGTGTCCTCCTGTGTGTCCATCCCCGGCGTGTAATCCTATGTGTCCATCCCCGGCGTGTTCTCCTGTGTGTCCATCCCCGGCGTGTTCTCCTGTGTGTCCATCCCCGGCGTGTTCTCCTGTGTGTCCATCCCCGGCGTGTCCTCCTGTGTGTCCATCCCCGGCGTGTTATCCTGTGTGTCCATCCCCGGCGTGTTATCCTGTGTGTCCATCCCCGGCGTGTTATCCTGTGTGTCCATCCCCGGCGTGTTATCCTGTGTGTCCATCCCCGGCGTGTTCTCCTATGTGTCCATACGCGGCGTGTTATCCTATGTGTCCATCCCCGGCATGTTCTCCTACGTGTCCATCCCCGGCATGTTATCCTACGTGTCCACCCCCGGCATGTCATCCTACGTGTCCATCCCCGGCATGTTATCCTACGTGTCCATACACACATAGACTGTGATCAACGTTTTTTGGCTGGGACGTTTTTTGGCTGGAAAAAAACTCCAGAACTAGTGGGTTTCTAGACTAATTTTGTAGCTGTAAAAACTCTCTAACACTGAAAAATGTGGTAAAACGCAGTAAAACGCCACAAGCCGGCATTTTTGGACTTTTTTTGACCAAGAAAAAAATTTTTTTTTGTAAAAATAAAAAAAGCTAAAGAATGCAAACACAGGAAAATGCCACTAATCGCAGCAAAACTCCGCTAAACACTAATGTAAAAATGCTAAAAAAAAGCTGAAAAACTCAAATTTTTAACATGACTTTACACAGCTAGCGTTAGTTAGTCCATAGAAAGCACAAGTGACAGGGTGACAACACAGGAGAGCAAGAAGAGAGTTGTCAACCTACAACTGGAAGTGCCTGAGCAAAGACCTTCATGGCAGGATCACCAAATATTATTTTAATGAAAGCTGCAGTTTAAACATTAAAAATTAATTAACCTTTACAAGTAATTTCTAAGGGTAGTTAACCGCTTCCCAACCACCCTATAGCAGAAATAATGCTACAGGTGCGCAAAATCATGTATATATACATGATTTTGCATTTCCGCGGCTGTCAGTCACCGGGTCCCAGCCAGTGAATATTCGCCAGTGCCCGGTGATTGCCGAGGATCTCCGATGGGGAGGAGAACTATTTGTAAACAAAACAATTCTCCTCACTGTTGGTTCATAAACACTGCTTTGGATGGCTGTGCACAGCACAACCATCCAAAGCAGTGTGACTACAGTGAAGCACACAGACACAAGTGAAACAGCACACAGTTAACCCTTTGATCGCCCCTCATCTTAAACCCTTCCTGCCCAGTGCCATTAGTACAGTGTCAGTGCGTTTTTTTAGCACTGATCACTGTTTTGGTGTCACTGGGGATGTCAGTGACACCAAGTCAATCCCCTCCAGTGTCAGAATGTCCACCGCAGTCCTGCTATAAGTCACTGATCACCGCCATTACTAGTAAAGACATCTAAAAAAAATCTCAGTATCTATACCACCATTTGTAGACACTATAAACTTCTGGGACCCAGGTATGAAGTGGTCTTCATGCAAGAACTGAGGCCAAAACCTCTGACTGGAAACAAGGCTAAGTGGCTCAATTATGCATGGAAACATAGCAACCTGGGTGCAGAATAATGGCAGCATGTGCTCTGGATTGATGAGTCAAAATGTAAAATATTTGGCTGTAGCAGGCGGCAGCTTGTTGGTGAAGGGCTGGAGAGCAATACAATAATGAGTGTCTGCAGGTGGCAACGGTGAAGCGTGGGGGGGGGGGGGGGGTCCCTGCAAGTTTGGGGCATTTCTGCAAATGGAGTTAGAGATTTGGGCAGGATCAATGGGGTCCTCAATGCTGAGAAATACAGGCAGCAGGGGCGGACTGACCATTTGGAATCTCGGGCACTGCCCGAGGGCCCGGGGTCAGTAGGGGGCCCCATGAGATGCCCCTGGTACCTTTTTCATAGGCTTTTTTGAGTTTGGGCAAGGACACAGGGGCCCCATGATCCTCTATTGCCCGGGGGCCCCATGAGTTGTCAGTCTGCCCCTGACAGGCAGTTACTTACCAATCATGCTGTACCATCAGGGAGGCGTGTGATTGGCCCCAAATGTATTCTGCAGCAGGACAATGATCCCAAACATACAGCCAATGTCATTATGAACTCTCTTGTGTAAAGAAGAACAAGGAGTCCTGGAAGTGATGGTTTGGCCACCACAGAGCCCTGGTCTCAACATCATGTCTTGGATTATATGAAGAGACAGAAGGATGTGAGGAAGCCGACGTCCACAGAAGATCTGTGCTTAGATCTCCAAGATGTTTGGTACAACCTACCTGCCGAGTTCCTTCAAAAACCGTGCAAGTCTACCTAGAAGAATTGATGCTCTTTTGAAATCAAAGCGTGGTCACACCAAATATTGATTTGATTTGGGTTTCTCTTTTGTTCATTTACCTTCCATTTTCTTAATTGATAAAAATAAACTATTAAGACTTTCATTTCTGAAATCATTCTTCATTTACAGCTATTTTTTCACACCTGCCTAAAACATTTGCACAGTAATATATATATATATATATATATATATATATATATATATTTTCTCACTTTAGCCATACAAAACAATTGTTAGAGAACTGCAAACAACAAAAGAGGCCAGCATGACAACTCTATCAGCTATAAAATGCTGTAGAAATAGTAAAGCATTTTAAGCTAAAAATAATTATGTAAAATAATGATGAAAAAAGAGGTGAAAAGGGACCATGGATGAGTCCCTTTATGCAGGTGACGCCCCTCAGGGGTGGTCCATAACACTCTGCATTCATAGTAATCTGTCTTCGCATTGACAGTGGGCAGAAGACTGAAGACACCTTGTGGTGAAGAAGAGATACTGCAGGGGCAGGTTGGCACATGGACAATATTTTACTGGCGCAACCAGTAAATTTGGGACTTGTTGCCATTGTTATTAACAAAAGATACGCTTTGAGGCGGGCACCTCCAAGCTAAGGGTGAATGTTGCAGCCTGATCTGCTTTTTTTTTTTTTTAAACAACACTTGAGGGGCAAAAAAATGACCTGGAGCTGGGCTATAACTTGTAGTTTGGTTGCTGTCTTGTCTTTGGGATTTGTGCTCTGCCGTGTCTCTGGAATTCTGCATTTCCCATTCTCCACAATGCAATACTTTGTGATTTATTGTCCTGGAATGCTGGTCTAGTGTGCCTTGGCTGCCATTGTTGGAGCAAACACATGATATACTTCTTGACATTTCATAAATATAAACACACAAATAGAGTTTTCTTTTGTTGGTATTTGATAGCCATTGTTTTATTTTTCTCCATATTATATTAAAAAATATTGAAAATTCTGAAAAAAAACAATATTTTCTACTTTCTGTTATAAAAAATATCCAATAAACTCAATTTAGTCATACATTTAGGCCAAAATGTATTCTGCTACATGTCTTTGGTAAAATAAATTCCCAATACGTGTATATTAATTGGTTTGTGTGAAAGTTATAGCGTCTTCAAACTATAATATATACACTCACCGGCCACTTGGGCATACATGTAATGTTCTTGATTCCTTTTGAAAAAATTTCTGCCAGGAAAAGTGAATAAAATATACGCTGAAGCACAGGAGCGATCCACCCACTGACCACCCCAGACAACCCTGCTTGGGTATATTTGTTCTTTTTTTTAACTGCGGATGAGATATCTCCTCCAGCAGCACTGCATGCACTGATATAAATTCTGAGAGCAACACCCTTTTGCTGTCAGAATAAACAGATCAGTGCAGCAGCTAATTGGTGTTTTTTTTTTACTTTTTTTATTTTAATTTTATTTATTTATTTTTTAACTGTTTTCATTTTCTATTGTTTTTTAACTTTTTTTGAAACCTATAAGAACTGCCTCTGATTTTAGGATCTCTAAAAATGCAATAGACAGTTTCCTGACTAACACCTTTTGAGACGCTGTGTGAGAATTGTGAAAATGTGTGCCCTAGATTGTGCTGTGCTGTACCCTATACTAATACTCTGCTAGTGTGTGGTAGCAACGGAAGCAGTCCTTGATGCAGAGACTAGGTTGATCAGGCCAGAAGGGACAAAAAAGCAGGTGTCAAATCTTTTTCCATGTCTGGTACAGACACTACATCTTCTTTGGGGTGACCTTTGGGTTAGGGTACCAGAGAGGACATCCAGAAAATGCCTCTCATGCAGCCAGCCCATTGCATCTGGGTTGGGGGTCTGAATGCAAAAGGGCCATGATGATCTCTTCCTGAAATTTTAGGAAGAATCCATTTCATCCTGTTGCTTTATATAGTTCAAGAACTCAATATATAGCCAATTAAAATAGACACCTTTTGATACCAGCGTTGAACATTGTGGGGATATTAGGCAAGGGTTAATCCTTTGGTCATTGAAGTCCACCCCTCCTATGTTAGGGTTATAGTCGTGGATACGGGGGTTTCTTAACACGGTCAGATGCCATGCTAATTTGGGCGATTGTGTCTACCTGAATGGAAATCAGGATGAAAAGATCCCATTTGTCCTTCTACTTCACTGCTAGCAATTTATTACTTCTCAAGCAGGCTTTCTTCCTCTAAGTCGGGTGTTTTCAAGCTATTGGGGGAAGCTCCGGCAATTAGCTCACATGGTGCCACAGGAGCCAATTTCAAGATCGTATAAATGTCAAAACAGCGGCATGCTAATATAAAACGTATCCACATATAAGTGGTACCCCTGTGGAACAAAGACGACACCAAGTCCCATGCTATCTTGCTAATGCTCCCCATGTAGTCTGGGAAGTCGGAGGGCTCTACTTCACTTTTTCCTCAAACTCTGAAATTTCATGTATTTTGGTCTGTAAGAGCTGAATTTGGGTTGGCAGAAATATATTGTTGTGCATATAAATTGCTTTGGAACACAATCAAATTATACAAGGGTTAGGTGATGGTTGTCCCTGTAGTGATGTCCCAAGTTTAGGGGTGGGGATTGTTCCTCTAGTGATGTCCCAGCGTTAGGTGATGGTTGTCCTTCAAGTGATGTCCCAGGGTTAGGTGATGGTTGTCCTTCTAGTGATGTCCCAGGGTGAGGTGGTGAATGTTCCTCTATTGATGTCCCAGGGTTTGGTGATAGTTGTCCCTGCAGCGATGACATAGGGTTAGGTGATGGTTGCCCCTATAGTGATATCAAAGAGTTTGATGATGGTTGTCCTTGGAGTGATGCCCCAGGGTTAGGTGAAGGTTGTCCCTGTAGTGAGGTCCCTGGGCTAGATGATGGTTGTCCCTGCAATGATGTCCCTGGGTTTGGTGATGGTTGTCCCCGTAGTGGTGTCCCTGTGCTAAATGATGGTTGTCCCTGTAGTGATGTCACTGGGCTAGGTGATGGTTGTCCATGTAGTGATGTCCCAGGGTTAGGTGATGTTTGTCCCAGTAGTGGTGTCCTAGAGTTAGGTGATGGTTGTCCCTGTATGGATATCCTAGGTTAAGTGGTGATTGTCGCTAGAGTGGTGACCCAGGGTTAGGTATTGGTTGTCCCTCGTATTATCCCAGGGTTAGGTGTTGGTTGTCCCTCGTATTGTCCCAGGGTTAGGTGTTGGTTGTCCCTCGTTTTCTCCCAGGGTTAGGTGATTGTTGTCTCTGTATGGATATTAGGTGGTGATTGTCCCTAGAGTGATGACCCAGGGTTAGGTGTTGGTTGTCCCTCGTATTGTCCCAGGGTTAGGTATTGGTTGTCCCTCGTATTATCTCAGGGTTAGGTGTTGGTTGTCCCTCGTATTGTCTCAGGGTTAGGTGTTGGTTGTCCCTCGTATTGTCTCAGGGTTAGGTGTTGGTTGTCCCTCGTATTGTCTCAGGGTTAGGTGATATTCCAGGGTTAGGTGATGGTTGTCCCTGTATGGATATCCCAGGTTAGGTGGTGATTGTCGCTTGAGTGGTGACCCAGGGTTAGGTGATGGTTGTCCCTGTAGTTTTGTCCCAGGGTTAAGTGGTGGTTGTCCCTGTGGCGGTGTCGCAGGGTCAGGTGACGGTTGGGGAGGGGCGAGGTGTCGGGATCGGTGAAGAGGAGGAGGAGGCGGCCTGAGCTGTGCGGAGGTGAGGAGGGATCCGGGGTGTGCAGTGTATGGGGGGAGCTCGGTGTACAGCCCATCCTCCACTCCATACATTGTATACGGGGGATATCCGCTCTGTGTCATTGTCCGGGGGGGAGGGGGTGAGCGGGTCATGTACAGCCGGTGAGGGTGGAGGGACACGTTGTATCTGTATTGTGTACATTGTATGTAGTGTGTACATTGTATGTAGTGTGTACATTGTATGTAGTGTGTACATGGATTGTATAGTATGGTGTGTCTATGGATTGTATGGTTTGTGATATGAGGAATGTCACTGAATGGTAGAAGTGATTTGGGGAGCGGGGGAAGCCATGTTCAGGGGTGGTACGCTCGGGGAGCGGTGAACGCAATGTTTCGGGAGTGGATGCAATGTTTGGGGACGGTACACTTGAGGAGCGCTAGACGCGACATTCGGGGAGCAGAGGACGCGACGTTGCAGGAGCTGTGGACGCGACGTTTGGGGCGGTGGATGCGACGTTCGGGGAGTGGGGGAAGCAGTGTGCAGGGGTGGTGCGTTTGGGGAGCTGTGGACGCAACGTTCGGGGGCGGTACACTCGGGGAGTGGTGGATGTGACGTTGGGGGGTGGTACCTCTTGGGAGCGGTGAATGAAACGTTTGGGGATGGTATGCTCGGGGAGCGGGGGATGCAATGTTTGGGGAGCGGTGGATGTGACATTGGGGGCGGTACCTCTCGGGGAGCGGTGAATGCAACGTTTGGGGGCGGTACACTCGGGGAGCGGTGGATGTGACGTTGGGGGGGCGGTACACTCGGGGAGCGGTGGATGTGACGTTGGGGGGCGGTACCTCTCGGGGAGCGGTGAATGCAACGTTCGGGGATGGTACGCTCGGGGAGCGGGGGATGCAATGTTCGGGGAGTGGGGGAAGCAGTGTGCAGGGGTGGTGCGTTTGGGGAGCTGTGGACGCAACGTTCGGGGGCGGTACACTCGGGGAGTGGTGGATGTGACGTTGGGGGGTGGTACCTCTTGGGAGCGGTGAATGAAACGTTCGGGGATGGTATGCTCGGGGAGCGGGGGATGCAATGTTTGGGGAGCGGTGGATGTGACATTGGGGGCGGTACCTCTCGGGGAGCGGTGAATGCAACGTTTGGGGGCGGTACACTCGGGGAGCGGTGGATGTGACGTTGGGGGGCGGTACCTCTCGGGGAGCGGTGAATGCAACGTTCGGGGATGGTACGCTCGGGGAGCGGGGGATGCAATGTTCGGGGGGCGGTGGATGTGACGTTGGGGGGCGGTACCTCTCGGGGAGCGGTAAATGCAACGTTCGGGGATGGTACGCTTGTGGAGACCGTCAATTTAAAAAAAAAACACCTATATTTGATGTTTTGCTATTAAACATGTTCACTAAAAAAATCTAATTTCATCATAAATTTAGGCCAAAATGTATTCTGCGACGTCTTTGCTTAAAAAAAAAAAAAAAAAAAAAAATCCCAATACATGTAAATTAACTGCGCTGTGTTACTTTAACTGACAATTGCGCGGTCACGCTGCACCCAAATGAAATTTACATCCTCTTTTCCCACAAATTGAGCCTTCATTCATTGGTATTTGGTCGCCTGTGCGTTTTTTTTTTTTTTTTGCGCTATAAAAAAAAAACCAACAATTTTGACAAAAATATTTTTGACGTTTTGCTATAAAACATGTCCGGTAAAAAATAAAGAAGCTAATTTAGGCCAAAATCTATTCTGCTCCATTTCTTTGCTAAAAAAAACACCAATACGTGTAAATGAATTGGTTATGTGAACGTTCTAGTGTTTACAAATGGCGGTATAGATACTGGATTTTTTTTTCCACTAGTAATGGCGGTGATCAGCGACTTATTGCAGGACTGCGGCAGACATTCTGACACTGTGGGGGAACTGACTTGGTGTCACTGGGGTTAATGTGGGGTGATCAAAGGGTTAACTGTGTGCTGTTTTACTATGGCGCCGTGTGTGTGGTTTCCTACCCAGAAATGCAAAATCGTATATATTTTTGATTTTGCGCACCAGTGCCGCCCTGTAGCAGTATTTCTGCTATAGGGCGGTCTGGGAAGCGGTTAAAACACAGAAGTATGGACAAAGCTGCTTTGGCTGAACTTCTCCCATGGACCACAGGATCACAGTTCGTTCTGCACTCCTGTGACCTGATTTCAGCCCGTTGACGTCACTGAGCCGGTCCATATGGTCGGGTCCAACCCAGAAGCCTGGACCGGCACCTGGCTCAGCCTCTCAGCTGTGCCTCTGGGAGACTAAGCCATCCGCTCCCTCCCTCTCCATAGCCCAACGCTCCAGCGAGCAGAGAGCTGGTGACTGACAGTCATGGCTCTCTGCTCAGAGTGGCGGGGAGAACTGAGCGATCAGCAGTGTTTGTTCGCTCAGTTCTCAGTGCAGAGCTGGCGGGGGACGGATGCAGCATCAGAGAGTACACCTAGGGGAGTATAACCACTTGCTGACCCACCGCAGTACATTTGGCTCGTACAGGTGCGGTCATGTACCTGTACGTTGTGGCTTTCTTCTAGGTGCGCTTCCAGACCCGGAAGACTGTGCTGTCATTGGCTGCAGCACAAGCCAATCAGCAGGTACCGTCCCAGCCAGGATCGGTACAGCAAATGACAGAAGAGAGCTCTGTGTTGGTAAACAACACAGAGCTCTCCTCATACCGCAGCAATGTGCAGTTTTTTTTCCTCTTTCTCTCTGCAAAGCAGGGAATAAAAACTGGCACATTGCTTAGTAAAATCAACGCACAGTACACACAATTTCCATAAAGGGGTCATTCAGGGGGGTATTTGTGCTGTCCTGGCCTTTTAGGGCCTCAAGAAATGAGATCGGCCGTCAGTACACCATAGTTTGTAGACAGTGTAACTTTCACACAAACCAAATAATATACACTTATTGGATTTTTTTTTTTTACCAAAGATATAGCTGAATACATTTTGGCCTACATTTATGAAGTCTTTTGATTTTTTTGGAAATGTTTTATAACAGAAAGTAAAAAATATCATTATTTTTTGTTTAATAAAAAATAAAAAAAAACCCCCAGTGGTGATCAGATAGCACTAAAAGAAAGCTCTATTTGTGTGGGAAAAAATGATATATATTTAATTTGTGTACAACATCGCATGACAACACAATTGCCAGTTAACCACTTGCCTGCCGGGCATTTTTACCCCCTTCCTGCCCAGGCCGATTTTCAGCTTTCAGTGCTGTTGCACTTAGATTGACGATTGCGTGGTCATGCAACACTGTACCCATATGACATTTTTATCATGTCTTTTGAGTCAGACAGAGACAGATTTTTTTGGTGGTATTTAATCACCGCTGGGGTTTTTTTGCTAAACAGATGAAAAATTAGCAAAAATTTTGAGAAGTTTTTCTTAGTTTCTGTTATAAAATTTTGCAAATAATTTTTCTTCATGGATGTGCCTTGATGAGGTTGCTCTGATGGGCTACACTGATAAGCACTGATAGGCAGTACTGATGGGCTACACTGATGGGTACTGATAGGCAGTACTGATGTGCCCTGGTGGTCTACACTGATGGGCACTGATAGGCAGTACTGATGGGCTACACTGATGGGTACTGATAGGCAGTACTGATGTGCCCTGATGGGCTACACTGATGGGCACTGATAGGCAGTACTGATGGGCTACACTGATGGGTACTGATAGGCAGTACTGATGTGCCCTGATGGGCTACACTGATGGGCACTGATAGGCAGTACTGATGGGCTACACTGATGGGTACTGATAGGCAGTACTGATGTGCCCTGATGGGCTACACTGATGGGCACTGATAGGCAGTACTGATGGGCTACACTGATGGGTACTGATAGGCAGTACTGATGTGCCCTGGTGGTCTACACTGATGGGCACTGATAGGCAGTACTGATGTGCCCTGATGGGCTACACTGATGGGCACTGATAGGCAGTATTGATGGGCACTGATAGGCAGTATTGATGGGCACTGATAGGCAATACTGATGGGCACTGATAGGCAGTACTGATGGGCACTGATGAGGTGACACTGATCAGCTGCACTGTTGGGCGCTGATGAGGCTGCACTGTTGGGCACTGATCAGCCGCACTGTTGGGCACTGATGAGGCTGCACTGATTGGCACACTGATGGAGATGCACTGATGATCAGTGCCCTGATTATCACTGTAAACCATGTACTGACAGCCTGGCTGGTTATCGGCTCTCCTTTCCTCACCAAGACACAGTGTGTGGGGAAAGGACTGCTGATAACCGGCAACTCTGTTTTACATGTGATCAGCTGTGATTGGACACATCTGATCACATGGTAAAGGACCTCCGAGATTGGCCCTTTACCCTGATCTGCGATCAGCTGTGTCCAATAGAACGCTCCCTGGGGGTATGTAGATAGAATCCCTCCCAGAACTGGACAACCGCGCTGTAGCCGTCATTCAGCTATAGCGAGGTCGACAAGTGGTTAAAGTAGCGCAGTGCTGAATAGTAAAATAATGCCCTGGTCATGAAGGGGGTAACATCTTCCAGAGGTCATTTTTTAAACGAATGTAAACTATTTTCTATTGTTAGGGGAAGGTCCCGGAGTTCAGCTTTAAAAGTTGGAGTCGTTGAGTGTGTCTATCACATGAGCGTCCTGCGGAGGTTTCTGAGTCGGCATTCACAATACAGAGCACAGTGCGCCCATTATCAGCGCACACAATCCCCCCTCCGAAATTCCTGCACACTGACAGAGGAGACTATAGATAAGCAACGTGCAGGAGGGGACCAGACACAGCTGTGCGGCTTCTCACAGGAAAAAGTGCGTTCTTTGTCACAGAAATACATTTAAATTCATTGGTAAAAACCGTTCATTTCAGCGCAGAATCCTCGCATCACCGCGTTGTATTGTCGCAGCCTAGAAAAATCCCTCCTCTTGCTCCGATTTGTGCATTGCCATGCCTTAGCACTTTCACTGACAGTTTGATTGTTGCCCTTTTTTTTTTTTTGCACACGTTTAACCCCTCGCTTTTCAGAGGATTCCCCCCCCCCCCTTCCTGACCAGGCCATTATTTGTGATACAGCGCTGCGTTACTTTAACTGACAATTGTGCGGTCATGCAACGCTGCACCCAAATAAATTGCCGTTCTTTTTTTCCCCACAGAGCTCTCATTCGGTGGTTTTTGATCACCTCTGCGTTTTTTTTTTTTTTTTTTTTTTGCAGCTATAAACAAAAAAGACCAACAATTTTTTTTAATTTTTGCTATTAAAAAAATCAGATTTTGTCATAAATTTAGGCCAACGTATTCTGCTACATCTTTGTTAAAAAAAAAAAAAAAAAAAAACCCAATACATATAAATTAATTGGTTTATGTGAAAGTTGTAGCATCTACAAATGGTGGTATATATACTGGGTTTTTTTTTTTTTGTACTAGTAATGATGGCGATCAGCCACTTATTGCGGGACTGCGGTGGGCATTCTAACACTGGGGGGGGAACTGACTTGGTGTCACTGACATCCCCAGTGACACCAATACAGTGATCAGTGCTAATAAAAAGCTCTGACACTGTACTAATGGCACTGGGTAGGAAGGGGTTAACTTCTAGGGTGATCAAAGGGTTAACTATGTGCTGTGTGTGCGCTTCACTGTAATCACACTGCTATGCAGAGCCATACAAAGCAGTGTGCAGGAGCTGACGGGAGAGATCTGTGTTTTGTTTTTTTACTATACACAGGTCTCTCCTCCCCGTCACCGATGCTCGGCAATCGGCGGGTGCCAGTAGGGAATTACCGGCCGGGACCCAGTGATCGACAGCTGAGGCCGCGAATGGCAGCGCAGATAGGGCGTGCGCACCCCCCCCAACCAGAAATGCAAGATCACATATATATATATATATATATATATACATGTCATTTTGTGCAGCTGTTCTGCCCTGTAGCAGTATTTCTGCTGTAGGGCCGCACAGAAGCAGTTTAAAAAAAATAATTTTAGGCCTAAAAATCACCCCCCCCCCCCAAACATATATTTCCTGAAAGCAGTGACCCTGAAGAATAAACTGGTGAAAGTTCTAATTTATTATGCCATATCAAGTGCAAAGCTTCAATAAAAAATACACTGAAGTCAATGTTAGGGCACATAAATGCAACACCTTACTAATTGTTTTGGTAAATGATAAAAGTTGAGGTTGTACCGACAACCAACATGTCAGGCTATAAAACATAAAAATGACAAACTTCGGTATACTTTAGATTGTAAGCTCCACGAGCCGGGCCCTCACATTCCGCCTGTACTGAAAGTATTGTAATTGTACTGTCTCCCTTATATTGTACAGCGCTGCGCACACTGTTGGCGCCATATAAATCCTGTATAATAATAATAATATATAAATCCTGTATAATGATAATATACAATATATTTTTCTTAATAAGTCTGAAGAGAACAGGGCTCAGGGCATACATAGAAGTGGTATCCAAATAGAAATTCCTTCCAGAATATACTATGGGAAGGTCACACCGTCATGGACCCATACGTTTCCATAAAGTTTATTCCGATACGTAGAGACAATTTTAAAAACAGAAATGTACAGTGTAAGTGGTGCCAAATTACCGGACTCCATGGCTGTGGTGGAAAAAAGGACCAACAGGCAAAAGGACCCAATTACCAAGGTGTATGGAGGACCATTCACATGGATGTGAAGATGGTCTGCCTCCAGTGGGTGACGAGGCACACCAGAAATGACGTCACCGAGGTCCTGGGAGGAAAACGGAAGCTAGCCATAAGATGCTGGGTTGGACCGCAAATGATTTGCACATGACTTGACAAAGCACACGCGCGCGAAACGCGCCGTCATGTCAACCTGATTGTTTGCAGTCCAACACGGCATCTTGTGACTAGCTTCTGGTTGCCTCTCAGGACCTCGGTGACGTCATTTCTGGTGCGCTGTGGCACCCACTCAAGGCAGACCATCTTCACATCCATGTGAACGGTCCTCCGTAAACTTTGGTAATTGGGTCCTTTTGCCCATTGGTCCTTCCAGGATTGGCAGATTTTCCACCACAGCCACAGAGTCTGGTAATTTGGCACCACTTACACTACATTTCTGATTTTAAAATTGTCTCCGCTTATCGGAATAAACTTTATGGAAACGTATGGGTCCATGACAGTGTGACTTTCCCATAGTATATTCTGGAAGGAATTTCTATTCCTTCTAGTATATTCTGGAACAGGGGCGGACTGACAACTTATGGGGCCTCCGGGCAATAGGGGATCATGGGGCCCCTGTGTCCTTGCCCAAACTCAAAAAAGCCTATGAAAAAGGTACCAGGGGCATCTCATGGGGCCCCCTACTGACCCCGGGCAGTGCCCAAGTTTCCAAATGGTCAGTCCGCCCCTGTTCTAGGAGGAATGCAGACCCGGGGGCGGGTGCCATTAATTCAAATGGCATGCTGCCCGCACTGGAAATCGCAACCGTACTGGGACCCGAGGTTCCCATGCGAGCTGCATTTTCCGAAGAAGTACAGGGACTTCTTCCCTGTGTGTCCCGGGAGTCCATTTAAATGAATGGGCTCTCGTATCTGCGTAAAACGCGGCCCGCAGGAACGCGGAGATGTGCACCTAGCCTAAATGGGTTGCGCTATGCACAGTTGTCACCCAAAAGAAGCTCCTGCTCCTTTTTATGTGACAAGCTTCACGTGACTCTTAAACACGCGTTTTTTGTCTCGCAGCAATCACAGTAGAATCGCACCGCATTTGGGGCTCCATTAAGAATAATGGCACCCAAGTGCATGTAGTGCGTTTTGCTTCAATTTGTAATTGCGGCCAGAATCACGGTGATTCTGCCAGTGTTTCCAAATCGCAAAACGTGAACGGGGTCGGAAAGGTGACATCTTGGCTTGAGGAACCTACACACACCCCTCGAATGTGTGTAAAACTCCCTCGCTGTCACTGCTGTGTGGTATACACTCACCGGCCACTTTGCTAGGTACTCCGGTTCAATTGCTTGAAAACACACATTTCTAATCAGCCAATCACATGGCAGCAACTCAATGCCTTTAGGCATGTTGACGTGGTGAAAACGACTTGCTAAAGTTCAAACCGAGCATCAGAATGGGGAAGAAAGGGGATATAAGTGACTTTGAATGTGGCATAGTTGTTGGTGCCAGATGGGCTGGTTTGAGTATTTCAAAACTGCTGATCTACTGGGATTGTCATACACAACCATCTCTAGGGTTTACAGAGAATGGTTCGAAAAAGAGAAAATATCCAGTGACTGGCAGTTTTGTGGAGAAAAATGTCTTGTTGGTGTCAGAGGAGAATGGGCAAACTGGTTGCTGTGACATTCAGATGGTAGGGTCAGAATTTGGCGTAAACAACATGAAGGAATGGATCCATCCTGCCTTGTATCAATGGTTCAGGCTGGTGGTGGTGGTGTCATGGTGTGGTGGATCCATCCTGCCTTGTATCAATGGTTCAGGCTGGTGGTGGTGGTGTCATGGTGTGGTGGATCCATCCTGCCTTGTATCAATGGGTCAGGCTGGTGGTGGTGGTGTCATGGTGTGGTGGATCCATCCTGCCTTGTATCAATGGGTCAGGCTGGTGGTGGTGGTGTCATGGTGTGGTGGATCCATCCTGCCTTGTATCATTGGTTCAGGCTGGTGGTGGTGGTGGTGTAATGGTGTGGGGGAGATTTTCTTGGCACTAGCAAGGTGGACCTAATAAAGTGACCGGTGAGTGTCGTCAATCACAGTAAAAGGGTTAAATAGAAACTTCACCAGTTCTTCTCTCTGCCTAAAGAGCAAGATCACCTTATCATGGAAAATGAAGAGGTTAACTGACTGGAAATATCTCAGCTACATGATCGCACTGACCAATGGGAAGCACTTCTTTCTTCTGAGCTTCCCATTGGTCAACACAGCACGTAGCTACATTGGCCAATGAGCGCTTGCCTTTATGATGGATACCCACTTCGGGGCTGTGTACTGTGGGGTAAAGACCGCTACACCGGCAACTCGGGGTATCACATCCGATATATGCAACAAGGTCTGGGGGGGTGTCCATGATATTTGGAGTTAAGTCACCTTTGATTTTTTCGTGAAATTACCCTTTAAAGTGGAGTTCTAGCCAAAATTGGAAGCTCTGCTTTTCTGCCTCATCTCCCCTCCGCTTCCACATTTGGCACCTTTTTGGGGGGGAGGGGGGAGCAGGTAATTTGGTTTTGACACCTGCTTCCACTTCCTGCTCAGTTCGCCGCACTAAACTGAGCCAGAAGGTTTTTCAGACCTATATTTTCAGTAAACCTTAGTTACATAGTTAGTCTGGCTGAAAAAAGACAAAAGTCCATCCAGTTCAACCACAAAAGAAAAAAAACAAAAGTTATAATCCTACACCCACAGTTGATCCAGAGGAAGGCAAAAAAACAGCAAAGCATGACACAATTTGCTCCTGCAGGGGAAAAAATTCCTTCCTGATTCCCCGAGAGGCAATCGGATATTCTCTGGATCAACTTTACCTATAAATGTTATATCCAGTTATAGTCTATGTATCTAAGAAAGAATCCAGGACTTTCCTACAGCAATCCACTGAGCTTGACTTTTCCCCCAAAAATGTAATAGACAAAACTGTGTTGAGTAAATAGATACCATAGATACACTCTATTGCCAAAAGTATTGGGCCAGCCCATCAAATCATGTGATTCGGGTGTTCCAATCCCCTCCATGGTCACAGGTGTATAAAATCGACACCTAGGCATGCAGACTGCTACAAACATTGGTGAAAGAATGGGTCGCTCTCAGGAGCTCAGTGACTCCAAGCGTGGTCCCGTGATAGGTTGTCACCTGTGCAATAAGTCCATCCGTGACATTTCCTGGCTACTAAATATTCCACGCTCAACTGTTAGTGGGATTATAACAAAGTGGAAGCAGCTGGGAACAACAGCAACTCAGCCACCAAGTGGTAGGCCACGTCACATGACAGGGCGGGGTCAGCGCATGCTGAAGTGTACAGAAGTCACCAACTGTCTGCAGAGTCAATAGCTAAAGACCTCCAAACTTTGTGTGGCCTTCAAATTAGCACAACAGTGTGTAGAGAGCTTCATGGAATGGGTTTCCATGGCCGAGCAGCTGCATCCAAGCCTTACATCACCAAGTGCAATGCAAAGCGTCAGATGCCGTGGTGTAAAGCACGCCGCCACTGGACTCTAAAGTGATGAATCCCGCTTCTCTGTCTGGCAATATGATGGACGTGTCTGGGTTTGGTAGTTGCCAGGAGAATGGTACTTGTCTGACTGCTTTGTGCCAAGTGTAAAGTTTGGTGGAGGGGGGATTATGGCGTGGGGTTGTTTTTCAGGGGTTGGGCTTGGCCCCCTAGTAACAGTGAGGGGAACCCTTAACGCATCAGCATACCAAGACATTTTGGACAATTTCCTGCTCCCAACTTTGTGGGAAGAGTTTGAGGATGGCCCCTTCCTGTTCCAACATGACTGCACACCAGTGCACAAAGCAAGGTCCATAAAGACATGGAGGAGCCAGTTTGGGGTGGAGGAACTTGACTGGCCTGCACAGAGTCCTGACCTCAACCCCATAGAACACCTTTGGGATGAATTAGAGCGGAGACTGCGATCCAGGCCTCCTCCCCCGACATCAGTGCCTGACCTCACAAATGTGCTTCTAGAAGAATGATCAAACCTTCCCATAGACACCCTCCTAAACCTTGTGGACGGCCTTCCCAGAAGAGTTGAAGCTGTTATAGCTGCAAAGGGCGGGGCCAACTCAATATTGAACCCTACGGACTAAGACTGGGGGCCATTACAGTTCATGTGCGTGGAAAGGCCGGCCGACCAATACTTTTGGCAATATAGTGTATGTCAAGAAAAATGTGTTACAAAATGATGATACTTCTAATTGCTGGTAAGTAATGCTTTAGAAATCTTTACAGCTCATCGGTTTAGAGTTAACCATTAACAATGACTGTGCTGTGTGCTGATACCTAATGTGTGTTCCCTGGTCGCTGTTCAACTACAAAGGTCCTACGTGTGTGTATGGATGTGTGTATGGATGTGTGTATGGATTCATGAATGGAGAACCTGGGCTGCTTTTCATTTTTTTTTTTATTAGTTTAAAAATAAATGTTTACTATTTTACTACCACAAAGGGTCTGATAAGCCCCCCCCCTTCCGCCATGATAGTATACTTTATGACAGGTCCTCTTTATGGAGACACCAGGGTCTATTTAGCATTTAACACAGAGCATTACTCGGGCTTAGGGTTCAATGTAAATGTTTTCCCCAGGTAATGCTTGAAAAATGCATGAAAATTTGAATCTAAATAAGGGGGTAAGCAACACCCAACTGTGCCAACTGCTTTCTGGATTGTCAGCACTGCCTTTGCTGATAAGGGCACATTACATGACGGCAGGGCACATTACACGGGGTACATTATTGGGCACACAGCCCTGTACATTACATGGGGTACATTGTTGGGCACACAGCCCTGTACATTACATGGGGTACATTATTGGGAACACAGCCCTGTACATTACATGGGGTACATTATTGTGCACACAGCCCTGTACATTACATGGGGTACATTATTGGGAACACAGCCCTGTACATTACATGGGGTACGTTATTGGGCACACAGCCGTGTACATTACATGGGGTACATTATTGGGCACACAGCCCTGTATATTACATGGGGCACATTATTGGGCACACAGCCCTGTTTATTACATGGGGTACATTATTGGGCACACAGCCCTGTACATTACATGGGGTACATTATTGGGCACACAGCCCTGTACATTACATGGGGTACATTATAGAGCACACAGCCCTGTACATTACATGGGGTACGTTATTTGGCACACAGCCGTGTACATTACATGGGGTACATTATTGGGTACACAGCCCTGTACATTACATGGGGCACATTATTGGGCACACAGCCCTGTATATTACGTGGGGCACATTATAGGGCACACAGCCCTGTACATTACGTGGGGCACATTATTGGACACGCAGCCCTGTACATTACATGGGGTACATTATTGGGCACGCAGCCCTGTACATTACACGGGGTACATTATTGGGCACACAGCCCTGTACATTACACGGGGTACATTATTGGGCACACAGCCCTGTACATTACACGGGGTACATTATTGGGCACACAGCCCTGTACATTACACGGGGCACATTATTGGGCACACAGCCCTGTACATTACATGGGGCACATTATTGGGCACACAGCCCTGTACATTACATGGGGCACATTATTGGGCACACAGCCCTGTACATTACATGGGGTACATTATTGGGCACACAGCCCTGTACATTACATGGGGCACATTATTGGGCACACAGCCGTGTACATTACATGGGGCACATTATTGGGCACACAGCCCTGTACATTACATGGGGCACATTACAGTACAGGTTTCCTTCATATGTAGAGTATGGCAGGGATGCAGTTGCAAACACAAGGTGGCACGCTGTTCCCTGCCACCTCCTCCTCCTCTCCTGTCCATCCCATGTGATGTCACATACAAGTTATTAAACAAACAGATTGCGCTAATAAAAAGTGTCCAAAAAAAAAAAAATTCTATATAAATCATGAAGTATAAAAATTCATATATAAATCATATAAAGTCCGAAAGAAACTTTTTATATGGTGCAGCAAATGAAAAGTGTCCAACAAAATCCACCATGTGCCAATCCACCACCAGATAAAATGAATAAACTCACCAGAGCAATATGCTGATCACATACAAGTACCTGGAATGGACAGGACAGGAGGAGGGGCCGTCAGAGGACAACGTGCCGCAGATAGCACTCTCCCAGCCACTTCCCTGCCTAGCTCTACATGTGTTGGCAGAGGGGATGCCATCTACCCCAGTTGAGTAACCCTGCACTAGTAGATTATGAAAAGAACAATCGTATGAAAACGTATTCAATTACTTGACTGTTGTTCGAAAGCACTTCAAAACTCCATTTGCATTTAATGTTTGATTTTGAAATTAATGAACTTTCCCTAACGAAACACTGTCAAAAATTTGTTCAATTTAGAAAAAAATCTCCACCCTGCTCTTTCGAATTCACTCATCACTGCGGTTAACGAGGAACATCCATCTGGTCCCCCTAACGATTAGAAAATCTTACAAATTTTTTTAAAAAGAAAAATTTTGAATGGAATTTTACTAGTGTGTGGCCAGCATAAGTCCACAAAGGGATTACAGTGCTGTGAAAAAGTATTTGCCCCCCTTCCTGATATTTTTATTTTTTTTGCATATTTGTCACACTTAAATGATTCGGATCATCAAACACATTTTAATATTACACAAAGATAACCCGAGTATGGTAAATATAAATTGCAGTTTTTAAATGGTGATTTCATTTATTAACCACATGCCGTCCAGCCACTGTAGAAATACGGCGGCAGGGCGGCACGGCTGGGCAAAAGCACGTTTTAAAACGTGTGTTTTGAAAACAGGTAGGGGGCGCACGTGAGGCGCGCCACCGCCCTACTTGTCCCACTGATCACAGCCGCGGATGTCAGTCGCTGGGTCACAGCCAGTCTTTACCGGCTATGTCCCAGCGATCGGCGGCAATCGCTGACAGAGAGCACAGCTGCAGTAGCTGTGCTTTCTGTCAGCTCCCTGACAGCTCGAGGACAAGCTGATAGGGACAGAAGAGTTTCTCTCTCCTGATCAGCGGTGTTCCCTGCAGTACACACCCCTGCCCCCTAGTAAAACACTCCCCTCACTCAGATAACCCTTCCCTGAATAATAAAGTTAACCCCTTCCTCCCCAGTGCCATTAGTACAGTGTCAGTGTTTTTTTTTTTTTTTTTGCACTGATCACTGTATTGGTGTCACTAGGGGTGTCAGTGACCCCAAGTCAGTACCCCCCAATGTCAGAATGTCCGCCGCAGTCCCGCCATAAGTCACTGATCGCCGCCATTATTAGTATAAAAAAAACCTAAAAATCCCAGTATCTTCCCCGCCATTTGTAAACGCTGTAACTTTCACCTAAACCAATTAATTTACACGTATTGGGTTTTTTTTTTAGCAAAGACATGTCGCAGAATGCATTTTGGCCGAAATTTATGACTAAATTTGATTTTTACAATTTTTTTTACTGGACATGTTTTATAGCAAAAGTCCAAAATATTGTTTTTTTTTTTCCTCAAAATTGTCAGGCTTTTTTTTTTTATAGCGCAAAAAATAAACCGCACAAGCAATCAAATACCAACGAAAGAAAGCTCAATTTGTAGGGAAAAAAAGGATTTAAATTTCATTTATGTACCGTATTGCATGACCGCGCAATTGTCCGTTAAACTAGTGCAGCGCTGTATAGCAAAATAATGGCGTAAATTGCAGTATCTATACCATAGTTTGTAGACGCTATAACTTCCACACAAAGCAATCAATATACACTTATTGGGATTTTTTTTACCAAAAACATGGAGCAGAATACATTTTGGCCTAAATTTATAACCAACTTTGAGTTTACTATATATTATGTATAGCTGAAAGTAAAAAATATCGTTTTTCTTCAAAATTTTTGGCCTTTTTTTGTTTATAGCGTGAAAAATAAAAAGCGCACAGGTGATCAAATACCACTGAAAGAAAGCTCTATTTGTGTGAAAAAAAGGACATAAATTTCATTTGGGTGCAGCATTGCATGACTGTGCAATTATCAGTTGAATTAGTGCAGCGCCGAGTAGCAAAAAGAGAGCTGGTCATTAAGGGGGGTAAATCCTCTGGAGGTCAAGTGGTTAAGGGAAAAAAGCTGTCCAAGCCTGCCCGGCCCTATGAGAAAAAGTAATTGCCCCCAATACCTAAGAACTGGTTTCAGCTTGAGGTTATGAACTGATGGTCAGACATTCTCCTTCAGGATTTTCTGGTAGAGCACAGAATTCATGGTACCATCAATTACGGCAAGTTGTCCAGGTCCTGAATCTGCAAAGCAGTTCCAGACCATCACACCACCACCACCATGTTTGACTGTTGGTAGGATGTTCTTTTTATGAAATGCAAAAAGTTTAGCTTTTGTCTCAACAGTCCACATAATATTTCCCAAAAGTCTTTGATGTTTTCTGGCAAATGCGAGACGAGCCTTTCTGTTTGTTTTGGTTAGCAGTGGCTTTTGCCTTGGAACTCTCCCATGGAGGCAATCTTTGCCCGGTCTCTTTATTATTGATGAATCATGAACACCGACCTTAACTGAGACAAGTGAGGCCTGTAGTTCTTTCGATGTTGTTCTGGGTTCTTTTATGACCTCTTGGATGAGTCGTCGTTGTGCTCTTGGAGTGATTTTTGTAGGCCGGCCACTCCTGTTCCAAAACTGTTCCAAGTTTTTCCATTTGTGGATAATGGCTCTCGCCGTGATTCGCTGCAGCCCCAAAGCCTTAGAAATGGCTTTGTAACCCTTTCCAGACTGATACATGTCAGTTACTTTGTTTCTCATCTGTTCTTGAATTTCTTTAGATCGTGGCATGATGTGTTGCTTTTGGAGATCTTTTAGCATGCTGCAATTTGTTTGATGACAAGGGTGTGGAAATGTAAAAAAACTACTTGTCCAGGGACTAAATCAGTGCCCCAATCTACTTGTCCCTCATGACAATCTACTTGTACAATCTAAATTGTAACCAAAACTGTATTTAAATCTGCTTTAAGTAATGTCGGGGCTTTTAAAAACAAAAGGGGCTTTATGGCGACTTAAATGTTTAATATTTTTAACATTCCGCTGTATATCTCCTCCTCCTCCTCCTCTGCCTGTCTCCAGCACCACACCCGGGGACTACCAGGGAGGGGAGAGACCTTGCAGAGTAGTGAGCACCGATTGGCTGCTCCTCAGAAAAGGGGAGTGTCCAGTTTATCTTTCATGCCTTTTGCTGCCAGAGCCGTTTTTGTGTTTTTTGCACAAGTTTAAAAAATAATTTAAGGCCTGAAGATTACACAAAACTCCAAAACATCATATATTTTCTGAAATCAGAGATCCTAGAGAATAAAATAGTGGTAGTTCCAATTTTTTATGTCGCACGATATTATCACAACGGTCTAGAAAATGCAAAATTTCAACAAAAAATACACTTAAAGCAGAGCTCCACCCAAAAGGGGAAGTTCTGCTTTAAGGACTGCTCCCCCGCTCCCCATTAAGGATTGGCACCTTTGGGGGGGGGGGGAGGGTACCCAAATTTGACAGGTACCCGGTCCGATCACCTAGGCGATCGGAAGGGGAAGGTGTCCTCCCTCCCTGTAGTCTTTTTGGGACACGTAACAGGTCCCAGAAGACTACAGGACCATTCATGAAGTGCAGCGCTACTCGCGCATGTGCAGTGGGTACCCGGCTGTGAAGCTGCAAGCTGTCACAGCCGGGTGCCCACACTGACGATGTCGGCCTCCTGGAATACAGGACAGCAGGTGAAACGGGCTGTGGGGGACACACCGCAGGACCGTGGGACAGGTAAGTGGCTGTTTTTTAAAAGTCAGCAGCTACAGTTTTTGTAGCTACTGACTTTTATTTTTTGATAGCGTGAGTGGAACTCCACTTTAGGTTATTTTATGGCACAAAAAGCAATAAATTATCCAATTTTTCATTTGTAAAATATAAAAGACGAGGTTGCACTGAGTAAATAGATATCCAACATGTCAAACCTTAAATTTTCGTATACTCTTGAAACGGCAACAAGCTTTAGTACCCTATGACTTCTACAGGCAGCGCATTTAAAGCCCCTTATAGATCATCGGTTTAGCGTTACGGAGGATTTGGTGCTGGAATTATTGCCCTCATTCTGGCGTGTGCGGCGATATGTAACGTGTATCGCAATCGACGTTTTCTTGTGTAGGGGCCCCAGTGCATACTTTTATGTCTGTGCGTGCGCACATATGTGGGGGGGGCCTTGAAAAACTTGGGCGGAAGGGGGGGTTATATGCTTGGGTGTAACTTCCATTAAAAGAAAAAAAAAAAAATATTTAACTTTTTTTTTATTCACATAGGGGACAAAGTCCCCTATGTGATGATTTTTTTGGTGACAGGTTCTCTTTTTTGAGAGTCCAAAGTCCCTGGATATCTCCCCTGTGCTCCACTGAATGTAATGTAGTGCATATCGCACCGCATTACATTCTTTCCCGGCCTCAATGACCGGAAATCTGCCAAATGGGGACCTGGAAGTGACGTCACATCACTTCTGGGTCAGGGCAAGAAGGGGAGCGTGTGTCCGCTCTCCTCCCTCCCCTCCACCATATCCCACAACACCCACTGAACCAGTCCCAGGCCCGTAGATGGGCAAGTGGAGTGGGGGAGTGGCTGGCACTGTGGGCTGTGTGGAAGCAATCAGGCTGCAGTGCTCGCACCTGAATGCTTCCACCTGGCAGGTGAGCCCTGCTGCTGCTTCCACCTGGCAGGTGAGCCCTGCTGCTGCTGCTTCCACCTGACAGGCGAGCCCTGCTGCTGCTGCTTCCACCTGACAGGCGAGCCCTGCTGCTGCTGCTTCCACCTGACAGGCGAGCCCTGCTGCTGCTGCTTCCACCTGACAGGCGAGCCCTGCTGCTGCTGCTTCCACCTGACAGGCGAGCCCTGCTGCTGCTGCTTCCACCTGACAGGCGAGCCCTGCTGCTTCCACCTGACAGGCGAGCCCTGCTGCTTCCACCTGACAGGCGAGCCCTGCTGCTGCTGCTTCCACCTGACAGGCGAGCCCTGCTGCTGCTGCTTCCACCTGACAGGCGAGCCCTGCTGCTGCTGCTTCCACCTGACAGGCGAGCCCTGCTGCTGCTGCTTCCACCTGACAGGCGAGCCCTGCTGCTGCTGCTTCCACCTGACAGGCGAGCCCTGCTGCTGGCCCGCAGCAGGGCTAAAAGCAAAAAAAAAAAAAACATCCCTGGATGATCTGAGTCATTTAAGTGTGACAAATATGGAAAAAAAAAATCAGAAGGGGGCAAATACTTTTTCACAGCACTGTAGATGTTCTGTCTGGATTCAGCTGTTAGAAGAGCCACAAGTTCAAAGGTTCCAAGTGGAACTGGCTGAGCTTTTATGGTTCCCCAGAAGGAGTGGGAATTGGTGAGTTCCCTTCGCTTTCTTTAGTCTGGCTTGCTCCTGTTTGCATAAAACTCCTCTGTCTTTGACTTATTGCATCTCTCCCACATAATTGAAGGCTTCTTTTCTCTGAGTTTAAGAACAGCTTTACTCCATAGCTTCATGAACAAGTCCAAAGATAATTTTTTTTCTGATTGTGATATTGTCTTCTCTATGCCTGAGCAGATGCTCTGGTGCCTTCCAGTTAAATCCTTGCCTGTGCTGTTTATTTAGGCTTTGCCACATTTTAACTGACTTTAATGGTTTTCGCGTTCCACTCTCATTGTCTGATGTTCTTCTTCTTAGGTGGTCACCATGCCTGGCAGTGAGAGCATCCAGATGGACTTTCCCCACTACAGCTCTGTGCTTCTAGACACCCTGAACAAGCAGCGGTTGGAGGGGAAATTCTGTGATCTGTCCATCCAGGTCCAAGACCGAATATTCCGAGCGCACAAGACGGTCCTGGCTGCGTCCTCCCCATACTTTCACGACAAGCTGCTGTTGAATGACACCAACTGTTTGGTTCTTCCCACTGTCATCCAGCCCGATGCGTTTGAGAACCTGCTACAGCTAATCTACTCTGGGAGTCTGTCACTTGAAATGGAGGCCTTGCCATCCCATCTCTTGGTGGCCAGTGGTCTTCAGATGTGGCAAGTGGTCGATCGATGTTGTGAACTTCTCAAGGAGAGGCAAGTGTGTACTCCTGTTTGGTCGAGCCGAGCCAGTGAAAGTCAGTCGCCCAGCAGCAGTTTTCAGCCTCCGCGAGAAGACAAGCAACCCACAATAGTCACGGTAAACTCGGATGATGAAGATGTGATCAAGGTTCGGGTTTCTGAAGAAGAGGAAGATGAGGAGGAGGAAATGAAAAGTGCAAGTTGCTCATATGCTCTTCCTTCATCCTCCTCCTCTCTTGGTAGCCCCAATGTGATCTTCCTCAAGCAGGAGCAAATTGATGATGATAGTGGTTTTCTGAAAACTTTTGAGGTGACAGAGGTGAAGCAGGAGTTAGACCCAGAGAAGTCGGGGTACCCTTCAGAGATGAGCTTTGTGGTGCCTCTTCCGTCCCCACCTACATCTTCTGACGTCTCTCTTTGTCTTCCAAACAAGTTATACGGGGAACCCGAATCTCCCTCCTTCTCTATCTCTAAGCCATTGGACCTGCACGGTAATGAGATAGTCGCACCCGCCCTTCAAGCCCAGACTATTCACGCCCCCGTTAAACTTGTGGCTGCCCCAGATGGGAAAAAATTTGGCTGCCTGTGTGGGAAACGCTTCGCCGTGAAGCCCAAACGGGATCGCCACATCATGCTGACCTTTAGCCTGCGCCCGTTCGGCTGCTCCGTCTGTAACAAAAAATTCAAACTCAAGCACCACCTCACGGAGCACATGAAGACTCATGGGAGCAACCTCTACTCATGCGAAGATTGTGGTCGCAAATTCCGTGTAGAGACCTGCTACCAGAAGCATAAGGAAGCTTGCAAGGGACAGAGGTGGGCGGGAGCTTGCTGGACCTTTAATTAACCGTGATTTTTTTTAATTTCCTTTTTTTTTTAAAAAATCCCAGAACCCTGTGGACGAAATGATAAAAATGGGGCCTTCTGATAGAAATATTGACACTAGCTTATTGTTTTCAGGAGCCTTCTAAAAAAGATCGTTTTCGCCGTACCAGAAACTGTAGACCTAGGACAGTACTTTTGTAGCCTCTGGTACGGCTTGTAGAGCATCTTTGTAGAGCTGAAAATACATTCGTAGTAGGGTGAATGACTTTTTTTTTTTTTTTTCTTTTTTAAAAACCTTGGTCTCATTGTTTGTTTTAATGTGGTATATTGTGCTCCAGATCAGACGGGACCGGCCGACAGTCGTAACATTGTTTTATTTTACATTATTCTAGGCACGATATTATTATATCCCTAATAACAAAAAAAGGAAAAAGACCCTTTTTTTCCCCATTTATGAAGAATATGGCAATTTTATCGTCTGTGACTAACGCTGCCTGTTTTAAGAAGACTTGACAATACCTTAAAGCCTGCTGTAATGTTTTGAAAAAAAAAAAAGTTTTGATAGTCAATTAGAGTAGAGGAACTAAAACGGTGAGAAATGTATGTTGGGGTAAATGGAAGAGGTGGTGGCATAGGTCAGCTCTGTCTGTAGCCGTGTACTTAGAGGCTTCGTAAAAGGGTAAAAGTGCATGTTAGAACATTCACATACATTACAATCAAACTCACGGTGCCTTTTTTTTTTTTTTATAAATAGGAAGGGGGCTATTTATATAAAAAAAAAATGCAGCCATCAAAAATAATCACTGTAATTTGCTTGTACAGGTGTATCTTGGTTTACGAATTTAATTCATTCTGCGAGACTTTTCGTATTGCAAAAAAACTGTAAACCGAAATACGGTTTCCCATAGGAATGCATTGAAAACCAATAATCAGAAAAAAGTAAAAAAAAAGAAGTCTTTTATCTGTTTAAAACTCTTTATAAAGTGCACTTTAAAGGCATAAATACTGTACAGGGACATGATAAAAAAAAATTAGTAAATGCATTGAAAACCAATTAATCTGTTCCGAAGGTCAGAAAAAAGTCTTATCTGTTCAAAACCCATTATAAAAGACATAGTACTGTACTGGGACATGATTAAAAAAACAATTCGTAAATGCATTGAAAACCAATGTAATCCATTCGTATTGCGAAAAAAATTCGTAAACCGAAATACGGTTTCCTATAGGAATGCATTGAAAACCAATTAGAAAAAAGTTAAAAAAAATGTCTTTTATCTGTTTAAAACTCTTTATAAAGTGCACTTTAAAGGCATACAGTTGTGTCCAAAATTATTCAACCCCCACTGAAATTGAGTGTTTTGGCCAGTTTGACATTGCTTTTGATCATTCAGTCATCTTGCTTACATTTACATTAAAGAGGCACTTGTAGGTCAGACAAATATAACATAACAGTTATAATGAAATAACCACAAATGTCTTTTCTGTGCTCACAGCATTATCAGTTTTATTCAACCCCCAAGTGACATTCAATCTTAGTACTTAGTACAGCATCCTTTTACAGTTATAACAGCTTTTAAACGTGAAGCATAGCTTGACACAAGTGTCTTGCAGCGATCTACGGGTATCTTCGCCCATTCTTCATGGGCAAAGGCCTCCAGTTCAGTCACATTCTTAGGCTTGCGCACTGCAACTGCTTTCTTTAAGTCCCACCAGAGGTTCTCAATCGGATTTAAGTCTGGTGACTGCGATGGCCACTCCAAAATGTTCCAGCCTTTCCTCTGCAACCATGCTCTAGTGGACTTGGAGGTATGCTTGGGATCATTGTCCTGTTGAAAGGTCCAACGTCTCCCAAGCCTCAGGTGTGTGACGGACTGCATCACGTTTCCATCCAATATCTCCTGGTACTGAAGAGAATTCATGGTACCTTGCACACGCTGAAGCTTCCCTGTACCTGCAGAAGCAAAACAGCCCCAAAGCATGATTGACCCTCCACCATGCTTCACAGTAGGCAAGGTGTTCTTTTCATCATAGGCCTTGTTCTTCCTCCTCCAAACATAGCGTTGATCCATGGGCCCAAACAGTTCTAATTTTGTTTCATCAGTCCACAGAACACTATCCCACAACTTTTGTGGTTTGTCCACATGGCTTTTGGCATACTGCAGTCGACTCTTCTTATTCTTTGGAGACAGCAAGGGGGTACGCCTGGGAGTTCTGGCACGGAGGCCTTCATTACGCAGTGTGCGTCTTATTGTCTGGGCTGAAACTTCTGTACCCACATCTGACAAATCTTTTCTCAGTTCCTCAGCAGTCACACGGGGACTTCTCTCCACTCTACGCTTCAGGTAGCGCACAGCAGTCGAAGTCAGCATCTTCTTTCTGCCACGACCAGGTAGCGTTTCAACAGTGCCCTTTGCCTTGAATTTGCGAATGATGCTTCCTAAGGTGTCTCTTGGTATGTTTAACATCTTTGCAATCTTCTTATAGCCATTGCCCTTCCTGTGAAGAGAAATCACCTCTTCTCTTGTCTTCCTGGACCATTCTCTTGCCTTCACCATGTTTGTAACCACACCAGTAAATGTCTAGAAGGAGCTGAGTATCACAGTCATTTTAAAGCTGCCTAATTGGTGCTTATTATGCTTGATTGCTGCTCGGTGACATCCACAGGTGTTTTCAATACCTGATGGAAAGCACCTGTATGAACCTCTGTTCTTCAGAGTGGTAGTCTTTAAGGGGTTGAATAATTGTGGCAATGAAGAAACCACATAAGAACCATTTACTACTGTATTACATAAACAATTGATGTCATTTTAGTTGCATTTGGGTAGTTACAACGTCCTTGTAGGATTTGATTCTGAATACAATTCCAAATGTACACTATAGTCCCTAAACCCCTTTACAGCATTGGGGGTTGAATAATTTTGGACACAACTGTAAATACTGTACAGGGACATGATTAAAAATTTCCAGAATGGCTCCAAAACTCAGTGCAAAAACCACTCCAACACCTCCACCCTCGACGCCACGTGCTACCCACAGACTCCAGCATGCACGGGGCCGGTGCTATAAACCTCCCATCCTGGGAAAACTTGCTTCGCATTGCGAAAAAAACTCGTGAATGCATTGAAAACCAATTAACCCGTTCTGGAAGTTAGAAAAAAGTAAAAAGTTTTATCTGTTCAACTGTTATCTGTTATTTATAAAGTGCACTTTAAAAGGCATAAATACTGTACAGGGACATGATAAAAAAAATTTTTGTAAATGCATTGAAAACCAATTAACCCGTTCCGGAGGTCAGAAAAAAGTAAAAAAAAAAAAATAGAAGTCTTCTCTGTTCAAAACTTTATAAAAGGCATAGTACTGTACAGGGACATGATAAAAAAAAATTTCGTAAATGCATTAAAAACCAATTATCCCGTGTCGGAGGTCAGAAAAAAGTAAAAAAAAAAAAGTCTTCTCT
This sequence comes from Staurois parvus, assembly GCF_062004578.1. Lineage (NCBI taxonomy): Eukaryota > Metazoa > Chordata > Amphibia > Anura > Ranidae > Staurois > Staurois parvus. Next base: position 292,893 of record NW_028318702.1, on the reverse strand, counting down.
GTTCAAAACTTTATAAAAGGCATAGTACTGTACAGGGACATGATAAAAAAAAATTTCGTACATGCATTGAAAACCAGTTAACCCGTTCCGGAGGTCAGAAAAAAGTAAAAAAAAAAGTATTATATCTGTTAAAAACTCTTTATAAAGTACACTTTAAAGGCATAAATACTGTACAGGGACATGATAAAAAAAAATTAGTAAATGCATTGAAAACCAATTAATCTGTTCCGGAGGTCAGAAAAAAGTAAAAAAAAAGTCTTATCTGTTCAAAACTCATTATAAAAGACATAGTACTGTACTGGGACATGATTAAAAAAACAATTTGTAAATGCATTGAAAACCAATGTAATCCATTCGTATTGCGAAAAAAATTAGTAAACCGAGCCATTCTTTTCAATGGATTTTCATTCAGAAACCGAAAATTCCATTAACCGAGGCGTTCGTAAACCGAGGTACACCTGTAATTATTTCCTAAGATTGTCAGCGCTGTCTAGTGGCCATAATGCGGTATTTTCCTGGTATTTTGGGAATAAACAGCATTATGGTCGCTAGATGGAGTTGAGGATCATAGAAAAAAAAAACGTTTATACACGTTACGGCAATTATTTATGGCAACCGTGTGAATGCTTGAGGGATTCACGCAGTGATTTATTTTTTTTTAAAATGATACCCCAATGTGATAAAAAAAATATTAATTGGATGAGAGGATTTTTTTTTCTATTTATTTTTTATGGCAGTGTGATTTTAGGATATTTAGCAATTTGTGAAAATATTGTGCACGTGACTTTTTTTTTGCAGATCATGTGCTTGGTAGGGGCTCATTCACATGGGCGCAGAGGCCCGTACAGCTTTTGTGTTTCCCGAGCAGCTTGACACTGAGCGCTGGCAGCCTGTTTTAGTCAATGGAGATGCAGCGGCTGTACAGGTACACCTGCACATCCAAGTTGGACAGGCGTGCAGGGATGGGTGTGCAGCCCCGAGTGCAGATAGTGCGCTCACCATACAGGCCTCTGCCAGTGTGAATGAGCCCTAAGTGTTCTTTTGTTTTTAAAGCAAATTTTAAAAAAATTCCAATGTTTCTATCTGAACCAATTAATGATTGTAATGTATGGGAGGTTTGCACTGCATAAGGCTTTGGCAATAATTGAATCCGTTTCTATGATTCCTTGGAATCCAGGGAAGGGTGTCTCACCTTGTCAGAGGAGAGTGGGATTGCTGGTGTCAAGCTGGGATAGCTTGGTGTCATGTAATGAGGTTGTTCACCAAGGGCCAAGGTTAAGGCTACAGATGATGAGACTACCGGGGCTCCATCATAGACCTGGGATAGCTTGGTGTCATGTAATGAGGGCGTTCACCAAGGGCCAAGGTTAAGGCTACAGATGATGAGACTACTGGGGCTCCATCATAGACCTGGGACACAAGTCTGCAATATGATTGCACACCTTATGGCCTTCTTTGTAAGTTCTCATGAACACGGGAGTATAAAACGCTGCATCCACATGTGTTCTGCGTCAGTTATGGGTCCAGTGGCACCGCTGTGTTGTGGTCACTATTCCCCCGAAGCGCTGAGCTGCATAAACCTGAGTTAGAAAGTTCTGCCATTGTGGTCTTATTTGTTACTGATTTTATGTGGATGTTAGCAGCCATAAATGTCACCACTAGATATCCTGAATAACTAAAGGCTGAGATCACTCGGTGCTGCTGCCTATGCTGTGTTTATGTTTACATCCTGTATCCTCACCACTCATGAACTTTTGAGGTGCCTCAGAGAAAACCACAATACAAAGTTTAAAATGGGGGGGGGGGGGTTATTCCCTTAACATCCATTTCAAATCTTGTAGGTATTGTTCTTCATCAATATTTTTCCTCTACGCATTTCGTAAGATTAGTACTTGCTTCCTCAGGAGAGAGGTCAGTCTCAGTGCACTGTTTTCACTGGACATGGTCTCAAAAAAGTGACACCAAGCCCCACCGGGCAGGCATTTGGGACACCAGGGTGGCTAGCAGCAAGTGTTCCTCATGTGCAGATGTAGGGAGCATACAAAAGCCCCAATAGCAGATGTCCAGAGAAGATGGAAATCCATCCTCCATCCACTGGCTGACATGTTCTCCAGGCAACTATCTAGGGGGTGCAAAGAGTAGATGCCAGAACATACCCAGCATACATAGATCCAATGAGGAGGGGGGTTCTCCTCCAACAAAGGATGAAAATAAGCATTCTTCCAGTATGCACCCCGGCTTGTATATGTTTACATCTCCCTCAAATTAATCATTCACTAGGCAGCTGTGCAGGCGTGTATTGGCCTCAGTCCTCTGCCATTTTCAGTAACTGAAGGCGCTTGTCATTCTGGGCTGCTGCCGCTGCCTGCTCTGTGTTTATGCTGACCACTCGTCCTAAATGAATCCTTCACTTGGTCTCAGAGACCTCAGCCTTTGTTCATTTTGAATAACTGAAGGCACAGGCTGGTCTCACAACTCGTCCTAAATGAGTCCTTCACTTGGTCTCAGAGACCTCGTCCTTGTTCATTTTGGATGACTGAAGGCGCAGGCTGGTCTGACAACTCGTCCTAAATGAATCCTTCACTTGGTCTCAGAGACCTCTGCCTTTGTATATTTTGAATAACTGAAGGCGCAGGCTGGTTTGACAACTTGTCCTAAATGAGTCCTTCATGTGGTCTCAGAGACCTCGGCCTTTGTATATTTTGGATGACTGAAGGCGCAGGCTGGTCTGACAACTCGTCCTAAATGAATCCTTCACTTGGTCTCAGAGACCTCGTCCTTTGTATATTTGGGATGACTGAAGGCGCAGGCTGGTTTGACAACTTGTCCTAAATGAGTCCTTCATGTGGTCTCAGAGACCTCGTCCTTTGTTCATTTTGGATGACTGAAGGTGCAGGCTGGTCTGACAACTCGTCCTAAATGAATCCTTCACTTGGTCTCAGAGACCTCCGCCTTTGTTCATTTTGAATACCTGAAGGCATGTGCTGGTTTGACAACTTGTCCTAAATGATTCCTTCACTTGGTCTCAGAGACCTCCGCCTTTGTTCATTTTGAATACCTGAAGGCATGTGCTGGTTTGACAACTTGTCCTGAATGAGTCCTTCACTTGGTCTCAGAGACCTCCGCCTTTGTTCATTTTGAATAACTGAAGGCGCAGGCTGGTCTGACAACTCGTCCTAAATGAGTCCTTCACTTGGTCTCAGAGACCTCAGCCTTTGTTCATTTTGGATGACTGAAGGTGCAGGCTGGTCTGGGCCGCTACCGCCACTTTATGTTGTTATCCGTCCCTACCTGGAATAATTGACCGGCTAGGCAGCCACACAGAAGCAGAATGACCCCAGCCTCACTCATGATTGCCTCGAGGACCTTCTGTGCCACTGCTGCTGCCTAGTAGGTCACTCATTCAAGGCCAGGGGGGAGATGTCTTCATAAACACAGTGTAGACAGTGGCACATATGGACATACGCTGTAAATGTATAGCAATACGGACCATTTTGGCCCATTTTATTTTATCAAAAAGATCCTGTGCACATTTCAGTGATTCTAAGTCATAAAACTGAAGGTGTGTCCCAAACAAATGGATCAGAGGTCAGACCACTGAGATTTCATCTGTTTTTTTTTCTGTTTTGTCTGAGATTCATATACAAAAATGGAAAAACATTCTTCTATATGAGGCGCTTAACAGTGTCGGTTAGCGAAGAGATTATGCTACAGAAAAATAACGACCGATTGCACACAGGACACCATCTCACTGTGACCAAAACTAAATCAGATAATGTAGGGTGGCTTCAGCTCTTCTCTCCACCCATAGGAGAGGTACGGCAGACGCATTTCGCCCCGATGGGCTTAACCTTTGCAGCTTCAACAATTAGGCCCATTACTGGGCGAACCACATCTGAGGGACCTCTTCTATGGGTGGAGAGCAGAGCTGAAGCCACCCTACATTATCTGATTTCATTTCGGTCACATTGGGATTTATTTACTCAGGGTTGTGGAAATGTTTTAAAAAACTACTTGTCCAGGGACTAAATTGGGGTCCCAGTCTCCTTGTCCCTCATGACCATCTACTTGTCCAGATAACATTTTTTTTGTAACCAAAACCGTATTTAAATCTACTTTTAAAAACAAAAAGGGCTTTATGGCGACTTAAATGTTTAATATTTTTAACATTGCGCTGCTTATCTCCTCCTCCCCTCCCTGCCTCTCTCCAGCACCGCACCCGGGGACTACAGGAGAGAGAGACCTTGCAGTGTAATGAGCACCGATTGGGTGTTCATCAGGAAAGGGGAGTGTCGGCCTTATCCTTTATCCCTTTTGGCATTTTTTGCACATGTTTAAAAATCATTTAAAAGGTTGAAGATCACACAAACCCCCAACATGATATATTTTCTGAAATCAGAGATCCTAGAGAATATAATAGCGGTAGTTCCAATTTTTTATGTCACGTGATATTATAACAAAGCTCTAGGAAACGCAAAATGTCAGAAAAAAATACACTTAAGTTCATTTTAGGGCACAAAAAGCAATAAATTATCCAATTTTTTTGTAAAATATAAAAGATGAGGTTGCAGCGAGTAGATATCCAACATGTCAAACCTTAAATTTGTGTGCGATCGTGAAATGACGACAAACTTTAGTACCCTATATTTCCTATAGGTGACACTTTTAAGGCCCCTTATAGGTCATCAGTACAGTGTATGGAGGAGGTCTGGTGCTAGAATTATTGCTCTCATTCTGGCGTGTGCGGTGATATGTAACGTATCACAATCCAAGTTTTCATGTGTAGGCGCCATAGTGCATGCTTTTATGTTTGTACGTGTGTACATATGTAGGGGTGGGGGGCCTTGAAAAAGTTTTGGGGGATTATATGCTTGGGTGTAACTTCCATTTAAAAAAAAAACATTAACTTTTTTATCACATAGGGGACAAAAAGTCCCCTTTGTGATGATTTTTGGTGACACGGTCTCTTTTTTTGAGACATCCGGGGTATAAAGACCCTGGATATCTCGCTGATTGGTTTCCATGCAAAGCTGCACCAGATTGTGCACTCTCCAGTTTTAATAAATCGACCCCAGTGAGTCGGCGTCCTGTGTGCGATCGGTTGCCATATCTCTGTAGCACATTGTATCCTGACGAGATGTTTTATACCATCAATACCAGTTCATTACATGTCATGTTGGCTGATCTCTATGATAGGAGCGTAAGAACAGGACATCTTTTTTTCCACAAGAGAAGAAATCACCTGTCATTCAGAATGCCCATTGGCAGCCTAGTAGGTGCTTCAGCGTTGTCGCTAGTCCCTATGATCTGATTGGCTGCTTTCCTCTAGAACAGTGGGTAGGCTATCTTAGCACTCCAGCTTTTTTATAAACTACATATCCCATCATGCCTCTGCCTTTGGAAGTCATGCCTTTGGCTGTTGGCGTTTTGCAATGCCTCATGGGACGCGTAGTTTATAAAAGAGCTGGAGTGCTGAGGCTGCCTTTATCGGCTCTACATTGAAAGTATTTCTCAGGCTTTTTTTTTAGTCATGGCACCCTTTAAAAATATGAAAAACCTCAAGACACCCCAGTCTACAATGGGGTCCCTCCATTATCAGAGTCCCCTGTCCATATCCCCCCCCTTTCACCCCACATGGAAGAAATAATATATATTATAAATATATTTTAAAAATATTCTTCCCAAATATATTGACATATATTTGAAATACTACAATTTTGGCCGTATTCAATATATTTCAATAAATATATACAGGTGTACCTCGGTTTACGAATCGAATGCGTTCTCTGGAATATTTCGTATTGCAAACAATTCGTAAACCGAAATGCGGTTTCCCATAGGAATGCACTGAAAACCAATTAATCCGTTACAGAGGTCAGAAACAAGTAAAAAAAAAAAGTTGCTGTCACTATTGGTCAGAGAATCAGCTGTCACTTTCCCCCCAGCTAAAAGAAAGAAAGTTTCCTTTTAGTTTGTTTCCAGAGGTAAAAGAAACAGTTTCCTTTAACTTCGAGGAAAGTGATAGCTAATTCTGTGAGCTATAGTGAAGAACAAAAAAAAGCCGGTAATTGCATTTAAAAATTGGCACCGACATACACTTGTATTGTGAAAAAAATTTGTAAACCGAGACATTATTTTCAATGGATTTTCATTTGTAAACTGAAAATCACGTTGACTGAAGCATTCGTAAACCGGAGGTACGCCTGTGTATATATACTGCATGTTGAAATGCGTTTTTTTTACAAAATATATGAAAAATATTTTTAAAAATACATTTTCAAATATACCACGTCTTTAAAATTACATGTAATCTACATTTTTGGAATGCATTTACAAATATATGTAAAATATCTGTTCAAATGACTTTTTTATATGTTAAAAAATATCTGAAGAATACATTTTAAAAAGATATATTTTTCATATATTTTGTAATATATAAAAAGCACATTTCAACATACAGTATATATATATTTATTGAAATATATTGAATACGGCCAAATTTGTAGTATTTCAAATATATGTCAATATATTTGGGAAGAATATTTTTAAAATATATTTCAAATATATTTTTCTTCCATGTGGGACATCAGAGACCTCAGTCCCTCCTCCCACATTACAAGCCTGTCCCCATTCACATTAGAGTCTCCTGTCTCCCCCTGCTTTCACTCATTTCAGAGTCTTCTTCCTCGGTCCCCCTTCCACATCAGAAGGCTCCCCTTTCATATAAAAGTCCTCTGTAACCTCTTCCACATCCGAGTCCTCAGTCCCCCACCATTTGCAACTGAGTCCTCAGTCCCCCTTTTAAGTCCAATTCCTCATCCCGTATTTTTTACTTGAGACTTATAGGCCAGTCATAGATCAATGCTATGCAAAAATATGGGATCTGCAGCCTGGCACCCCTAACAAGCCCAGAAGACACTAGGGTGCTCTGGTTGAGTAACGCAACTCTAGAAAGCAGTTTGCCCTGCAAAATGGTCTCTTTTTTTATGCAGGCCAGACTGTGATCCTGGTTAATCTCCCATGAGCCTCTGCAAATGTTTTATTATCCAGTTCCATTAATATGATGCATATCGCTGTTGTGTAAAGTACATTTCTGGAAGGAATTAGTCCCATTTCATGCACTAATCACTGTCGTCTTGGCAAGGTAGGCTGTGTGCTGGGTCAGAGTCACCAACCGGTTGTGCCATGAAAGGTCAGAATTTATTGTGTCCTTTCAATGTAGGCTGCCTTTGTCTATAATGGAAAAACACTGATCTTGAAATAGAACCAAATGTTTTAGAATTTTAAATGGGAGTGTCTGCTTTTGTGAATATCACCTGAATGATGTTGGTGCTGTAACGAGGAAAGCTGCAGTGTCTGCATCCCTATAGAGGTGGCCTTGGTCCTTGTTCACCATGGCTTGTGCTTGTATAAGAGCGCTGTGTACAGCGAGCGTTCAAAACATTTGCAGAGCTTTCTGTAAGCTTTGTTGAGGCCTTTAAATCAGCCTTTCTCAATCAGGGTTCGGTGGAAGCCTAGGGTTCTTCCAGAGGTTGCTAGGGCTTCCATGAGGAAGGAGCAATTTCTGCTACTGAAACCAGTGATATTTTTTTTTTTTTTTTTTAGCTATCTGTAAGGGGATTCTCCCCACTGGCCACACAAATGTAAGGAGCATTCTTCTCCTTGACCTGATCTAATGTACAGTGAGCTGTAGATACACTGATTTTTTTGCAGGGTTCTCGTTATTTCAAGGGTACCTCTGTATTAATTAGGTTGAGGAAGGTTGCCCTAAAGCAGGGGTCTCCAAACTTTTCGAACAAAGGGCCGGTTTACTGTCCTTCAGCTTTTAGGAGGGCCGGATTATGGGCAGTAGGAGTAGAAAATGTCCCGGGCCCAGCATCAGTGAAACGAAACATGGCCTCAGAATTGGTGGTCAGTAGGAGGAAGAGTAGTGCCCCATCATTGGTATTATTGGGAGGAATAGTGCCCCATCATTGGTATTATTGGGAGGAATAGTGCCCCATCATTGGTGTCTATGGGATGAATAGTGCCCCATCATTGGTATTAGGAATAGTATCCATTCATTGATAACAGTGGGAGGAATAGTGCCCCATCATTGGTATTATTGGGAGGAATAGTGCCTCATCATTGGTATTATTGGGAGGACTAGTGCCCCATCATTGGTGTCAGTGGGAGGAATAGTGCCCCATCATTGGTATCACTGGGAGGAATAGTGCCCCATCGTTGGTGTCAGTGGGAGGAATAGTGCCCCATCATTGGTATTATTGGGAGGAATAGTGCCCCATCATTGGTATCAGTGGGAGGAATAGTGTCCCATCATTGGTGTCAGTGGGAGGAATAGTGCCCCATCATTGGTATCAGTGGGAGGAATAGTGCCCCATCATTGGTGTCAGTGGGAGGAATAGTGCCCCATCATTGGTATTAGTGGGAGGAATAGTGCCCCATCATTGGTATCAGTGGGAGGAATAGTGCCTCATGTCAATGAGAGAAATAGTGCCCCATGGGCCAGATAAAGTCTAGCAAAGGGCCACATTCGGCCCTCAGTCCACAGTTTGGAGACTCCTGCCCTAAAGCATAATTTATCTCCAATTTGGGAATTTTAAAGTGATTTAAAGGATTACATTTTATTTATTTTTTAACTGTTATACTTACCTGCTCTGTGCAGTGGTTTTGCACAGAGCAGCCCCATCCTGCTACTTTGCGGTCCCTGTTGGTGCTCTTGGTTCTTCCTTCCTGCCACTTGATATGGGGGCACTTTTGTGTGCTTGCTCCTGAGCCATGCTCTGTGTGTCCATTTAGTGTGGCTTGGCCCCTCCCCCCCCCCCCCCCGCATCCTCACTGGCTGTGATTAAACCAATGTCTTCCGCTGCTGTCTCTGAACCAATGAGGAGGAAGAGAGTGGAGCGAGCCTTTGCTCTCGTGCACAGCACAAGGGGGGTGGTGGGGGTTTCCTTAATGTATACAGTGCATTAAGGTAAAAAGCCTTTAGAACCACTTTAAATATAGATCTTAATGGTAGTGCTGATTGTAACTTTAACAAACAAAACAGAGCAAACGTTTCAGCATTTGAGTTCTAATAGTGAATAATGGGGCCTCTTCATCCACTTCCCGTCTGCCGTACGTATATATACACATTCTCAGATGGGAACGTCAATATCTCGGTCATCACTGCAGCTTCAGCAATAATCGAGAGATCATTTTTACTGCTGATCCTGCACAAAGGTAAAAGTCATGGAGTGCCTCTACATCCAATCTCAGTTTGGTCAAATGCTTTGAAAGGCAGAGGAGAGATCTGGGGTCTAATAGACCCCAGATCTCTCCATACAGATGGCCTGTTATGGCCCATGCTATCACAAGGGATGGATGTTGTTCATTCCTTGTAATAGCAATAAAGTTAATAAAAAAAAGAAAGGTACAGTGTCAAAATATATTTTTTAAATAAAATGTTTTTAAAGTGCCCTGACCCCCCCCCAAACCTACGCCATTTCCCCTTTCACATGCAAATGTACGTGCACGCAGGTCCTGCATGAAATAGCACTGCTAAAGGGATTCTTATGTGATTTTCTATTTTTTTCCTTTCCTTCCGCCGTGGTGTAAGGAAACAAAATTGCATAATCTGTGGGCTTCTTTAATAGTGACTGTTCAACCTCTACTACCCTCTGTGCTCCTCGACCCAGCAACACAGCCTACCCACCGATGTTGTGACCCTAAATAATGAAGGACTTAAATCACTTGCACCCTGATACGCCAAATCTCATCCAGAAGAACGAACACACACCTCAAAGTTTATTAAAATGATTAAGAACATCCACCATTAAACTCAAATATTAATGTATCCAGCCTGGTACCCAGGAATGGCAGCTTCAGCATGTAAAAGTCGCTGGCTCCACTAGTGCTTCCTACTATCCACGAGCTGACACTCTGTGCGGGATGACGTGAAGTATCCAGCCCCGCCCTACGCATTTCATCAATCAGGCATCAAAACCTTTCCTTGGGATGTGTGATGTAAGCATCCCAGGAGGCTTCAGGAAGGGAGGGGGACGTCATTCTCGTCCGGGTGAGAAAGTAAGTGGAGGGTCAGATCCCGCAAAAAAAAATTTAAGAAAAATAAAAATGGGGAGCTTATATATATAAAAATTGCTGTTCGAATTTGTCAATCATTTGCAAAGACAAAGAATCTTCATCATAATTTGTTTATAAAATGGAACTAAACTCCTTTCAATCAGCATGGACTATTTTTGTTCCTTTTGCTGCTAGCATTAGTCAATAGGAAGGTATAATATGTTTACAAGTTTTAAAGGATAAGATCACCTTTGGGAATATGTTCCCGCCGCTGCCCAATCCCCTCCCCACCTCCCTGTGACCGCAGTATGGGGAGTTCCCCGTACAAGCTGTCAGTTTTTGAAAATGGCGGGGCTCCACCCACACAGGCGCATCATTCCTTCACAGAGATCTGTGAATGAATGAACTACAAGTCCCAACAGCCTTTGTGGATGTCAGCTTGTAATTCTCTATGAACTGCCATAACGCTGTAGTAGTTCATTGAGTCAGACTGCATCTGCTTGCCCGTTATGGGATGTCCTGCATGGCACCAGTCATCTGATCGCTGGCGCAATGTTTTCCAGGCTCCAAAAAAATAAAGTAAATGCAAAAAATGGGCATTTATTATTTTTTTTTCAAAAAGTTAACTTATACTTTAAACTTTTTTTTTTAATAGTTGCTTCCGGACTTCTGACCTAGGCCAAAATGATGTCATACATCCCAGGAGTCTCCATGGAATTTTTATTTCTCTCATCAGGAGAGGGGGCTTTCTTAGCTAAGCACACCCTCCTGCCAGCATGCCTGAGCTAAGGGCAGATGGATCCCAGGAAGTAAATGCTGCAGGGATCATCTGCTCTTACTCAAAATGACCATTGATAGAAATGCTGGGGGGTATTTTTCAAAGTGATTTCTCAAAAAAAAAAAAAAAGCATGGAGACATTCTGGATGGGGGAGTTTGCTTTGAATGTTAAAAATAAATTAAAAGTTTGCCTTTCTTCACATTACACCCATATTCAGGGTATACCACCCCTCCGATCCCCTGTTGGGACAGTGTGAGGGGGATCTTCTCACACTCGCTGTCCCCATTTTTTTAAAAATGGCTGCCCACCTGGCAGCCTCATTCATTCATAGAGAACTACAAGTACTGACAGCCTAGGCGCTGTTGAAGTGTTACTAAACCCAGGACCCTGCATTGACTATACCTGCTCCTCCTGGACCCTGCATTCACTACCTGCTCTCCCCGGACCCTGCATTCACTATCTGCTCTCCCCAGACCCTGCATTCACTATCTGCTCTCCCCAGACCCTGCATTCACTATCTGCTCCTCCCGGACCCTGCATTCACTATCTGGTCTCCCCAGACCCTGCATTCATTATCCGCTCTCCCCGGACCCTGCATTCACTATATCTGGTCTCCCCGGACCCTGCATTCACTATATCTGGTCTCCCCGGACCCTGCATTCACTATATCTGGTCTCCCCGGACCCTGCATTCACTATATCTGGTCTCCCCGGACCCTGCATTCACTATATCTGGTCTCCCACAGTACACACAACATAGAAATGCAATTATTTTAGTAAATATAAACTGCTAAATACCTTTTCTCACCAGCAATATATAGCAGTCTTGTGCCTTTTGTCAGTGTCCAGCAGAGCACTGGTTAATGCTTGTAGGAGTTTTCATTCTGTTCTAGGAGGATGCAGGACCCCTGACCCTCTGTCTGGACAGTGCTGATCACATGCACTCTTCCAAGAAAAAAAAAACCTCTAACAATAAACACCAAACTGAGCACGTGCAGCTTGCTCCCAAAGCTCTGTACTGCCAGCAGATGGATTGGGGATAGTTGAAGAGGGGGAGGATCAGAGAGGACAGGATCAAACAGCCTTTTTACACAATGCAGAGGATTAACTCCTTAGGTTCCACAGTGAGTATAACAAGCATGCTTTACTACATATACAGACTGATAGTACTGTTGTAGGTTTAGTAACATTTTAATTGATTCTTCCTATCAGTGTGTAACTGCCTGGCCATATGAGGTACGAGCACACAGCTTACACCGACAGTCTGCAGGAGCCTTGCATTGCACCCATGATCTGCTGATTGCAATGCTTTCTAGGCCCCTTGTCGTAAAAAAAAAAAAATAAATGCACATTTTTTTACCTGCAAAAATATGTGCATTTATTATTATTGTTTTTGTGAACTTATCCTTTAAATCGCCTTTTCAGTTTGTGGCGCTCAGATACATGTCGTGGCATTAATGTGGTATTTTTTTTTTCCTAAAATACCTCAATCAGGAAAAATTCTGCATTATTGCTACTAGATCCTAGGAAATTATTCCATTGGTAGCGATTTTTTTTTTTTTTTTTTTAAATACATAGACCCCTTAATGTCCAATTGTTTAGCGGAGGTGAGAAAATTCTGCAAAGTGTTGTAAGAAGGGGAAGGTCCAGGATGCCAGTCTGTAACAGCAAATATTTCCCAACTACAGCTGGCGGTTTTATTCACACCCCGATTTTCATCGATTTATTTGTTTTTCTGCCATCTGCGGTTTTCTGCGATGTCAGGAATAAAGGGTTGTCTTCATGACCTAGGAGCTGACTGAAGCATTTTGTGGCGCTGGTGGTTTCCTATAACTTGCCTATTTTTGAAAACTGGCACAAAATGCAGGCAGTCCCCCCCTCCCCCACCACCAGCAGCGCTCGCACTTTGCGTCGGTATTAGAATCTTCCACCATTTTGGAATCATCTGTCAGCCACTGAATCCTAAACAAGGAGACTTCTGCATGTTGCCTTGATGTCTGTTAGTCTGTACATAAATTCCTGAGTTTGTAGGGCATTGATGAAGATGGCGGTTCCGGCCGGGTAAGCATGACAGGCGCACGGTTGTCATCCATGACTGTTAAAGGGCCTATCATGTTGAAGGGAACTCTACCTTTACAGCGTGTGGCAAAAAATAAAATAAAAAAAGTTTGCTTCTGACAGATTCACTTGAAGTTTAATTGGGCACCAGAAATGTCCGTTGTTTCATTCACGGTTTTTAGTGGCATTTTAGAGGTTAATGATTGTCTTGTTTACCGCCTTGCCTGTTCATGTCACAACACTAATGGGTTCAAGTTTTATTACAGCCGAGGAGCAGAGGGCTGGACGTCTTCTGTTCAATACTGTTGCCCTTTAAAAACCCTCCACTTTGTATCCTGTAATCACAAGCTGTATGTAATCTATAATTGTCTCTAGTACTGGTGTCTGAAATAAAACATGAAAAACAGGCCTGTGTCTAATTAATGTGCAAAAATTACATGGAAAAGAAAAAAACAACTTATGGCCGTAGATCACTGGTCTCCAAACTTCACCCCGGGGGGCCAGATGTGGCCCATTGCTTGCCTTTATCTGGCCCTTGGAGCACTATTCCTCCAACTGGCACCAATGATGGAACACTATTCCTCCCACTGACACCAATGATGGGGCACTATTCCTCCCACTGATACCAATGATGGGGCACTATTCCTCCCACTGACACCAATGATGGGGCACTATTCCTCCCACTGACACCAATGATGGGGCACTATTCCTCCCACTGACACCAATGATGGGGCACTATTCCTCCGACTGACACCAATGATGGGGCACTATTCCTCCGACTGACACCAATGATGGGGCACTATTTCTCCGACTGACACCAATGATGGGGCACTATTCCTCCCACTGATACCAATGAGGGGGCACTATTCCTCCGACTGACACCAATGATGGGGCACTATTCCTCCCACTGATACCAATGATGGAGCACTATTCCTCCCACTGATACCAATGATGGGACACTATTCCTCCCACTGATACCAATGATGGGACACTATTCCTCCCACTGATACCAATGACGGGGCACTATTCCTCCCACTGACACCAATGACGGGGCACTATTCCTCCCACTGACACCAATGATGGGGCACTATTCCTCCCACTGATACCAATGAGGGGGCACTATTCCTCCCACTGATACCAATGATGGGACACTATTCCTCCCACTGATACCAATGATGGGGCACTATTCCTCCCACTGACATCAATGATGGGGCACTATTCCTCCCACTGACACCAATGATGGGGCACTATTCCTCCCACTGACACCAATGATGGGACACTATTCCTCCCACTGACACCAATGATGGGGCACTATTCCTCCGACTGACACCAATGATGGGGCACTATTCCTCCGACTGACACCAATGATGGGGCACTATTCCTCCGACTGACACCAATGATGGGACACTATTCCTCCCCCTGATACCAGTGAGGGGGCACTATTCCTCCCCCTGATACCAGTGAGGGGGCACTATTCCTCCAACTGACACCAATGATGGGACACTATTCCTCCCATTGATACCAATGATGGGGCACTATTCCTCCCACTGATACCAATGATGGGGCACTATTCCTCCCACTGATACCAATGATGGGACACTATTCCTCCCACTGATACCAATGATGGGGCACTATTCCTCCCCCTGACACCAATGATGGGACACTATTCCTCCCACTGACACCAATGATGGGGCACTATTCCTCCAACTGACACCAATGATGGGGCACTATTCCTCCCACTGATACCAATGAGGGGGCACTATTCCTCCGACTGACACCAATGATGGGGCACTATTCCTCCCACTGATACCAATGATGGAGCATTATTCCTCCCACTGATACCAATGATGGGACACTATTCCTCCCACTGATACCAATGATGGGGCACTATTCCTCCCACTGACACCAATGATGGGGCACTATTCCTCCCACTGACACCAATGATGGGCCACTATTCCTCCCACTGATACCAATGAGGGGGCACTATTCCTCCGACTGACACCAATGATGGGGCACTATTCCTCCCACTGATACCAATGATGGGGCACTATTCCTCCCACTGATACCAATGATGGGACACTATTCCTCCCACTGATACCAATGATGGGGCACTATTCCTCCCACTGACATCAATGATGGGGCACTATTCCTCCCACTGACACCAATGATGGGGCACTATTCCTCCCACTGACACCAATGATGGGACACTATTCCTCCCACTGACACCAATGATGGGGCACTATTCCTCCGACTGACACCAATGATGGGGCACTATTCCTCCGACTGACACCAATGATGGGGCACTATTCCTCCGACTGACACCAATGATGGGACACTATTCCTCCCCCTGATACCAGTGAGGGGGCACTATTCCTCCCCCTGATACCAGTGAGGGGGCACTATTCCTCCAACTGACACCAATGATGGGACACTATTCCTCCCATTGATACCAATGATGGGGCACTATTCCTCCCACTGAAACCAATGATGGGGCACTATTCCTCCCACTGATACCACTGATGGGACACTATTCCTCCCATTGATACCAATGATGGGGCACTATTCCTCCCACTGAAACCAATGATGGGGCACTATTCCTCCCACTGATACCACTGATGGGACACTATTCCTCCCACTGATACCACTGATGGGACACTATTCCTCCCACTGATGGGGCACTATTCCTCCCACTGATACCACTGATGGGACACTATTCCTCCCACTGATACCACTGATGGGACACTATTCCTCCCACTGATACTAATGATGGGGCACTATTCCTCCCACTGATACTAATGAGGGGACACTATTCCTCCCACTGATACTAATGAGGGGACACTATTCCTCCCACTGATACTAATGAGGGGGCACTATTCCTCCCACTGACACCAATGATGGGGCACTATTCCTCCCACTGATACTAATGAGGGGGCACTATTCCTCCCACTGACACCAATGATGGGGCACTATTCCTCCAACTGACACCAATGATGGGGCACTATTCTTCCCACTGACACCAATGATGGGGCACTATTCCTCCCACTGATACTAATGAGGGGACACTATTCCTCCCACTGATAGCAATGATGGGACACTATTTCTCCCACTGATACCAATGAGGGGGCACTATTCCTCCGACTGACACCAATGATGGGACACTATTCCTCCCCCTGATACCAATGAGGGGGCACTATTCCTCCAACTGACACCACCAATGATGGGACACTATTCCTCCCATTGATACCAATGATGGGGCACTATTCCTCCCACTGAAACCAATGATGGGGCACTATTCCTCCCCCTGAAACCAATGATGGGGCACTATTCCTCCCACTGATACCACTGATGAAACACTATTCCTCCCATTGATACCACTGATGGGACACTATTCCTCCCACTGATACCACTGATGGGACACTATTCCTCCCACTGATGGGACACTATTCCTCCCACTGATACTAATGAGGGGGCACTATTCCTCCCACTGACACCAATGATGGGGCACTATTCCTCCAACTGACACCAATGATGGGGCACTATTCCTCCCACTGATACCAATGATGGGGCACTATTCCTCCCACTGATACCAATGATGGGGCACTATTCCTCCCACTGACACCAATGATGGGGCACTATTCCTCCCACTGATACCAATGATGGGACACTATTCCTCCCACTGACACTAATGAGGGGACACTATTCCTCCCACTGACACCAATGATGGGACACTCTTCCTCCCACTGACACCAATGATGGGGCACCATTCCTCTCACTGACACCAATGATGATGCATTGTTACTGACATCAGGACATTTTCTGGCCACAGTCCAGCCCCTCTAAATTGAGAAAGATAATAAACTGGCCCTTTGTTTAGAAAGTTTGGAGACCCCTGCTCTAGAGAAAGGAACCAAAATAATTTCTTCAAGTGTTCTGCTGCAAAATAACATAAGGCAATGTGGTTTTTACCAACGGGAGAACAGCTGAAGTACCTGAATTTGACTGTTCACACCCTGACTCTGTGTTGAGGAGCCTTGCCTAACAATGCAGACATGCTGCTTTTCTGCACAACAATCTGCACCTCACCCCCAGCTGCAGTGCATAGAGTTGAATTTATTGTTGTTTTGTGAAATGTCAATAAAGTAAAAAAAAGTAAACAATATTCTGCATTGTAACGAGGCTTCGCTCTGCATGTGGGCTGCTGAGAACGAGCATTTAAGTCACTTTACAGAGTTGGTGGGAAATATTCTCTTTCTTTCCGCCATCTTGTGGTGTAATGCTACAACTGCAGCTACAGCAGGGAAAACATCTTCTGGATGTTATGGAGAATGAAGGAGAGAACACTGCCGGCTTGTTCTAGAATCTGCAATTTCTCAGGCTGTCATCCTTCAATAAGTGCGTCATGGACCCGGGATTACAATGCTCTGGAATTCTGACTTCCCCCATAACAGTCTCCTTTATTTCACTTGAATAGCACAGAACAACTCTGTGAGTCTTTGGAGCAGGCATTGGAATCCTCTGGTATGCCTGCCTGTAGGAATGGGGACTGATCTGAGGGGTGAAGGTGCCAGAATTTGGATGATCTCAGGGTGAAGGTGCAGGAATTGAGAATGATCTGAGTTGTGAAGGTGCAGGAATTGGGTGATCTAAGAGCTGAAGGTGCAGGAACTGAAACTGATCTGAAGGGTGAAGGTGCAGGAATTGGGGTGATCTGAGGGGTGAAGGTACAAGAATTGGGGTGATCTCGGTGTGAAGGTGCAGAAACTGAGATGATCAGAGTGGTGAAGATGCAGGAATTGGGGTGATCTAAGAGCCGACGGTGCAGGAACTGAGGCTGATCTGAGGGGTGAAGGTGCATGAATTGGGATTATCCGAGGGGTGAAGGTGCAGGAATTGGGGTGATCTGAGAGGTGAAGGTGCAGGAGCTGGGGTGATCTGAGGGGTGAAGGTGTAGTAATTGGGGCGATCTGCGGGGAAAAGGTGAAGAAATTGAGGTGATCTTGGTGTGAAGGTGCAGAAATTAAGATGATCTGAGGGATGAAGGTGCAGGAATTGGGGTGATCTGAAGGGTAAAGTTGCAGGAACTGGGGTGATCTGAGGGGTTAAGGTGTAGTAATTGGGGGGATCTGAGGGGTGAACATGCAGAATTTGGGGTGATCTTGGTATGAAGGTGCAAGACTTGAGATGATCTGAGGTGTGAAGGTGCAGTAATTGAGGGAATCTGAAGTGTGAAGGTGTGGGAAGTGGAGGAATCTGAGGTGTGAAGGTGCAGGGATTTGGGGAATCTCAGGGTGAAGGTGCAGGAATTGGGGGAAACTCAGGGTGAAGGTGCAGGAATTGGGGGGATCTGAGGTGTGAAGGTGCAGTAATTAGGGTTTATCTGAGGGGTGAAGGTGCAGGAATTGGGGTGGTCTAGGGGCCGAAGGTGCAGGAACTGAGACTGATCTGAGGGGTGAAGGTGCAGGAATTGGGGTGGTCTAGGGGACGAAGGTGCAGGAACTGAGACAGATCTGAGGGGTGAAGGTGCAGGAATTGGGGTTTATCTGAGGGGTGAAGGTGCAGGAATTGGGGTTTATCTGAGGTGTGAAGGTGCAGGAATTGGGGTGGTCTAGGGGACGAAGGTGCAGGAACTGAGACAGATCTGAGGGGTGAAGGTGCAGGAATTGGGGTTTATCTGAGGGGTGAAGGTGCAGGAATTGGGGTTTATCTGAGGTGTGAAGGTGCAGGAATTGGGGTGGTCTAGGGGCCGAAGGTGCAGGAACTGAGACTGATCTGATGGGTGAAGGTGCAGGAATTGGGACTGACCTAAGGTGTGAAGGTACAGAAATTTGGACTGAACCTGATGTCTCAACGCAGGAACTAGGGCTGATCTGAGGTCTCAAGCTGAGGAATTGGGGTGATCTGAGAAGTGAAGGTGCAGGAATTAGCGCCCATCTGATGTCTGAATTTGCATGAATCAGGGTGGATCTAAGGTCTAAAGGTGTATGTATTTAGGCTGATCATGAACCTTTGCTATGTTATAGGGTGCATCTAGAAATGTTATATGTTCCTAAGTAGCACCCTCTAAATGTTACCATTTGTCCTGAACTCCTCTAGCGCTCTTCCTGGTATATTAATGTGCCTAGGCACCCCGATCCCTACAGCCTCATAACCATATATCTGTTTATTTTATCATTATGATTAATATTATTAGCCGTTTTTTGATGTACAGTACATGACTAAGATTTTTTTAAAGGCTGATAGTGTGCCATACCTTGATAATCAGTTTTCCTGGAATTATTGTTCTATTTGCCCATTATATGTATAGAATTCACACAGATTGTTTTTGTTGTTTCATTGTAAAAAAAAATTAAGCATTTCACTGATAAAATTGATGTGATAGAAGGGCAGCAGATTATAAATGCAGAGGCAATTTTTCTTCACCAAGAATGTTGTTGCTGAAGGTGTCTCGGGATACCATGATCACGAACGTCTCAGATGGAGGCAACCACCCCAGGAAAAAAGAAAAAGAAGAAAAAGAAACAAGTAGTGCACACTGTATGTACTTGTTCATTACTGACCTGTGGATGACAATTAGGCCTCATGCACACTGAAAGTACTAAAAACACCAGTAGCGTTGCTTCATTAAAAATGCAAGTTTTGCACCATTTTGCCGCTTCTTTCATTAGCGTTTTGCAGCAAGAAAGCACCTATTATTTTTAGCTCCCACTTTCCCACAATGCATCTCTGAATAGCCATTGCATAGTTTAGTCACCATTTTCAGAGCTGAGGGAGCACTATATTCTTCTGGAGCTAGCTTTCTTTTTCTTGCTGTGCCCATTATGGATCATGTAATGCAGAAAATTTATGATGCTAGGCTACTGATTCTGGTAAAGTAGTAGTAAACCTGATGATTCGTAAAAAAAAAAAAAAAAAAAAATTTCCCAGCAAGGAAATGCCATAATGTATTATTACACCGCATACTAGCACATTATGTGAAACTTACCTTAAAACAAAGCCCTCCATCAGCACCTTGCCACCACTGGCAGGGCTTCCATCTTCACCAGGTCCTTCTTCCGGGTTCACAAGTTAGCTTGAATGGCAGAGCCGTGATGACATCACTCCCGCGCATGCGTGCAGGAGTCACTTTTTACGCCACACGGTGCATGCCCATGTCATTCTTTTAGAGCGCATGCGCAAGTGCTGCTACACAAGTAATATCTCTGAAACGGGGCATGTTTAGGAGGTAGTTACAGTACCTACAGGTAAGCCTTATTAAGGGCTGTAGTCACAAGTAAAAAAACAGACCTTACTACAACTTTATGGATGGTGAGGAGACAGAGACAGCTAGAGAAGAGAAGCAGTCATCGATGACGATTCTGAACCCATCCTTTGGTATCCCATCATGCAATGCCAAGCTGTGGTTTCTAAAGCAAGCAAAATCCTCTCTTGTATTAAAAGAGGTATAGACTCCAGAGAGAGAGATATAATTTCCCGATACAAATCATTAGTAATACCTCAACTGGAATATGCAGTTCAGTTTTGGGCACCAATTCACAAAAAGAACATTGGGGAACTGGAGAAAGTACAGAGAAGGGCAACCAAACTGAGCAAAGGAATGGAGGAGCTCAGCTATGAGGAAAGATTAGAGGAACGGAATTTATTCTATCTTGAGATTAAGAGGGGATACGATCACCATGTATAATACATAAGGGGGGATACGATCTCCATGTATAATACATAAGGGGGGATACGATCTCCATGTATAATACATAAGGGGGGATACGATCTCCATGTATAATACATAAGGGGGGGATACGATCTCCATGTATAATACATAAGGGGGGATACGATCTCCGTGTATAATACATAAGGGGGGATACGATCTCCGTGTATAATACATAAGGGGGGGATACGATCTCCGTGTATAATACATAAGGGGGGATACGATCTCCGTGTATAATACATAAGGGGGGATAAGATCTCCGTGTATAATACATAAGGGGGGGATACGATCTCCGTGTATAATACATAAGGGGGGGATACGATCTCCGTGTATAATACATAAGGGGGGATACGATCTCCGTGTATAATACATAAGGGGGGGATACGATCTCCGTGTATAATACATAAGGGGGGGATACGATCTCCGTGTATAATACATAAGGGGGGGATACGATCTCCGTGTATAATACATAAGGGGGGATACGATCTCCGTGTATAATTCATAAGGGGGGATATGATCTCCATGTATAATACATAAGGGGGATATGATCTCCATGTATAATACATAAGGGGGGATATAATCAACATGTATAATACATAAGGGGGATATGATCTCCATGTACAGTTGCAAGAAAAAGTATGTGAACCCCTTGGGATTACGTGTTTTGCATGAATTGGGCATAAAATGGGCTCTGAACGTCATCTAAGTCACAACAATAGAAGAACACAGTCTGTTAAACATAATACTACACAAACATTGGATGTTGCCATGGTTTAATTGCACATAACATGTAAACATTCACAGTGCAGGGAGGAAAAAGTATGTGAACCTTTGGACTTAACTGGTTGACCCTCCTTTGGCAGCAATAACCTCAACCAAACGTTTCCTGTAGTTGCAGATCAGACCTGCACAACGATCTGGAGTCATTTTGGACCACTCCTCTTCACAAAACTGTTCAGTGTAGCAATATTCTTGGGATGTCTGGTGTGAATCGCTCTCTTAACTTGTTGCCGACCGCAGATAGCCGAATGACGGCTGCACTGCGGCCGGCCAGTTCTGGGTGGACATCATATGACGTCCTCCCAGAACGCGCTCTCCTGCGCGCCCCAGGGGGCGCACACCCGGCGATCTCCGTGATCGCTGTGTCCTACGGACACAGCTGATCACGTGATGTGGTAAAAGGCCAATCACAGCGGCCTTTTGCCACGTGATCAGCGGTGTCCAATGACACGCTGATCAGAGGGAAATGCAAGTGCCGGTTCTCGGCTGCACTTTCCTCACGCTGTCAGATCGTGAGGAAAGTACTGCCGAGAACCGGCAGTTGTCAGAGCGAGGATCGGCACCGATCATCAGGGCACTGATGATCAGTGCCCTCGATGATCGGTGCCCAGCAGTGGAACCCGCAAGTTCCGCCCACCTGTGCCCAGCAGTGCGCCCACTAGCTCTGCCCACCTGTGCCCAGCAGTGCATCCACCTGTGCCACTCTGCAGTGTCACACACCTGTGCCCAGAAGTGCCACCTACCTGTGCCCAGCAGTGCCACCCACCTGTGCCCACCAGTGCCACCCACCTGTGCCCACCCACCAGCACTGCCCACCAGTGCCACCCACCAGTGCAGCCCAGCAGTGCTGCCAGTCAGTGTCCAGCGGTTGTGCCAGTCAGTGCCGCCAGTCAGTGCCCAGCAGTGATGCCAGTCAGTGCCGTCTATCAGTACCCATCATCAGTGCCGCCTGTCAGTGCTGCATATTAGTGCCGCCTATCCGTGACACCTCATTAGTGCTGTCTATCAGTGCCGCCTATCCGTGCCACCTCATTAGTACTGCCTATCAGTGCCCTTTAGTGCTGCCTATCAGTGCCCATCAGTGCTGCCTCATCAACGCACATCAGTGAAGGAGAAAAATTACCTGTTTGAAAAATTTTATAATAGAAACAAACTTTTTTTTTTTTTCAAATTTTTTGCACTTTTTTTATTTATAGCGCAAAAAGTAAAGCGCCCAGTGGCGATTAAATACCACCAAAAGAAAGCTCTATTTGTGAGAAAAAAATTATCAAAGTTTCATATGGGTACAATGTTGCATGACCGTGCAATTGTCAAAGTGCGGCAGCGCTGAAAGCTGAAAATTGGCCTGGTAAATAAGGGGGTATAAGTGCCTGGTAGGCAAGTGGTTAAGGTCATGCCACAGCATTTCAATGGGGTTGAGGTCAGGACTCTGACTGGGCCACTCCAGAAGGCGTATTCTGTGCTGTTGCAGCCATTGTTTTGTTGAATTACTTGTATGCTTTG
Organism: Staurois parvus; assembly: GCF_062004578.1. Lineage (NCBI taxonomy): Eukaryota > Metazoa > Chordata > Amphibia > Anura > Ranidae > Staurois > Staurois parvus. The sequence goes on along the minus strand of NW_028318702.1, from coordinate 270,010 downwards.
GGTCATTGTCCTGTTGCATCACCTATCCTCAGCTTCAGTTGGCGGACAGATTAGACCACCTCTCAAAGGGCCGGGAGGTGGTGGCAGGAAGGGGATAATGCCTGATCACAGTTCTGCAACTTTGATGCGTCAGTAAAACTCTACATATCATTTCAACTACTTATTGTATTCAAGTGAGGACACAGCGGAACGCCAATCACTGTACGGGACCTCTGCGTGAGGTCCCGATCATGTGATCACTGATTGGCCAATCAGTGATCACATGATTAGATGTAAGCAAGATGTCACTTCTGACATCATTGCTTACTACGTGTGAAATCTGTGAATGAACACAGAGGTCACATGGTACGGGGCTCTTCACAACAGTCTTGTACCATGTGCCAAGCTGTGACCGATCACAGCTCACTCAGTACTTCTCAATGGCTGCAAGAATGCAGCCAGAGAGGAGAAATGATTGCTTTTACAATCAAGGCTGTAAAAGCAATCAGTTAAAAAAAAAAATCTTCATCACTCTCCACAAGTAGTACAGTGTCACAATGGTGACACTGTGTCAGGGCTCCCAGGTGTGACCAGAGGTATGTGACTGACGCAGGGAAACGCAGGCTTCAGATATGTGATGAACAATATAATTTATTAACACTAACAATACATAAACGCAGTGCAATACTAAAACATAACACAGTGCAAACAAACCAAACCAACCACCCACAGATAACAGTACATACAATGCAAGCGTCGTCAGGCAGGCCAGGTCAATATCAATCGGGCAGGTAGGTACAGGGGGAGCAAGCGGAGAATGGTCGGGGTCACAGGCCAGGTTCAGCAGGTAGCGGGCAGAGTGGTACAGAGGGTCAGGCAGAGGGATGGTCAGGGTCACAAGCCAGGGATCAGAATAGGAGAAGTAAGCAGAGGTCAGAATCAAGCAGGGTCAGCAACAAGACAGGAACAGGAACGCAGGTTTACAAGATACAGGGCCCAGGAAAAACACACACCAAGGCAGAGTCTGCAGGTCTGAATGTCCCTTAAATACACCAGTATAATTAGTTCCAGGTGTTTGACTGGCTGCAAGGTTGAGTCTCTGATTGCTGGGAGCACCCGCTGGCCAGCCCTGGTACTGCAGCTCATAAGGCAGGTGAGTCCCACTATTGCTGGCCAGTCCATTCCTGACAGTACCTCCCCCTCAAGGAGCGGCCTCAGGACGCTCCAAACAGTCTTAGCTGGGCAAAATGTTCCACCGCCCGGGTCTGGTAACTGGCGGGATATCAAAGACTGGCACACCGGGCAGGACTCCGGGCAGCGGCACACCGGGCAGAGGCACACCGGGCAGAGGCACATCGGGCTGGACTCCGGGCAGAGGCACATCGGGCTGGACTCCGGGCAGAGGCACATCGGGCTGGACTCCGGGCAGAGGCACATCGGGCTGGACTCCGGGCAGAGGCACATCGGGCTGGACTCCGGGCAGAGGCACATCGGGCTGGACTCCGGGCAGAGGCACATCGGGCTGGACTCCGGGCAGAGGCACATCGGGCTGGACTCCGGGCAGAGGCACTCCGGGCTGGACTCCGGGCAGAGGCACACCGGGCAGAGGCACTCCGGGCAGAGGCACATCGGGCTGGACTCCGGGCAGAGGCACATCGGGCTGGACTCCGGGCAGAGGCACATCGGGCTGGACTCCGGGCAGAGGCACATCGGGCTGGACTCCGGGCAGAGGCACATCGGGCTGGACTCCGGGCAGAGGCACATCGGGCTGGACTCCGGGCAGAGGCACATCGGGCTGGACTCCGGGCAGAGGCACATCGGGCTGGACTCCGGGCAGAGGCACATCGGGCTGGACTCCGGGCAGAGGCACATCGGGCTGGACTCCGGGCAGAGGCACATCGGATTACCAGGCGAAGCAGCAGGCACCGGGCCACCGGGCGGAGCAGCAGGCAGCGGGCCACCAGGCGGAGCAGCAGGCACCGGGCCCCCAGGCGGGGCGACAGGCATCGGGCCCCCAGGCGGGACGACAGGCATCGGGCCCCCAGGCGGGACGACAGGCATCGGGCCCCCAGGCGGGACGACAGGCACCGGGCCCCCAGGCGGGACGACAGGCATCGGGCCCCCAAGCGGAGCAGCAGGCCCCCAGGAGGGGCGACAGGCATCGGGCCCCCAAGCGGAGCGGCGGGCGCCGGGCCCCCAAGCGGAGCGGCGGGCGCCGGGCCCCCAGGCGGGGCGACAGGCATCGGGCCCCCAGGCGGGGCGACAGGCATCGGGCCCCCAGGCGGGGTGACAGGCATCGGGCCCCCAGGCGGGGCGACAGGCATCAGGCCCCCAGGCGGGGCGACAGGTCTCGGGCCCCCAGGCGGAGCGACAGGTCTCGGGCCCCCAGGCGGAGCGACAGGTCTCGGGCCCCCAGGCGGAGCGGCGGGCGCCGGACCCCCAGGCGGAGCGACAGGTCTCGGGCCCCCAGGCGGAGCGACAGGTCTCAGGCCCCCAGGCGGAGCGACAGGTCTCAGGCCCCCAGGCGGAGCGACAGGTCTCAGGCCCCCAGGCGGAGCGACAGGTCTCAGGCCCCCAGGCGGAGCGACAGGTCTCAGGCCCCCAGGCGGAGCGACAGGTCTCAGGCCCCCAGGCGGAGCGGCGGGCGCCGGACCCCCAGGCGGAGCGGCGGGCGCCGGACCCCCAGGCGGAGCGACAGGTCTCGGGCCCCCAGGCGGAGCGGCGGGCACCAAGTCACCAGGCACGACAGTGGGCTCCGAGTCAACTGGCAAGACTGCGGGCACCGAGTCAACTGGCAAGACTGCGGGCACCAAGTCGTCTGGCAAGACTGCGGGCACCGAGTCGTCTGGCAAGACTGCGGGCACCGAGTCAACTGGCGGAACAGCGGGCATCGAGTCAACTGGCAGAACAGCGGGCTTCGAGTCGTCTGGCAAGACTGCGGGCACCGAGTCGTCTGGCAAGACTGCGGGCACCGAGTCACCTGGCGGAACAGCGGGCATCGAGTCAACTGGCGGAACAGCGGGCACCGAGTCGTCTGGCAAGACTGCGGGCACCGAATCACCAGGCACAACAGTGGGCTCTGACTCAATTGGCACGACAGCGGGCACCGGGTCATCAGGTACCGGATTGTCTGGCTCGACAGCGGGCATCGGGTCACCAGGTATGACAGCGGGCACTGGGTCACCAGGCATCAGGTCATTTGGCTTGCCAGCAGGCACCGCGTCATCTGGCAAGGCAGTGGGCACCGGGTCACCAGGCATTGGATCGTCTGGCTCGACAGCGAGCATCGGGTCACCAGGTATGACAGCGGGCACTGGGTCACCAGGCATCAGGTCATTTAGCTCGCCAGCGGGCACCGCGTCATCTGGCAAGGCAGTGGGCACCGAGTCACCAGGCACGACAGCGGGCTCTGAGTCAACTGGCATGACAGCGGGCACCGGGTCATCAGGTACCGGATTGTCTGGCTCGACAGCGGGCATCGGGTCACCAGGTATGACAGCGGGCACTGGGTCACCAGGCATCAGGTCATTCGGTTCGCCAGCGGGCACCGGCGGAGCAGCAGGCAGCGGGCCACCAGGCGGAGCAGCAGGCACCGGGCCCCCAGGCATTGGATCGTCTGGCTCGACAGCGAGCATCGGGTCACCAGGTATGACAGCGGGCACTGGGTCACCAGGCATCAGGTCATTTGGCTCGCCAGCGGGCACCGCGTCATCTGGCAAGGCAGTGGGCACCGAGTCACCAGGTACGACAGCGGGCTCTGAGTCAATTGGCACGACAGCGGGCACCGGATCAGGTACCGGATCATCTGGATCAACAGCGGGCATCGAGTCAACTGGCCTAATAGGATCGTCAGGCTGGATCAGTTCATCATGCTGGGTAGAGGCATCAGGCTGAATGCAGGCATCCGGCTGAGTAGAGGCTTCAGGCTGAGTAGAGGCTTCAGGCTGAGTAGAGGCATCAGGCTGAGGAGAGGCATCAGGCTGAGGAGAGGCATCAGGCTGAACCACGGAAGGCAGGTTCTCAGATGGCAGGTTCACCGGTTTGGATACTGGCAGGATGGTATTGGTTGGAAAGAATTTTCGCTTTTTTCTGGTTTTAACTACTGGAGCACTGCAAGTAAACGCAGGTCTGCAAACGAATGGAGCAGCTGGAGACAGAGAAGAGCTGGAGGATGGAACAGAGGAGGGAGCAGTTGCTACAGAGGGCTTTTTTACAGGGTTAAAGGCAGGATAGGTGCAGCAAGTGGGAACAGGGTACTGACATGCGGTAGATAGCAGGGCAGGAGGAGCTGTTGGGAATGCAGGAATAGAGCTTTGAGGAAATAGATTAGAAGCAGGACTGGGTCTTTGTAAACTGACTGAGGCTGGGTGCAACAAGTCTGTCCATGTCTGCAGTATGGGTTGAACAAAGCTGAGCTTACACAAAGCCTGTCTGACCAATGACTGCACTGCGTTTATACAATCTCTTAGTACCTGTGGTGAACATGTGGAATAACGCTCCAAGAAGCAATCCACATCATCCTCTAATAACCATACCAGGGACTCTACCTGGTCTGCACTAAATGGCGGCAAAAATTCATCCCTGCATTCGGGGGAACCAGATGAAACCAACTCCGCACAAACCTGAATCAATGGCTGCACCTCAGAGAATTCTGTGCCCTGATCTACTAGAACATGAGCGAGCCGTATACATTCTAGCAGTTCATCCCGGGGATACTCCTTCAGAGTCTGATAAGCATACTCTCTGTCATCAAACACTAGCAGATATAAATACACAACCTCATCCAGATCCATCCTTCCCATCAACAAGCCAAGATGGCTTCCCTGTGCAGCCACTTCTGGTCAGGATTGGCCTTGGTGTAATGTCAGGGCTCCCAGGGTATGACCAGAGGTATGTGACTGACGCAGGGAAACGCAGGCTTCAGATATGTGATGAACAATATAATTTATTAACACTAACAATACATAAACGCAGTGCAATACTAAAACATAACACAGTGCAAACAAACCAAACCAACCACCCACAGATAACAGTACATACAATGCAAGCATCGTCAGGCAGGCCGGGTCAATATCAATCAGGCAGGTAGGTACAGGGGGAGCAAGCGGAGAATGGTCGGGGTCACAGGCCAGGTTCAGCAGGTAGCGGGCAGCGTGGTACAGAGGGTCAGGCAGAGGGATGGTCAGGGTCACAAGCCAGGGATCAGAACAGGAGAAGTAAGCAGAGGTCAGAATCAAGCAGGGTCAGCAACAAGACAGGAACAGGAACGCAGGTTTACAAGATACAGGGCCCAGGAAAAACACACACCAAGGCAGAGTCTGCAGGTCTGAATGTCCCTTAAATACACCAGTATAATTAGTTCCAGGTGTTTGACTGGCTGCAAGGTTGAGTCTCTGATTGCTGGGAGCACCCGCTGGCCAGCCCTGGTACTGCAGCTCATAAGGCAGGTGAGTCCCACTATTGCTGGCCAGTCCATTCCTGACACACTGTTCTGCTAGGGTGACAGTATGTTAGAACAAAAACCCCATAATAATATAATATAAAAATGTAAAAAAATGGTTTTAAAAACTTATAATTTTTGGTTATAAACTAATTTGGGTTTTTTTTTTTTTACTAAAAAGATAACTGAATACATTTTGGCCAAGATTTATGAATAAAGATTATTTATTTGCAAAATTGTATTTAAAAAAACACTTTTTCAAAATGTTTGGACTTTTTCATTTATATAGCAAAAAAAATAATCCCACTGAATAAATACCACCAAAATAAAGTTTTATCTGTCTCAAAAAATGCTAAAAAATTCATATGGGTACAGTGTTGCATGACCGCGCAATTGTCAAAGTGCGACAGAGCTGAAAGCTGAAAATTGGCCTGGACAGGAAGGGGGTGGAAGTGTCCGGACTGGAAGTGGTTAAAAAGAAAACTGGCACAAACTAGTAACAAATGCTATTTTTTCACCAACCAACAAAGAGCCCAAAATAAATGTTCCATCTCCTGATGATGGCAGTGATATCACATATGTGTGTTATTTGTTGTTTGTACCCGTAGTACGGCCCAGAAACATTAGCGCACATTTTGCTTTTTTTTTTAATCCTACCTAAAATACACTGACCCTGACCTTTGACCCCAACCTTGACCCCCAAATCTAACCCTGACCTAGGGAGCTGCCAATCACAGACAATAAACATATTAGCCACATTTCAGGGATTATTTGTGGCGGCTGTTGAATGCTGAAACATTTGCACAGAAATTGTTTTCTGTATAGATCCCCTAAATTTTACTTCTCAATTCTGCATAATTATTCTGGATCCACGACTCAATGAAAACACCAAAAGCTACCGGATCCCCATGAAAACAACGCAAACGGCATTCACTGAACAAGGTTTGGTAGACTCTAGATTCCTCCATATACAGGTTTCCCTTTAACCACTTGTCCTCCAGAGGATTTACCCCCTTTTCTGACCAGGCCATTTTTTGCGATACCGCATAGCGTTGCTTTAACTGACAATTGCGCGGTCATGCAACACTTGCACCCAAATGAAATTTACGTCCTTTTTTCCCCACAAATATAGCTCTCATTTGGTGGTATTTGATCGCCTGTCCGTTTTTTTTATTTTTTTGTTTTAAAAAAAGACCAACAATTTTGAGAAAAGAATATTTTTGACTTTTTGCTATTAAACGTCCAGTAAAAAATAAAAAAAAATCAAATTTCATCAAATTTAGGCCAAAATGTATTCTGCGACATGTCTTTGCTAACAAGTGTAAATTAATTGCTTTATGTGAAAGTTATAGCAACTTATTAGTGGGACTGCGGTGGGCATTCTGACACTGGGTGGGAACTGACTTGGTGTCACTGACATCCCCAGTGACACCAATACAGTGATCAGTGCTAATAAAAAGGACTGACACTGTACTAATGGCACTGGGCAGGAAGAGGTTAACATATGGGGTGATCAAAGGGTTAACTGTGTGCTGTTAGTGCTTTCCACTGTGTAAGCACACTGCTTTGTATGGCTATGTTATACAGAGCCATGCAAAGTAGTGTGCAGGAGCTGACAGGGGAGATAACTATATTGTTTACATACAGTTCTCTCCCGTCAGTAATGCTCCTCGATCACCGGGTGCTGGTGAATAATCACCGGCTGGGACCCAGTGATTACCTGGAAATACAAACTCACACATATATACGTGATTTTGCGCACTCCTGCCGCCCTGTAGCAGTATATCTGTTATATGGCAGCCGGAAAGCGGTTAAAGACGTTGTGCTTTAATATTCTTGACTTGATGGTAAATTTATATACTTGATGGTAGAAAGTCTTTTTTTCTGAGAACAAGTGAAGAGCAGTAGAGCTACTGATACACATCACTGTGTCTATGCATGGCCGTGCTTTCATTTTACACAGGGTGTCATATCCCACATTTCTATACTGTGGGGACACCCATGGTGCTCCCCCAGGGACCGGCTGATTATGGGCCAGTCACTCTTACTGGAAAGAGAACCCCTTTAGTTCTGGCAGCCGGACTCTACTACACTCATCACACCATACATTATATCACGCTCACTAGAGGCTCAACTTCCCTAATACCACGGCAGACAAGTTCACAGATTTCACACATCGGCCCTTCCACTGCCCCACTATAGGACCCTTCTCAGCACAGACTGACTATACTGCAATGTGATTGGTCGATAGAGATTACTGCATGGCATCCTTTCTCTATGTGGTGCCTTACTGAACAAACCCAGTGTAGTTATTTGTGCCACCAGGGACCCCATCCCACAAATAAGAAACATATAGAAACTTGTTTAGAAAAGATCTATTGACAGTGCAAATATGTAAAAAGGGAATTTACAATCATCTAAACATATCAATGTATTAAAATACAATTTATCTTGATTACATTACAAAATTCTGCATAGATAACTGCCAGATTCACAAAACAGTTTTTTTTTTATTTGCAGGAAAGTAACAATGTTTACAAATAAAGACGGTCAAATTATTTTATAGAAATCTGTACTTGTAACTTGTTCATGCAGATTTGGCAATATATCTGTGAAGGGTGAAATGTATCCAGGTCATGGTATATCTAGCGGGGGTTAGCCTAGGTTCCCACTATGGATCACACAGGGATGCACACTGCATTCTGTACAATTCACATGTGATTCAGTGCAGTGCAAGCTGACCAATTCATTTTGAATTCACTCAAATGGCACCCAAGTTCTGCACCAAGTCTGGAAATGCACTGCAACCAGATCACATGGTCATGTTGTACCCTGCAATCTGGCGCAGGATACGCACTGCATTTGTGACCTGTGTTTGTGGTGTCATTAACATTGCACTAACCCCCCTGCAGATCACAAGGGCAGTGCAGTTAGAATGCGGTGTGGGAAAGCCACATGGATGGCGGATTTCCTGCACCGCATTCTAGTGTGAACCGGGCCTTAGTCACATGTAACTGGACTTGTTCTGTAATGTTTACATTTCACAGCCATCCAAGCAGCTTCTTACGTTGAGCAAAATGTAACTTGAAGAAGAATGATCACTTTTTTATACTAACGAGTTCCTGATGAGACAAAGTAAATGCATTTTCCCATCTCCTTAGGTGTCCTGTAACACGAGCAGTGATGATGGAAAGGATGCCCCCCCCATGGCACACAGCCGCCCAACAACACCATTACCAAGGAGACGGCTGCTTTCCCTACGACTGTCTCCAGCTCCCAGCACTTGTCTGAGGCAAGCACCAGCAATAACAATGCCGAGGGAAGGGAGGCGACACACATCACCTTCTTCTGCATTCCTCCTGCCTGTGCTTGCCTTGGACATGTGCTGTTAGTAGGAGGCAGGTGCTTGCTATCAAAGCAGTCATCTCCTTGCTCGCTGTGTTGTGGGGCAGCCATGCACTAAGGGGGGAGGGGCCCCCTGTCTAACATCACGGCTAGTGTTCCGGGGCACCAAGGATGATGGGACACAGTACTACATGGACTCTGTCCTATCAGGAACTCCGTACTGTAAAAGATGGTGATAACTCTTCTTTATATGATGTGGAAAGGGCAGCAAATTCAGCACTCCTGACCACCCAAGACATGCACCCCTCAGGGCTGTACACGTCACAGCCGCAATGTCAATGGTGACCCATTCAAGTGAATGGGGCTGTGCTGCACCTGCCCTGCAGCCGTGTGCAATGCATGCAGTTGCTGTGAAGTGGTTAGCCATTTTCAGGGTTAAAACAGGCAGAGAGGAGGTGACATATCCCATCCCAGCCGCCTGTCACTGCTTTTCAGAGGGGCAGCGAGCGCTGCCACATGTCCGGTCAAGCCCTAATAAGGCCGGTCTGTAATGTATACATCATACCCTCCTATATCTATGTCTGCTCCTTAGAAGGTACATCTGCTTCAGGACAGGAGAAGGTTTGGGTAGACATTACAGTGAAATGATTCGCAGCTTCACAAATTATTTTTATTTCAAACCCAATAAATCCTCACAACATGTTCATGGTTTAGGCTCCGGATTGCTGTTGTCTAACGGCTGTCATCATAGAAGAAGAGAAAACCTGCTGAACAATATGATAGGTTTAGTATATTCAGGGCAGAAGGATGTTAGGCTGGGGGGATGGACATCTTCATCCAATCACAATACATATAATGCAGACACATTTTTATATTTGGGGTCTCAAACACCCTGCTATCAGATATAATAGAGACTGCTACTTCCAGAGTTCAGGGCGAAGTGACAGGGTCTCTTTAAAGCTCACTCCCCCAACTCATTTACACTTCCCTTTGCAGTGATACCCCACTCTGTTGAAGCCCCTCAAAAATACCTGGGTGTGGGACAGGATGTGACGTCCTCCCAGAATGCAGTGCTTGGGGATGAGCGACCAGCCAGAACCCTGACAAGTGAGAGAGGAGGGTGACACCATCACCCTATAAAACACCCAATACCATCTGACATGGAGCCTACACAGAGGTAAAGACTGCAAAGCAATGGAGTCGGGGAAATGATGAAGTATATTGGGTGGCCTGTAAATAGACTGTTACTTTGTTCTGAGCGGGCAAAGTCAGATTCTCTTTATAGGGATCCTTTTGGCAATCAAAGTGTTCAAACATGTAGCAGATCATTAAAGTGACATGCCCTCACCAAGCCTGCTGCTGGATGGATTGCAGGATCAGTACACATTGAAAGTGGTTGTAAACCCTTACATATACCCAGTGCAGTGACTGGCCTCAGATGATACACAGAGATGAAACAAATCCTCCTACATAAGTTGTACCTGTTTACCAGCTGTCTTCTCTACATCTATTCACAGTGCTGAATTTATAAAGCTTGTCCGAGAGCTCAGAAAAAGGGGACAGAGAACAGAAATTACACACTGCAGAGCTCAGTGAGGAGAGCTCTGAGAGTTGATTGGAGGGAATGCCCCCCTCCACACAGCCTATAGGTACATAGCTGAGGCTATCAATCTGATGGAGCTCCCTCCCCATCACCATTTTTCTCTTGGTGTCAGGAAAACATGTCATGTTAACAGCACAGGAAGGAGGCAGCAGACAGAAGTGACACTTAGTGCTCTTAATTGAGACAAGTACACACTATAGAGGGATGTGCTTTGTACATATTTCATGTCTGAGGTTTACAACCACTTTAACTATCCACCTTGTATTTTACAATCTGCACCCCCAGCAAATCCCCCCATACAGTCACATACTGAGCATGACCATTTCCATCTCTCCAGCCCTGACTGTACACACTCCACTCCTGCACTCTCATTGGGTGGTGAACCCCACCCAAGTACCAGACCTGACCATACAGAATACTGGCCATGATCCTTTTATTTCCCAATATTTCCCAGCAGGCATTGCCTGAACTCTCCCTGTCTGCAATGTTTATTCCACTAAAGTTTTGCTTTGTAATGTAAATGCTTCTTTATCACATAAAACATTACTTAAAAAATAAGCTGAGTATAAATGTGAACACAGTAAAGGACAAACACAACCCCATTGCAAAAGAAATGATTGATAGCAAAATGCTTGTATAATAGAAATCAGAGATCATTAACAAAACCAACACCATACTGTATCAGCTGAACCCTTAAAGGCAACCTGTCATTATGAGCAGAAATCTAAGACATATTAAATGAAGGGTCTCTTTTCCGCTGAAAGGGGTGGGATCTGTTATATTCTGAGCTCCTCTGCAGTCCTCTGACATTTCCCACCCATCCTCCCCATTTTGTTTGTCACAGCTACATTGATGACTTTTTACCTTGCCATCGTTGTGTGTTTTATACCCTCTGGGCCTTTGGTCAGTTGCACATCTTATAGTTAGAACAGGCATTTAACAGATGTTTCTGAAGTTCAGCGCTCACAGCTCATCTGCATAGATTTTCCTCAATTGTTAGTGTCACAGACCTGGGTTCCAAAAGTGCAGCAATGAGGGAGGTCGGCCGACATGCAAAGTATCACCGTCCATCACACATCTCTGAAAACCAACCAATATGCTGGAAGACCTTGCTTGTTGTGGGAAGGAATGAGCGCAGAACTTGATTTGGGCAGCTAGAACACAGATTTCACAGCCTGTAATATCTTTGGCAACCACTAGAGGAAGACTACCAAAATGCAATTGTCTGGCTACACGGGGTAGACCCAAATCTCCCATGCAGGACATTCTCTAACTGGCACCAGTGCTGAGCGAATGACCCCCTGAGGTTAGTACACAGAAGGGAGACACTCAGCACTGGGCCCAGAAGACTGCTGATATCACTGTAGTAGCAGCAACAGCAGCTACTACAGCAATTTCCAGTGTTATACAGGGAGCGGTGAGGTATGTGATATTCATACATACGTTGATCTAAGCCAGGCCAATGTAACTGTGCAAGAAACAGCAAACCTAGTATTCAACTTAATAATAAAATAGGATTTGTTCATTCTTCCCATCTACTCTGCAATACACAGATCTGATTTCACATATGGCAAAATCAGTTTAACAGAAATACTTTTATTAAACACTTTTTTTTTGTTTATTATAGACAAAGTAGGGAAGAGTTGGGACTATAAAATTGTTATTGCTGTGTGGACCCTGTCAGGGAAATTTCCCTCCAATTCCTTTCTTTTGAGGAGTGTCAGACAGAACAGGAAGTATGATAAAATCATTCAATCAGGTAACAGACACCAATAACAATTCATCCATCCAAAATGAATACAGGAAGGGGAGGTCCTTAAACAGAATGCTAAAAATAAATTTATATCTAAAAACGATTCTTCGCTTCAAACATCCTGAACAAAGTGCTCATTATTCAATAGAAGACGGGTCCACCTGAAAGTAGAGAATAAACGCTAAAACAAGCCGGCAGATTGAAAGCAGAACGGCTCAATATCTTCCGTCTCCTTGTTGATGATCTTCAGACAATTGTCATCCTGTAAAGACAGAGATTTTTATTTTTGGTTGTACTCCAATGTAAATGTTAAAATATAAATGACAGAAGTCTTTGTACTAACCAGGACCTCTGATCTGACACTTTGTCACCTTTCTTTCGATGGAGCCCAATGTCACCAATGTAGAGGAGAATATGTGAGCTGATAGTATTAGTTATTGTTATATTTATGTTAAATAATTTTATATACCTTTAACCGCTTCCGGTCGGCCTATAAGAGAAGTACTGCTACAGGGCGGAATGGGTGTGCAAAATCACCACACACACACACACACGATTTTGCAGTTCCGGGTAGGGGGTGAGCCGGTGATTGTCTAGCATCTCCGACGGGGGGTGGGGGTGGGAGAACTGTTTCTGTCAGCTCCTGCACACTGCTTTGCATGACTATGCATAGCACAGCCATGCAAAGCGGTGTGCTTACAGTGAAATACACACACACGGCGCCATAGTAAAACAGCACACAGTTAACCCTTTGATCGCCCCACATGTTAACCCCTTCCTGCCCAGTGCCATTAGTACAGTGTCAGTGCTTTTTATTAGCACTGATCACTGTGTATTGGTGTCACCGAGGATGTCAGAGACACCAAGTCAGTTCCCCCCCCCAGTGTCAGAATGCCTGCCGCAGTCCCACTATAAGTTGCTGATCGCCGCCATTACTAGTAAAAAAAAAAATTCCAGTTTATATTCCACCATTTGTAAACGCTATAACTTTCAAGTAAACCAATTAATTTACACGAATTGGGATTTTTTTTTTTTAGCAAACACATGTTGAAAAATACATTTTGGTCTAAATTTATGACAATTTGATTTTTAAAAATTTTTTTTACTGGACAAGTTTAATAGAAAAAAGTAAAAAATACTGGGGTTTTTTTTCTCAAAATTGTTGCTTTTTTTTATAGCACAAAAAAATAAAAGAACACACAGGCAAACAAATATCACCAAAAGAAAGCTCTACTTGTGGGGAAAAAAAGGACCTAAATTTAATTTGGGTGCAGTGTTGCATGACCGTGCAATTGTCAGTTAAAATAACGCAGCGCCGTATCGCAAAAAAAATGGCCTGGTCAAGAAGGGGGGTAAATCCTCTGGAGGGCAAGTGGTTAACATTTCACATTTTTCTGTTTGCTGCACCATATTTCCAGCGCTGCAATATACTGTATATTGTACAGTAAGTCCCTGGGTGGCAGGCTTGTAGACGGTGGATACAGTATGTGTCACGTTGGGTTTTCGCCTACACATGGTGAGGGGCTCCAGGGTTTGTGTCTAATATATCAGTGGGGAACCCCGCTGACAGCTGATGACTCATAGATTGTAAAGGAATGGGTGGCCATGGAGTCCTTAACAACCCATGACAGTACTGACAGATACCAGTACAGACCCCATGCCTGGACCACTACTTACATTACCGCATGCATTTATTTTTTTCCTTTTCTGAATTGACTTTAAGGTCTTTTATGCCGTATTTACCGAGTGTTTTTGCAGTACATACCGCATACTAGCAATAGTGAATTGACATTTTCAGTATCACATGTGATATGTGGTCATGTGACTGACTTAACTCCTCCGATAACCTTTAGTGAATTGTGCCCACACTTTCATAAAGAATATCAGATGGAGTTTTTTCTCCTCAAAATATCTCTCAGGTTGGCAATAGATGTGAGCTTCAATGAGATGTCTACTGAGAAGAGCAGGGAGAAAATCTGTTCAAGGTGGTGATAAGGGAACATATGAAATAATATAGGGTGGTAATTAAATAAACAGGTAATGTTCAATTCATGAGGATAAAGAAAGATGTCAGAGCAATGTGATAATCAGTGACATAGAATACAAACATGCGTACTACTGTACATAACTAGACAGGAGACAAACGTATAATAGTAATACAAAGCAGACAGCTGGGTAATGACATTCAGGGACTCACATTCAGTTGTTGGAGGAGTTAGAAGCATTCTCTTCATTGTCTGCAGATAGAATGTGTTGGTAACTATGGTTAGTTTCAGCCTACAGAAATATGAATGCCTGCCCTCAGACAGCTTCTTGCACACAGATAGTTTGACCCATCAGTACCAATTCCCACAGGAATCCTGTGATCGGGGCATACGTCCACCCACCATGTCATTTTACCTGTCATAGATCTGACCGGCTGCTGGCAGCAGAGGAGGATGCTGCACCTATGCCTCCCGGTAGTCCAAAAACACAGATCTGATGCTGATGGGCCAAAGCACCCGTGTGCATGTAGCCTGACCAAACAGAGAAAATTCTGAAGAAAGCAGGTAAGTCATTGATCTCTATCACACCATGTATGTATGAATTGGCAATTAGGAAATATATATCATAACAGGTGATGGGACGAACAAAATCACATTTTCACTACTTCATGCTGAATGAAACATTCCCTTTCTTCCCCCACAATGTCTATCTCACCCATCACTCTCGCCTTTACAACAGTCACTGTCACTGAACCCGGCCATGGACGGAGAGATTTTCTTTCCTGTAAAGTCGCTTGACAGCCGGATTGTACTCAGGTTGATCGATCAATCAACTCGGTTACATTCAGCCCACTCATACATGGTTCAAATCTCGGCTGGTTTATCAGGGACCGGCCGAGATTTGAACTGACAATGGTCAGCTTTACTCATAGTATCTTTACAGATGCCAAACCTGCAGAGAAGCCAAGGAAGGCCGCAGTAACTCTCCTACTACCTGCAGCTTTCCCTGCTTCCTCCTGATGATCACAAACATCACTACTGTATACTATAATGAGTAGAAGAGGTAAGTGTTCCTTTTCTTTTCTGCAGGTATGGCATTTGTAATGATACTTTGTGTAAACGAAATCCCTTTACCCCCCCGAGGTGATCAGTCCATCTACGTGTATGTACAAAATATCATTCACAGAGCACCAATAGAGAAGGATGAATGAAAGACAACGAAGAATAAATGGATCTCACTTCTATCCACACTGCAGGTCCCAGTGAATTGGGATGTATAGGAAACCTCTGGTGGATGGAGATCTCTGTGTGTTCCTACATGGGGGGTACCAAGCAGGGACTAACTTTGTAAAGAGGCTCCGATAGGATTTGTAGGACATCAAAAATGCCCCACTATGCCCACCCAGCTATTTTTTTTTTCCTGCTACTAAAAGCTTCTAAAAGTCTATGTGTGCATGGACACATAGGATAATATGGAGGGCTGTTTTGAAGAAAAATAAAAAAATAATATCGCCTGACGCCCCTAAACATGGCTGTAAAAAAAAAATCTATACACAAATGTTTTGCCTTTCATTTATATTTTAAACTGAATGGGTTGTTTTACAAGGGAGGGTTCACATTTACTTTAATGAACTGGAAAATAGATCATCACAGAATGAACCTGCAGCATATAATCTGTTTCTAGATCATTTTCACTCCAGTCCCCAGTTCGATCTCTGTAAACAATGTTGCCTCAATATCAGATCAATATGCATCACTCTACAGCTCAGCCCCCATAATATAACACTGCAGAGGGGACAGAACACATAATAATGTTACTTACTGGGAGCCGGAACATAAATATTGCGATCAGCAGGCATTTGTCCTAAAGTAAACCAGAATTTGATACATTAGGAACCAGAAAATTGTTTTTGAAACTCTTCATATATAATAAGTCACGCAAATATCTTCAATTAATTATCACATTAAAAAGTATACATCTCTATTCTGTATTTGCTGGTACTTTGTTTTTAATGAAGTGGAGACCTTCGGATGGTTTTCACTGATGCTGGTCGGTGAGATTTCCTGTTCCAAATGACATCAATGGTCTTCACAAATTGCCCTAAACTTTAGATAATCCTGACCAATATCTGTACAATATCTGTTCCAGCCGTTTGCCTGTGTTACCGGAGCCACCCTGGACTTCACTGTGAGGGACGCGGTTTATGAGGATAATAGCAAGAAGCTGTTCTTGTTGTGAACTGTTTACTGAAGTGATGATTCTCAGCCAGACTTCTAATAGAGACTATACTATACAGCCACATGTTACCATGACTGAGCCACATAGACATTGCTGGGAGGACTCCATGTTAGTGCAGCTTTCATCATCTATTGTGTATTATTCTGCAGTGTATTCATGCTTTCCCCATTCTGGACCTGTTTTGCATTATAGATTCTAACATTGTACCTGTTTAGGATGGCCATACATTATACAATTTTCCTTTAGATTTACCAAAACCATATCCTATGAGGTCAAACCTAAACACTTTCAGTTTGTATGCAATCAGGCAGGCCCTTGCACTACATAGGTGAAGGTAGATCCAAAGGAAATTGAACAAGAAAATTGTATAATGTATGGCCAGCTTTAGTGAACTGCAAGTTACAGTCACCGTCTGGCCAATTACCAATTCTGTTGCAACTTTAAAATCTAAAATACTGAACTAGGGACTGTAATTGGAGAGCTTGCTTGTAGAAATGTTTAATAACAGAACCATATGAAGGCCTTTAAAAGGTTCTTTTTTTTTTTTATAAAATAACAAACATGTTATACTTACCTGCTGTGTGTAGTGGTTTTGCACAGAACAACCCGAATCTTCCTTTTCTTAGGTCCCCTGCCAGCACTCCTCCTTTCTGTCGGGTGCCCCCATAGCAAGCAGCTAGCTATGGGGGCACCCGAGCAGGTGTGTTCCCAAGCCGTTGCTCTGTGTGTTCATTCACACATGGAGCTGCGGCTCCCCCCCCCCCTAATTGGCTGACTGGCTACGATTGACAGCAGTGGGAACCAATGGCTCCCACTTGCTGTCTCAGCCAATGAGGAGGCAGAAACCCAGGACCCAAGGCTGCTGTGCACATTGCTGGATCTCAATCGGGTTCAGGTAAGTAATGAGGGGGCTGGTGGCATTGCTGCACACCAGTTTTTTCCCTTCATGCATAGAATGCATGAAGGTAAAAATCCTTGAGCCTTTACAACCACTTTAAATATCCCTCTGTGCTGACATATCATTTTCTTCGTTGTCCATATACAAGGGCTTCCTGCTGATCAGTGTGTAGGACTCATGTCTGGTTCTCCTATATGATGAATAGAGCTCTGGTGTGTAATGTGCAGTAATCTCACCTGAAACGGAGCGTTTCCTGTATATGACGACTCCAATAACGGCCCCGATAATCAGCGCTACAGCAACGACCACAACCCCGATAATTATAGGAGTATTGTCCTTAGGGGGATCTGGGGGAAACACAGAAGTAACATGATGTGAGATCTACTGACAGTCTTGTGTATTTAGTCCCAGAATCAGCTGATTGCAGGTCATAGAAGCACATTGTTCCTGCATTGTTCCATCATATCATTACAAGTGCACATTATAATTCACTAAATGAGATATAATGGTCTATAATGAAGAAACAGACTCACACATGGATGATGTCAGTGCCAGGAGGATGGAGCACAGCCAGGTCCACAGAGATTTGGGTTTCTTTTACAAAGAGCTTTATTGAATATTAAGCAAAGATAAACAAACATTCGGAACATAGATTCAATGACCAACAATTAGAAATTGTAGTGGGTGAGGGGAAGCTAGTTCAAGGCATGCACTGGAAAAGGCATAAGCTGAAAGGTTTACATAGGTGCCCTGTAGGAAAAGATGGGGGAAGGGGTTGGGAGAGAACGATTAACAAACCTTTGTGGGTCAATGATAATATAAACTCTAAAGGGGAGTTTTGCTACATCAACATTATAGAGAACGGGAGAGGCACGGGAAGAGGCCTTCTCCAAAAAAATGGTACATGTTCAAAACCTAGAGTTTACAAATAAATCCAGATTGCATTGGTAGTATTGCAGATGTAGCACATAAAACAGCAAGCACAATCCGAAGGAGGTTAGAAAAATACAAACAGTAGAGAGACACGGACAACAATACCAAAAAAAAAAAAAAAGGGGGGGGGGGTGCTCCGAGGCGATCACAGCGAAATCCATCCTCATATCGACAGAAGGGACTGGTCAAATCTCGAAGGTTGAGATATATCCAGCCAGGGACGCCATATCTGCAGAAATTTTGTATGGGTATCCAACAATATGGCCATCAGTTTTTCATTAACCATTATGAAGTTCATTTGGTTTTCGACAGCCTCAAAACTAAGGAGAGGAGTTTTCCAAGCTCTCGCAATTGTCAATTTAGTTGCCATAAATAAGTATGATGCCAGCTGCCGTTCAGAACGGAGGAGGCCCTCCAGCGGTTTAAATAGAAGCGCTTCATATGGGTTAATATACGCTTAATGTCTGTGTGAAGGATAGTGCGGAGGAGGGCATACACTCTAATCCATAATCTGCTTACTTTAGGGCAAGTCCACCAGATATGAGCCATAGTACCCAATTGTTGGCATCCCCGAAAACAGACCGGGGAATATGTAGGGATAAAACTAGCTAGACGAGCAGGCGTATAATACCATCGGTATAGAATTTTGTAGGCATTCTCAAGAATAATGACATTCCTAGAACATTTAGATAGTGCTTGGGTCATGTTCTGCCAGTCCTGTTGATCCAAGGTCCCCTCTAATTCAGACTGCCAACGCTGATGATAGGAGCGAACCGGAGGGGTTCTATAAGATATAATGGAAGAATAAATTAAGGAAATCAAACCCGGGGCATAAGGTCTATGTCTGCACTGGCTTTCAAAGGGGGACGATAAGGTCCCGGATGCGTGCGTATTAGTGTATTAATAAAGTGACGAAGTTGAAGATAACCAAAATGTTCTCGGAGAGGGATGTTATAAGAAGAACGCAGAGCGTCAAAGGTAATTATTCTAGTGGGAGATAGGAGTGAGTGAACATCATAAAAACCATGCGTCTGCCACCAGGCAAACTGTCTAGGATTATCCCTACCCGGAGGGAATAATGGGTTATGCAATAGACGTAACAGCGGCAGGTGAGGAGAGATAAGGCCAGCGGAATATTTGATAGAATCCCTAAAGCGTCAGCGTTGGACTAAGGGTAGATGGACGTTGAGAGATAGGAAGCCATGGCAAGGAGGAGAGCGGTATCGGGTGAGAGTCCATCATATCTACAACAGCCCACAGGGGGAAGTGGTGAGATGTATGAACATGAGCTAAGAGGGCAATGTTAGCTGCCAAATAGTAAGACTGGAGATTTGGAACAGATAACCCGCCCATACTCCGTCGTGCGAATAAGATATGTTTGCTAATTCTGGGTCGAGAAGAGCTCCAAATAAAGGACAGAAGTTTTTCGCTGATGGATACGCAATATATGCGAAGGTACTGGAACTGGCAAGACACAAAATAGATATAGTAGTTTAGGAAGATAGGTCATGCGGATTGCGTTAATTCTGCCGAACCATGAAAGCGGGAAATGAGACCAAGAGAACAATAGATCTGTCAACTCGTGAAAGACAGTGGGAAAGTTAGCCTGATACAGTCCGTCATATGTCGGGGTAAGCTTAATTCCTAGATATGGTAAGGCCGAAAGCCATTGAAAAGGGAACGTTTGCTTCAAAGTAGTCAAGAGTGATGGTGGGAGGGTAACTGACATAGCTCTTGATTTAGCTGGGTTGACATGTAAGCCTGAAAGGGTTGCAAAGGAATCGAGAACCGCAAGCAAATTGGGCAAAGTAACCCCCGGGTTCGAGATTGACAATAGTATGTCATCTGCAAACAAAGACAATTTATGTTGGGAGCCTGCCACATCAATCCCCTTAATATCAGGATGTAAACGAATGGCTTCTGCCAATGGTTCCAAGGCTAGGATAAAAAGTAAAGGGGAAAGTGGGCAGCCTTGTCTAGTGCCTCTGGCAACCAAGAACGTAGAGGACTCAAATCCATAGTATTTAAGCTTCGCTTGAGGGGATGTGTATAGCGAAGAGATCCATCGTAGGAAGGAAGGGCCAAAGCCAAAGCGGTGAAGGACCGATAGGAGATACGGCCAGGATAAAGTGTCGAAGGCCTTATTGATGTCTAAGGATAAGAGCATCATATCGAGTTTACGAGTATGGGCCAAATGTTGCAATTGTAAAATACGTCTGATAGCATCTCCAGCCTGCCTGTGGGGAACAAATCCCACCTGGTCCTTTTTGATCAGGCGAGAAAGGAAGGAATTCAATCGAGTAGCCAAGATCTTAGTAAGAATCTTCATGTCAATATTGATAAGAGAGATAGGCCTATAGTTTGCCCAGGAAGAGTGATCTTGATCCGGTTTAGGGATCATAACCACATTAGCAGTTAACGAGTCCGGGGAAAAATTCGAACCTCCCTTCACCGCGTTAAACATAGCGGCAAGGTGAGGAGCGAGTACATCAGCTAATTTCTTATAGTATAGAGCCGTATATCCATCGGGACCAGGGCGTTTGCCCGTTTTCAGGTCTTCTATGCATTGCAAAACCTCAGATACTTGGATATTACGATCCATCAAATCCTTATGGGCCGACGTTAAAGTAGGCAGGGGCAGACGAGATAAAAAGTCAGAAATGGACTGAGGGTCGGCCCGGGTGGGAACAGAGTAAAGTTTAGCTAGTCGGTGCCGGAACTCTTCTAAAACCGCTACAGGGTTGCTCGTAAGGGTATTGTGACGAATACGTAAAGATATCGGTTTGGGATGCTGCGCAAAAGAACGCAATCTATGGGCCAACATAGAGTCTGGTTTGTTTGCTTTGCTGTAACACTTCTGGCGAGTCCAACGTAAGGAGCGCTCAGCCTCATCTGTTAAGCACAGATCCAATTCTAAACGAGCCTGATCCAACAGTCTACGGTTCGACGGGGAAGGTGATTGTTTACATTGGGCCGACGCAGAAGCTAACTTCGATTCCAACTGACACTGTTTAAGCTGTCTTTCTTTCTTTCGCCTTGAAGCTATTTGGATAATATGTCCCCTAAGAACTGCCTTGTACGCTTCCCACAATGTTACTGAAGAAGAGACAGAACCCGAGTTCAATTGGAAATATTCCTGAGACTTACGATGTAGTTCCACCTGAATCTCCTTCAACGAAAGCAAGGAGTCATTCATTATCCACGAAGAGAAGGCCGGCCTACATAGGAGAGATCGACAGACCACCAAGTTAGGCTCATGATCTGACCATGGGACCGTTAAGATAGAAATAGAGCGAACTAAAGGGAGGTGTTTATGTGAAACAAAGGCATGATCAATTCTGGAATGCGAATGATGAGTGTGTGAATAATGAGTGTAGTCTTTCCCCCGAGGATGAAATTCACGCCATAAATCTACCAGATCATGAGAATTTAACGTACGTGCAAAGGACTTCGCTGATGCGGAAGGGCCAGAGCACTCCGTTGGATATTTATCCAATGCAGGATTTAGCACTAAGTTTGAATCCCCTGCCATCAAAAGCGTACCCCTTTGATGTGTAGCCAGGAGAGAACATAGGTGTGACAGAAAAGGTCCAGGATTAACGTTGGGAGCATAGTAGGACATTATGGTAACATCTATGCCATGGATCGTGCCCTGGAGCAGAAGGTATCTGCCATTGGGATCAGCAATACGCCTCACACAGACGAATGGAGTTTTACTATGGAAGGCGACCAATACGCCTCTCTGTTTAGTGGGGCCAGCAGCTTGAAATATCTGAGGGTAACGTGCATCAAAATATTTTGGGGCAGAGGTAGTAGGGAAGTGAGTTTCTTGCAAACAAGCAATGTCAACTCGGCGAGCCCGGAGAAACTTAAATATCTTTACCCGATTCTGCGGAGAGTTCATCCCCTGGACATTCAGTGATAACCAGTTCAATGACATGGTGATCTAAAAAAAGGAAGATTAAATCTGCCGCGATCCCTGGGAGCCCTGGAAAAAAATTTATAAAAACACAAAACACACATAACAAACGACAAGGAGAAAGAGACGAAAAAGAAAAGAGAAGACCAGAAGACATCTGATATACAAGCAAGATATCTGTGAAGCATTGATATCAATTCAAACAATATAGT
This sequence comes from Staurois parvus, assembly GCF_062004578.1. Taxonomy (NCBI): domain Eukaryota; kingdom Metazoa; phylum Chordata; class Amphibia; order Anura; family Ranidae; genus Staurois; species Staurois parvus. The sequence goes on along the minus strand of NW_028318702.1, from coordinate 247,704 downwards.
AATCAACTGTGGGTAAAACACCCACATAAAGGCTAGGTAGCGGGCGGGACAGAAGACCAGACCGCTAGCCAGCTCGATGGGGGACACGACCATCCACCGGAACAACTCGGCATTAATATAAAAATATTATACAAACAACTAAGGCTAATACACCTGTGAATAAGTAATCTGAAACTCGCAGGACAATAGAAATCTCAACCAATCAGTGCGGAGAAAAGAAACATCCACTCTGGATTGGAAGAGATAAACCACACGGAGGTATGAAATCCCTGAACAGATCTAGAGTCAAATCTAGAAAGTGGCAGCAAAAATCCACACGGAGCAAAGCTACCTACTGGCGGCCAGCCTCTAAACATCATGTCGCGGAGACTTCCTGAAAACGCTGAGCCTGTAGGGATCGGAGAGCCTGGGAACCACTTTGACTAGGAGGAGATTTACGTGAAGACTGGGAATTGTGAAGACGCGTAGGGATTGAAGTCTCCTCACTCTGGGATTGTGGCAGTTCCAGGTTGAGCTCCCGAAAGTGACGCCGAAGATCCGCTGGCGAAGAGGCCTGGAATTGACGACCTTGAAAGGAGAACGAGAGCTTGAAAGGGAAGCCCCATCTGTACTTGATATCAGCCGATTGAAGAATTTGAAGATAGGGTCTTAGGGTACGACGTTTGGCAATCGTAACTGTGAACAAATCCGCGAACAGATGGACAGAGTGACCCTGAAATTCCAGAGCCGAGCGGTTCCGAGCCGCCTGCAGTAGACGTTCTTTAGTACGATAAAAGTGGAATTTAATAATAATGTCTCTGGGAGGACCCTCCATGGGCTTGGGTGCTAGAGTTCTATGGATACGGTCAAACTCCAGACGTTCCATGGGAATCTCAGGGGCCAACTCCTGGAAAAGAGCAGTAGCAGTGCCCTGCAAATCAGTGATTGCCTCGGGGATTCCGTGGATGCGGAGATTATCCTTGCGTGCTCTATTCTCAGCATCCTCCAGCTTATCTTTTAAAGTGTCCAGCTCAGCATGTAGATCCTCCACTTTCTGTTCATGACCCTCCAAGACTGTAGTCGCCAGATCCATACGTTGCTCCAATTGGTGGGCGCGAAGGCCCAGCTCCTTTAGGCCTCTCGCCAGATCAGAAGATAATTTACGTGAGGCAGCTGTAATCTCCTCTCGCACTATAGCACGGAATTTGTGTAGCAAGGCTTCGGGATTGTGTTCAAGAGAATCAGCCATCCCCAAAGGAAATTGCTGCTGACTATCGCCATCAGACTCAGGGTCACCTGGAAGCTGGGTGTTGTCATCAGGCTCAGGCGGGCTAGGTATCAGCTTAGTGATGTGGCCCTGCGGAGGGGATTGCTGTTGGGCCCGATGTTTAAGTTTAGTGCGGAGAGTGCGGTGCATTGCCGGGAGTGGTCCACAGGATTCCAAAACCCCCTCAGACTATTGAGGTGATACGCTAGGGTGTAAAAGCCCAATGGCCGAGAGAATTGTTTCGGTGGCACGGCACAGGAAGGTCACTCTGGCGTTTTCCTCCTGGCTCGTGTACGTGTCCCCCACCGGGGAGGTGTTCACAGAAGGTTCAACATAACGCTGCAGCCAGTGAAAGGTAGATGGTTATGGTTATGATAACTAGGCCAGGTATGCAGGCTTTGTATAGGCTGCCAAAATATGTCCCAGACACCCCTGATTTATCCACTTGGGGAAGAGGGTTATTAGAAGAAAAAAAAAAAAAAACTCTTTCCCCCATCCAGCACTACTCCTGCAGCAACACTGATCCCCAGTATCTCGCAGGGATCCTGCAGGGATATAATGTAAGCCACAGTGCCACCAGGAGGATCAAAGGGACCCACCCAGCCTGTCCCTGCAGCTGACCTGTCTCTAGAGTCGGCTGGGAAGGGTGGTGGTGCGATCCGCTCCGGCCGCGGATTCAGGATACACCGCGGCTTTACACGCCGTGGTGGGCCTCAAAGCGCCCCGCGCCCCAGATGCTCGGAGAAGGGGCAGAGTAGATCGACACCCCTCCTCGGGTGTCAGGAAAGGTCTGGGCAGCCGGGGATCTGCTGTGGATGGCCGCTGTTCCCTGGATGGCAGCGGATGGGAGATCAGGGTGCCGGAGCTCAGGGAAAGACATCTGCTCCCGGCGCCATCTTGGACACGCCCCCGAGATTTGGGTTTCTGGAATGTGTAGAACAGACCTGACACTTCATAAACATGTGTGCGGTGTTGGGGGTGGAACATGAAGGATAACAATCACCAGTCCACCATAAATAACACAGTGCAGTCAGCAGGCATTAGTGTGATCATTGTGGAAGGAACACCTCGGGAAGGGTGCAAATTCTTCCAAATCATTTACAAAGAGAAGGTGTGCTAAAGAGGTTCTATATACAGAATAATGTTTGTGTACAGCACAGTGCACTGGTATGGTACAGCAACTAATAGTAGAAGCAGATAACTGGGGCCCATTCTCACTGTAACAGAGCTTTCTGAATGGACCATCAATGCACCTCATTGCACAAAAAAGCTCCTTCCCCATTACTATACAGCCCAGCTACAGGAATTAGTCAAAATCTAGCCTTGTAGTGGGAGTAGGTCTAGGGGGTAGAATCAAACAATACAATTTACGCTCACCCCCAGTCCAGTGTTGTCCTCTTCTCCACCCAAAGCTCCAGCCTATGTGTGGTCCTTTCACTATTAACTGTCCATGGAGGGGGCAAGAGTGCGACCACGGCCATGAGCAGCTTAGCCACTTCTGGAATTTTGGTGGTTGTACCGGAGTGATTCCAGCAGCTGCAAGCATCCCCCCGATACAGATTGCTTGCACAAGCAGCAGGAGGGGATCCCCCCACTTCCAGCTGCCTTCCACAGCTCTCTCGGAATCTCCCATCTCACCAGGATTCTTGAGCATCCAGCCGATGTGTCCGACATTCACTTGAATGTCATTCTGACCCTCTGGTTTCATTATTTTCTATGTCATTGACCTGGAACAAAATATGCAAATCAAGTCAGAGTGAAATTTGGACTCTTATTTGTATACCTGTTCTAGGTTTGTGAAGCCAAAAGGGTCAGTGTGACAAACAGGCAATTATCAACCAGTCAGCAATGGCAGCCTCTATGGCCTCCTTTAAAGTGTTACAAATCCCCGAAACCCTGTATTCACTATATCTGCTCTCCCCGCACCCTGCATTCACTATATCCGGTCTCCCCGGACCCTGCATTCACTATATCCGGTCTCCCCCGGACCCTGCATTCACTATATCCGGTCTCCCCCGGACCCTGCATTCACTATATAAGGTCTCCCCCGGACCCTGCATTCACTATATCTGCTCTCCCCGGACCCTGCATTCACTATATCTGCTCTCCCCGGACCCTGCATTCACTATATCCGGTCTCCCCGGACCCTTCATTCACTATATCCGGTATCCCAGGACCCCGCATTCACTATATCCGGTCTCCCCGGACCCCGCATTCACTATATCCACTCTCCCCGGACCCTGCATTCACTATATCCACTCTCCCCGGACCCTGCATTCACTATATCCACTCTCCCCGGACCCTGCATTCACTATATCCGCTCTCCCCGGACCCTGCATTCACTATATCCGCTCTCCCCGGACCCTGCATTCACTATATCCGCTCTCCCCGGACCCCGCATTCACTATATCCGCTCTCCCTGGACCCTGCATTCACTATATCCGGTCTCCCCGGACCCCGCATTCACTATATCCGCTCTCCCCGGACCCCGCATTCACTATATCCGCTCTCCCCGGACCCCGCATTCACTATATCTGGTCTCCCACAGTACACACAACATGGAAATGCAATTATTTTAGTAAATATAAACTGCTTAATACCTTTTCTCACCAGCAGTATGTAGCAGTCTTGTGACTTCTATCAATGTCTGGCCGAGCACTGGCTAATCTTGTAGGAGGAGTTTTCATTCTCCTCTGACTATCCTACAAGGCTGCATAACCCCTGACCCTCTGTCTGGACAGCGCTGATTGGGCCTGTGCTGATCACATGCACCCTCCCAAAAGAAAAAACAAAAATGAAAAACACACCTATCAATACACAGTAAACAGAGCATGTGTAGACTTGCACTGCTGCTCTATCTATGGCTGATGGATTGGGGACAGCAAAAAAAGGGCAGGATCAGAGAAGACAGGATCAAACAGCCTTTTTTACACAAGGCAGAGGATTACCCTCTTAGGTTCCACAGTGAGTATAATAAGTATGATTTACAACATATACAGACTGATTTTACTGTTGTGGGTTTAGTAACACTTTATCTGTAAATTCTCAGTTATGTATGAACTAACCCTTTAAATCCAGAGTTACCGAGGTACAAAAGAAGAACAAATCCCTCCATTGGCAATGTTACAGAACAGAACATGGGGGAAATACTTTTGCTAATGATTAATATATCAAGAACAATATATCTTATATATCTGACAGTGATCATTGGTACAATATGAAATGATGACATGCCAATGACATGGAGATTCTGGAATTTTCTACAGATAACCATACAAAGGCAGATCTTTCATTGCAAATGGATTTCAAATCTCAACAAATCACCGACCAGTCACAGTGCAGGAAATACTACCCCAGATACTGCTGTGTACGGTCTGAATGCTATTTCTGTATTTCAGTACTTTGTTTTGTTCCTCGGTTGCACTCGTTCTCATTCATTTAGTGACACAAACACAGCCGGCTTATTACAAAGGATGTTTCCATTTTAGCATTACTTGTGATAAACACACAGGGGGAGATTTACTAAAACCGGAGCACTCAGAATCTGGTGCAGCTGTGCATGGCAGCCAATCAGCTTCTAACTTCAGCTTGTTCAATGAAGCTTTGACAATAAAACCTGGAAGCTGATTGGTTTTTATACAGAGCTGCACCAGATTTTAGTAAATAACCCCGTGGTGTATGGACAGATAGAAGTCCTACTTACTCACCCCATTTCACACTGAGAGTCTCATCCCCCAGGCTGCTGTGGTCCACATGACAGAAGTAAGTGTCTCCCTCCTTGGTTGGCACTTCCACACTGACTCTGATCTGATAGGTGCCATCAGGATGGGGGAGAATTGGGGTCATTTCATCTGAAGGAACATGGTCCTCCCCATTCCTCATCCACTTCACATCCACAGGTCGGGGGTGAAACCCGTACACCAGGCACTGAAGTCTGGTCACATCATCCGACTGACGACGGCCCCACACCTTCACCTCTGGACGCACTGAGAGAGAGAAAACAAGGTATGTGATCTACTGACAAATGTAATCTATGTTCTCCTATGAGATGAATGTGGACACATACAGTATGATGATCTCCAGCATAGAATTATGAGGTCACAGTCCCCACCATTCACTCTAATAGAAGGTGAGCTGTCAGTGATGTCAGTGGGGTGTAGATCCATCAACACAGAGCAGTCCTGAGGACATTCCTTCAGAAGACGATCCATCATGCATCTCATTGCCAGGAAGCGGCTTGTCTGACTCCCAGGACGGCTCACACTGATCACAGCTTTTGTCTTTTAACCACTTGTCCTCCAGAAGATTTTCCCCCTTTCCTGAGCAGGCCATTATTTGCAATACAGCGCTGCGTTACTTAAACTGACAATTGCGCGGTCATGCAATGCTGCACCCAAATGACATTTACGGACTTTTTGTGCTATAAACAAAAAAAAGAGTGACAATTTTTAAAAAAATATTTTTTATTTTCTGCTATAAAACATATCTAATATAAAAAAAAAATCTAATTTCTTCATAAAATTTAGACCAAAATGTATTCTGCTACATAGTTTTTGTAAACAAAAATCCCAACAAGTGTATATTGATTAGTTTGTGCAAAAGTTATAGCATCTACAAACTATGGTACATAATGGAATTTTTTTTTTCTTACTAGTAATGGCGGTGATCAGCAGCTTATAGAGGGACTGCGATATTGCGGTGGACATTTTTACACTAACTGACATTTTGTGGGAACCAATGACACTAATACAGTGATCAGTGCTAAAAATATGCACCGACACTGTACTAATGACACTGACTGGGAAGGGGTTAACATCTAGGGTGATCAAAGGGTTAAGTGTGTGCCTAGCTATGTGCTTGGTGTACACTAAGTGGTGCTTTTACTAGGGGAAGTGATGGATCGTGTTCTCAGCTCTGCAGACATGATCAAAGCCGTCTTTAACCTGTTCCCATCCAGCCAATAGCAGAATGATGACAGAGCAGGACTCTCATTGATCCGAGTGAGCGTCATGACGTCCTTCTGGGAACGCGCTGCACTATGGCAAGATCTGTCACTGGCTGTGTACCTTCGACCCAGCCAATGACAGATCTGTGCACCGGCCCAGTACCATGTGACCTGCTGTAACCAATCACAGCAGGTCACATGATAATTGTAAACAATGGATGGCTTCCATTCATGCCATCCATTATACACAATTGTGTCACTAGCTGTGATTGGTCACATGTACAGACTGGGCCAATCACAGCCCATCTGTGTTTATGTGTTTAGCTGAAAACCTGAGTTAATCGATTTAATTTAGTTAAATTAAATGCTTGTTTATAGCAAATAAATTCTTTACAATAAGCAATCATAATGTGTAAAAAAAAAAATACTGATGACTTCTCCAAAGTAGTACAATGTTACTATGGTAGCATTATACTACTCTGGTGATTGTGTATTATGAAAAAAAAAAAATCTTCAAAAAAAAAAAAATGTAATAAAAAATAAAAAAAACTGAAACAATTATTTTTTTTATTTCTTCGTACTGTCACCAATGTCCCTGATCACCGCCACACCAGTTATATGATGATGATGTACTGCATTGGTGACAGTATATAAAAAACCACATTTGTGAAAAAAGTTTTAATTTCTTTATTTTCCAAAGAAGTATGACAAAAAAAATTACAACTTCAAAAAAACTCGCCATGCCTCTTATTAAAAACCTCAGACTGTCTACTTTCAAAAAAAGGGGTCATCTGTACTATTGACATTATTGGGCCCCAAGAAATTAGATCGGCCATCGGTACATCAGGACTGACCGATTTTCAGATATAGAACATAGTTTGTGGACTCGATAACTTTAACTTTCCTACAGACTAAATAATTGTAAAGGAAATTTGTAAATTCTGCATTTTATTTTGTGTGCTTTGCCTATGTATTGTACACTGCACTCATTGTGCACACGGCACTAATAATGTTCTCATTACATGTTTGCATTCTTCCAAGTCCTGATTAGAAATCAGCCTGCCTATGTAACGCCCCTCGTTACCATAAAGTACAATTGTAATATTAATGTGATCCCTACATAATCATGTGTATAAAATACTTCAAATACAAATAAACAGAACAGTTATTTGGAAAGATGCCGAGTGTATCGTTTTGTGTCTGTTCCCCTCTGCAGTAGTTATTAATTTGGAACCACTAATCAATAGGAGGTTAGGAGTTCCCTATAACATTTTCATTAACCACTAGCCGCCCAGCCACTGTATAAAAACAGTGGCAGGGCGGCACGGCTGGGCAAAAGCACGTTTTAAAACGTGCTGTTGCAAAACAGGTAGGGGGCGCGCGCCGATCTCAGCCGCGGGTATCAGTCGCCGGGTCACAGCCGGTTGTTATCAGCTGTGTCCCTGCGATTAGCGGCAATCACTGACAGAGAGCAGGGCTGCAGTAGCTCTGCTTTCTGTCACTTCCCTGACAGTTCCTGACACGCAGACCAGGAGAAAAGAGATTCTCTGTCCCAATCAGCATGTCTCCCTGCAGTACACCCCCCCCGCCCCCTAGTAAAACACTCCCCTCACGCAGTTAACCATTTTAGTGCAAAAAAAAAAGTTAATCCCTTCCTCCCCAGTGCCATTAGTACAGTGTCAGTGGTTTTTTTTTGTACTGATCACTGTATTGGTGTCACTGGGGATGTCAGTGACCCCAAGTCAGTTCCCCCCCAGTGTCAGAATGTCCGCCGCAGTCCTGCCATAAGTCGCTGATCGCCGCCATAAGTCGCTTATTAGTATAAAAAAAAATTAAAAATCCGAGTATCTTTCCCGCCATTTGTAAATGCTATAAACTTTCACGTAAACCAATAAATTTACATGTATTGGGTTTTGTTTTAGCAAAGACATGTCGCAGAAAGCATTTTGGCTGAAATTTATGACAAAATTTGATTTTTCAATTTTTTTTTACTGCACGTTTTATAGCAAAAAGTACAAAATATTGTTTTTTTTTCTCAAAATTGTCAGACTTTTTTTTTTATAGCGCAAAAAATAAAAAATGCACAGGCGATCAAATACCACTGAAAGAAAGCTCTATTTGTGTGAAAAAAAGGACATAAATTTCATTTATGTACCGTATTGCATGACCGCGCAATTGTCCGTTAAACTAGTGCAGCGCTGTATAGCAAAAAAATGGCGTAAATTGCAGTATCTATACCATAGTTTGTAGACGCTATAACTGTCACACAAAGCAATCAATATACAGTGGAGATCGAAAGTTTGGGAACCCTAGCTAAAAATTTGTATTAATGTGCATAAAGAAGCCAAGGAAAGATGGAAAAATCTCCAAAAGGCATCAAATTACAGATTAGATATTCTTATAATATGTCAACAAAAGTTAGATTTTATTTCCATCATTTACACTTTCAAAATAACAGAAAACAAAAAAATGGCGTCTGCAAAAGTTTGGGCACCCTGCAGAGTTAATATCTTGTACTGCCCCCTTTGGCAAGTATCACAGCTTGTAAACGCTTTTTGTAGTCAGCCAAGAGTCTTTCAATTCTTGTTTGAGGTATCTTTGCCCATTCTTCCTTACAAAAGTCTTCCAGTTCTTTGAGATTTCTGGGCTGTCTGTCACGCACTGCTCTTTTAAGATCTATCCATAGATTTTCAATTATGTTGAGGTCAGGAGATTGTGAAGGCCATGGCAAAACCTTCAGTTTACGCCTCTTGATGTAATCCCCCCGTGGATTTCGAGGTGTGTTTAGGATCATTATCCATTTGTAGAAGCCATCCTCTCTTTAACTTCAGCTTTTTCACAGATGGAATCAAGTTACCATCCAAAATTTGCTGAAATTTTATTGAATCCATTTTTCCTTCTGCTCGTGAGATGTTCCCTGTGCCACTGGCTGCAACACAACCCCAAAGCATGATTGATCCAACCCCATGCTTAACAGTTGGACAGAGGTTCTTTTCATTAAATTCTGTGCCCCTTCTTCTCCAAACGTACCTTTGCTCATTCCGGCCAAAAAGTTCAATTTTAACCTCATCGGTCCACAGAACTTGTTTCCAAAATGCATCAGGCTTGTCTATATGTTCATTTGCAAAGTTCAAACGATGATTTTTGTGGTGAGGACGTAGAAGAGGTTTTCTTCTGATGACTCTTCCATGAAGACCATATTTGTACAAGTATCTCTTTATAGTGGAATAGTGTACCACAACTTAAGTGTCTGCCAGATCTTTCTGGAGGGATCGTGCAGTCAAACGTGGGTTTTGAATTGTTTTTCTCACAATCCTGCGAGCTGTTCTGTCTGATATTTTTCTTGGTCTTCCAGATCTTGCTTTAACTTCCACTGTTCCTGATGACTGCCATTTCTTAATTACATTCCGAACAGAGGATATTGACATCTGAAAATGCTTTGCTATCTTCTTATAGCCTTCTCCAGCTTTGTGAGCGTCAACTATTTTCAGTTTCAGTTTTCTAGACAACTGCTTAGAAGAACCCATGGTGCTGATTGTTGGGGCAAGGTCAGATGAGTCTGGGCATTTAAAACCTTTGAGATTGACATCACCTGGTCTTCCCAGACGATGATTGAGAACAATCCATGACACTGGCAGGTCTCAGCTTGGCAGAGGGGGCAGTGCATGCTATAAATACTGCAGGGTGCCCAAACTTTTGCAGACGCCATTTTTTTGTTTTCTGTTATTTTGAAAGTGTAAATGATGGAAATAAAATCTAACTTTTGTTGACATATTATAAGAATGTCTAATCTGTAATTTGATGCCTTTTGGAGATTTTTCCATCTTTCCTTGGCTTCTTTATGCACATTAATACAAATTTTTAGCTGGGGTGCCCAAACTTTCGATCCCCACTGTACACTCATTGGGATTTTTTTTACCAAAATCATGGAGCAGAATACATTTTGGCCTAAATTTATAACCAACTTTGAGTTTACTATATATTTTTTATAGCTGAAAGTAAAAAATATCGTTTTTCTTCAAAATGTTTGGTCTTTTTTTGTTTATTGCGTGAAAAATAAAAAGCGCACAGGTGATCAAATACCACCGAAAGAAAGCTCTATTTGTGTGAAAAAAGAACATAAATTTTGTTTGGGTACAGCATTGCATGACCGCGCAATTATCAGTGGAATTAGTGCAGCGCCGAGTAGCAAAAAGAGGCCTGGTCATTAAGGGGGGTAAATCCTCAGGAGGGCAAGTGGTTAATGTCCAGAACAATAATAAACACTGATTTGGGTTATTTTCACCAAAGAAATGTAGCAGAATACATCTTGGCCTAAATTTATGAAGAACATTTATTTGCAAAATTTTATAACAAACAAAAAAAAAATTTTTTTTTTCAAACTTTTTGGTCTTTTTTTCGTTTATTTGGCAAAAAAAAACCCCAGTGGTAATTACATACCACCAAATGAAAGCTCTAGTTGTGTGAACAAAATGCTAAAAATGTAGTTTGGGTGCAGCGTTGCATGACTGCGCAATTGTCATTCAAAGTGCCAGAGAGCTGAAAGCAGAAAATTGGCCTGGGCAGGAGGGGGGTAAAAGTGCCCTGTATTGAAGTGGTTAAGTCTGGGCTCTGACCAGGTCATGCAAGGGGGATATGATCACCATGTATAATACATAAGGGGGATATGATCACCATGTATAATACATAAGGGGGGATATGATCACCATGTATAATACATAAGGGGGGATATGATCTCCATGTATAATACATGAGGGGGGATATGATCTCCATGTATAATACATAAGGGGGGATATGATCTCCATGTATAATACATAAGCGGGGATATGATCTCCATGTATAATACATAAGGGGGGATATGATCTCCATGTATAATACATAAGGGGGATATGATCACCATGTATAATACATAAGGGGGATATGATCACCATGTATAATACATAAGGGGGGATATGATGTCCATGTATAATACATAAGGGGGATATGATCTCCATGTATAATACATAAGGGGGATATGATCTCCATGTATAATACATAAGGGGGGATATGATTTCCATGTATAATACATAAGGGGGGATATGATTTCCATGTATAATACATAAGGGGGGATATGATCTCCATGTATAATACATAAGGGGGGATATGATCTCCATGTATAATACATAAGGGGGGATATGATCTCCATGTATAATACATAAGGGGGGATATGATCTCCATGTAGAATACATAAGGGGGGGATATGATCTCCATGTATAATACATAAGGGGGGATATGATCTCCATGTATAATACATAAGGGGGGATATGATCTCCATGTATAATACATAAGGGGGATATGATTTCCATGTATAATACATAAGGGGGGATATGATTTCCATGTATAATACATAAGGGGGGATATGATCTCCATGTATAATACATAAGGGGGGATATGATCTCCATGTATAATACATAAGGGGGATATGATCTCCATGTATAATACATAAGGGGGGGATATGATATTCATGTATAATACATAAGGGGGGATATGATCACCATGTATAATACATAAGGGGGGGGGGGATATGATCTCCATGTATAATACATAAGGGGGATATGATCTCCATGTATAATACATAAGGGGGAATATGATCACCATGTATAATACATAAGGGGGGGGGGATAAGATCTCCATGTATAATACATAAGGGGGATATGATCTCCATGTTTAATACATAAGGGGGGATATGATCTCCATGTATAATACATAAGGTGGATATGATCTCCATGTATAATACATAAGGGGGGGGGGATATGATCTCCATGTATAATACATAAGGGGGAGATGTGATCTCCATGTATAATACATAAGGGGGGATATGATCTCCATGTATAATACATAAGGGGGGATATGATCACCATGTATAATACATAAGGGGGATATGATCACCATGTATAATACATAAGGGGGATATGATCACCATGTATAATACATAAGGGGGATATGATCACCATGTATAATACATAAGGGGGGATATGATCACCATGTATAATACATAAGGGGGGATATGATCTCCATGTATAATACAGAAGGGGGGATATGATCTCCATGTATAATACAGAAGGGGGGATATGATCTCCATGTATAATACATAAGGGGGGGATATGATCTCCATGTATAATACATAAGGGGGATATGATTTCCATGTATAATACATAAGGGGGGATATGATCTCCATGTATAATACATAAGGGGGGATATGATCTCCATGTATAATACATAAGGGGGATATGATTTCCATGTATAATACATAAGGGGGGATATGATCACCATGTATAATACATAAGAGGGGCTATGAGCTCCATGTATATTACATAAGGGGGATATGATCTCCATGTATAATACATAAGGGGGATATGATCTCCATGTATAATACATAAGGGGGATATGATCTCCATGTATAATACATAAGGGGGGCTATGAGCTCCATGTATATTACATAAGGGGGATATGATCTCCATGTATAATACATAAGGGGGGATATGATCTCCATGTATAATACATAAGGGGGATATGATCTCCATGTATAATACATAAGGGGGGATATGATCTCCATGTATAATACATAAGGGGGGATATAATCTCCATGTATAATACATAAGGGGGTATATGATCTCCATGTATAATACATAAGGGGGATATGATCTCCATGTATAATACATAAGGGGGGGATGTGATCACCATGTATAATACATAAGGGGGATATGATCTCCATGTATATTACATAAGGGGGATATGATCACCATGTATAATACATAAGGGGGGATATGATCTCCATGTATATTACATAAGGGGGATATGATCTCCATGTATAATACATAAGGGGGATATGATCTCCATGTATAATACATAAGTGGGGATATGATCTTCATGTATAATACATAAGGGGGGATATGATCTCCATGTATAATACATAAGGGGGGATATGATCACCATGTATAATAGATAAGGGGGGATGTGATCTCCATCTATAATACATAAGGGGGGATATGATCTCCATGTATAATACATAAGGGGGATATGATCACCATGTATAATAGATAAGGGGGGATATGATCTCCATGTATAATACATAAGGGGGGATATGATCTCCATGTATAATACATAAGGGGGGATATGATCTCCATGTATAATACATAAGGGGGGATATGATCTCTATGTATAATACATAAGGGGGGATATGATCTCGATGTATAATACATAAGGGGGGATATGATCTCCATGTATAAATACATCAGCTTTTCATATAGTGAACTCGGTGTAGTTATTCACCCTGAGGTCATCACAGAGGACAAGGGGGAGCTCTTTACATCTGGAGGTTTCTTCAGTCAGAGCTGTGAGAATGTGGAATAGACTCCCTCAAGAGTTGGTTCCGACCAGCTCAGTGGATTGCTTTAAAAAAGTCCTGGATTCTTTCTTGGATACACAGAATATAACTGGATATAACATTTATAGGTGACGTTGATCCAGGGAATATCCGATTGCCTCTCCGGGGATCAGGAGGGAATGTTTTCCCTGCAGGAGCAGATTGGAAATAAAGAAAGAAGGAGTAATCTTAGAATACGAGGAATCCCAGAGACTGCTAAAGGGGAAATACTATATGAACTAGTTAAAAAAATCCTAAACTCCATAAGAGATAAACCGGAATCTGATGGGATCGATTTGGACGGAGTGTTTAGGGTAGGAAAGTTCAAACGGGCTACTGAGAAGGAAAGACCGAGGGACATAATTGTCCAGTTCCAAAATTTTGGGGCCAAAGACGAGATCTGGAAGAAGACCAAGGGAAGATCATTAATTAAGTGTGGAGACTTGACTATCCAAATCTATGCGGACTTAACAGTAGAGACCCTAAGGAGAAGGAGATCCCTGAAACCCCTGTTGGAGCAAATGAGAAAACAGAATGTGCAGTATAGATGGGGTACCTCAGCATTTCTAATAGGCTGGAAAAATGGGGTCACAGCGTCAGAGGGGAGGGGCTCTGACGTCACGACGTTGCATTGGAGAGGCTCGGTGATCCTAGTACAGACGGAGGCAGACAGCACTGCAGGGGCAGAGGCAGAGTATTCCTGTAGATTGTCATCTATGCTGACCTGGATTACAACAGAGCTGTATACCACTGTGCAACACCTTAATTGGCAGCAATAAATCTCCTTTTATGCACAAAGATAAGGCACCATGGTCTGTTTTCTTCCCTTTTACAACTGACCAACACCCCTCGAACTGGTATAAGGAGGATTGGAGAAGGAGACACCCCCAGGAGGGGAATTAGGAGATCCTCAGAGAGCTGGTCAGGATATCCATTCATGAGCAGCTGTACAAGGGGACAAAGGAGAGAACAGGAGAACCTATTTAAATCTACATCCACCTTCTGGGACAACTAGGACAAGAGTATCATCCCATCCCATCTATTCTGGAAGGATAAAAAGCGTATTTGCCTGGATTCATTCAGGCAAATATAGAGGTGAGCACATAGGGAGACCATTAAGCACTCGGCGAGAGGAAACAAGGAATCCACCTGCACATTTTACTTTAAAAGACTTTATATATACTTACTTTATTATATGCACGTGCACAATCTTATATGTTTTTGCAAAATGTGGATAGAGTGATCACAACAGAATAGAGGTGCACTATTTCAGATTGTATGGATCTATATATAATTGTACCTCTCAAGTCATAATCACTTTAGGATTGATAGTTACCAGTCACCTGTATGAAGGCTCTTGATATATTGAAATTCATATTAACTGATTGAGTCACTAGTTATAGCGATTCACCACCAATTCATAATTACTATCCATATTATAGTTTATTTATGTATTGCTTTGGACAAATATCTTAAGCACCTTTAGAAGTAAGAGTTATATACACTAATATATAGGAGCGCGGCACTATCTATTTATAATAAGTAGAAAATGAATTTTTTTTTTTTTTCTCTTGCTTCTCCCTCTCGCCCCTAGCCTTCCCCCTCCGGATGCTGAGACCTGCTTGGAGGCTCCGATTAAGGCAGGGAGGTAAAGAGTAAAGACTCTTGTTGAATCTAGATGACAGAGAGAGGGAATCGGGGCGGTTGGAGGAGAGGTGAACCGTACATAGGCGGAGCTGACGCCCCAAATTTTAAATCAATGGTGGAAATAGATCCACAAATGATTTGTAGGCAGTTTATAGGCCTAAAAACGGGTAGGGGAAAAAGAAGGGAGGATGAGAGGGGTGGTGGGGGGGGGGAGGGAGGGAGGGGGGAGGGGACGAGAGTTGGGTGGGAGGAAGGGAGGGGAGGAGGTATTGGGTCAATACTCTGCAGGACAGAAAGGATAAAGAGGAAGAGGCAATCTGGAAGAGAGATGGACTTAATTGGGAAAGATGGAAGAATTACAGTTTATAACCTATAATGTGAACGGGCTGAGTTGTCCAGGGAAGAGATTTAGGTTGTTTAATGAGTTACATCACAGGGCTACGTCAGTGGTATTTTTACAGGAGACGCATTTTGAGATAGAGGCAAACGTGAAATTGAAATCCAAATACTATCCAACATGGTACTATGCAGATTCTCCAATTAAAAGAGCAAAAGGGGTTGCAAAAGGTTTGGCTAAGAACATGAGATTTGAGTTGGAGGATAGAAGAACCGACCCGGAGGGGAGGTTTTTATTTTTAAAAGGTAGACTTCAGGGGATTGAGTGTACTTTAGCCAATATATACTGCCCCAATAAAAACTCGGAGAAGTATATGAAGGGCTTGTTGAAAAAATTAATGGACTTTAAAAAAGGGCGCTTGATAGTAGCTGGAGACCTAAACTTTTGTATGGACCCACAAAAGGATAACACCTCTTCTGTGCAAAGAGAGGGGAGTAGGTCTCTGAGAGCTTTGAAAAAAGTGATGCATGAATATCAACTAGTGGATACCTGGAGAATAACGCATATGAAAGACAGAGACTATACCTTCTTCTCTAATGCACATGAGATATACTCGATTAGATTACATCTTAATAGACCATCAACTAATAGATCATCTGGTAAAAATTGACATAGAGACAAGGACGTTCTCGGATCATGCTCCGGTCGTGATGAAGTTGGGATGGGGAAGAAGGTGGACGGGAGGATTAGGGTGGAGGTTAAATGAGGTTCTTCTTCTGGATGAGGATGTAGTTCAGAAAATCGAGAAAGAGATTAAGGTATACTTTAAGGAGAACGAAACAGAGGAAGTATCGATAGCTACAGTCTGGGAAAGTCATAAGGTATTCATAAGAGGAATCTTGATTGTGGCTGGAGCAAGGAAGAAAAAGGAAAGAAGAGAGAGGGTCAGTGGGCTCTTAAAAGAAATATTGGACTTGGAGCAGATCCATAAGAAGAAAATAACAAAAGATACGAGACAGAAGTTACTGGATAAAAAAGAGGAGCTAGAGAGGTTGATGGATGAGGAGAAGAGAAGAGTATATAATAGGGTTTTGAACGAGAGGTATAGATGGGGAGACAGACCAGGAAGATATCTAATGAGAGCTTTGAATAAAAAAAAAATAGGAATTATATAGAAAAGATAAAAAGCTCAAAGGGGGAGTTGGTCCACTCAAAGAGATTATTAAAGTGTTTACGGAGTATTACAAAAAGCTATATAATATTAGCCCCCAAGGCCCTCTAAAAGAACCCCAAGAGGGAATTAAGGAAAAAAAGATGACATACTTAAAAAATGCGGGATTACCAAAACTAAGTGAAGCACAGTTGAACTCCCTAGACGTAGAAATCTCCCAGGAAGAAATTAAAATAGCATTAAGAAGTACAGGAGGGGGAAAAAGTCCAGGTCCGGATGGCTATACAGTTAAGTACTATAAGAAATTTTGTGAAGTATTGTTACCCAAGCTGGAGAAATATATGAATGCTCTGGGAGGTGGGATGGAAGTGAGGAGAGAATCCCTACAGGCACATGTAGTACTTATTCACAAGGAGGGAAAGGATCCATCTCAGTGCTCCAGCTATAGACCTATCTCACTACTGAACACTGACACTAAACTGTATGCAAAGGTGTTAGCAAACAGGTTGAGAGATCTGATGCCTGAATGAATCCATGGAGACCAGGTGGGCTTTGTACCGGGGAGAGAAGGTAGAGATAACGGCTTGAGAACCCTGATGCTTATTCAGAAGAGTAGAAGAGGGAAAGCCCCGGTGGTGCTCTTGTCAATTGATGCGGAGAAGGCATTTGATAGAGTGGACTGGGGCTTTATGATGGACAACTTAAAAGTGTTGGGGATAGGAGATAGAATGCGAGAGTGGATAAGTAAACTATATAGGGAGCCTACTGCAATCATCACGGTAAATGGGGAGAGATCAGAACCCATTGGAATGTCAAATGGTACAAGACAGGGCTGTCCTCTGTCCCCTCTGCTATATGTATTGTCACTCGAACCTCTGTTGTCAATAATAAGAAATAGTGGATCGTTAAGGGAATTCAGATATAATCCATAGAACATAGAGTAGCGGCCTTTGCGGACGACTTATTGTTCTACGTGGGGAATCCCCGAATAACTCTCCCAAATATAATGAAGATTCTGAAGGAGTACGGTGAACTATCAAATTTAAAAATTAATCCAACGAAAACAGAGATCCTAAATATTAATATATCAAAGAATGAAAAAGAAAAATTACAAAAAGAATTCCCCTTTATATGGAGAGAAAAAGAGATAAAATACCTAGGAATAAAACTCACTGCCTCATCTAAGCATTTGTATAGATTAAACTATATCTCTTTGATAAATGAGATCAGGGAAGATTTAAAAAGACTAGAAGGAGGAAATCCATCCTGGATAGGACATATAAACTTAGTCAAAATGGTAATTATGCCTAAAATACTGTATAGATTTCAAATGGTACCAATTAAAATTCCAGAAGCCTTCTTTAAGATAATGAAAAAAATGTTAACAAGATACATATGGAAGAATAAAAAACCTAGAATAGCATATGAAACATTGAGTAGGACTAAAGAGAAAGGGGGATTGGGTTTACCAGATGTCAAGAGATACTATAAAGCAGTGGTTTTGGCAAGAATATATGACTGGACATTTAACCATAAGGGGAAAAGTTGGGTAACAATGGAAAATGATCTTAGTGGCATTAGATTGAGTCAGATGATATGGGTCCCACCACAGTTCAGGGGAACTAAAGAAAGCACAAGTATTTACACTTTAAATGTTTTTAGGGTATGGGACAATTTACATAAAAATATGAAATGGGAATTTAATTCAATATTAATGCCTCTCACGAATTCTGAGTACTTTCCTCCGGGAAAGAACAAGATATCGGGGAGATGGTTTAGAAAGGAGGACACCCAACTGAGAGATGTATTGGTGGAGGGGGAATTGAGATCACTTAAAGAGTTAATAGAGAAGAAGGGAGACATTTTTATTAGAATGGATGAGTGGAAATACCATCAATTGAAAAGTTTTATTGGAAAACTACCGAAACCTTTGAGAATAAAACAGGAGTGGAATATGTTTGAAAGGTTGTTAGAGACACGAAGGGATGGGAAGCACGGTATTTCAAAAGTGTATAGAATACTCACAGAATTAGACACAAACACAAAGTTAATCTTTATAACAAAATGGGAAAGAGATATGGGAGTTGGGTTTGATGAAGATAGACAGAGAAAGATGTTTAGATTGATACACGATAATGTTAGTATGACAGAGGTTGAGGTTAATTATAAGTGTGTGACACGATGGCACATCACACCGAGTGTAGAACACAAGATGAATGGGGAAAGTTCAAATATGTGTTGGAGAGGATGTGGAGATATAGGCACGGTGTTTCACATATGGTGGGAATGTCCGAAAATCCAGGCTTTTTGGAAGACAATAGTCAAGTTGATTGAAGAAATAACGGAAATTGACATAGGATTAGACCCAACGACGTGTCTCCTACACAATGTGGAGACATCTGTAAATAAATATAAAGATTCAGGTATTTGGTACTTCTTGAATGCGGCGAAAGGGTTGATACCCAAGTTTTGGCGGAAAGTCGAGGTACCGAAGGAGGTGGATTGGATTAACAGAGTAAACCAGATAGGCAGAATGGAAAGATCATATCATATGCAGGAAGATAGAATGAAAGTTTATCTCAGGAGATGGGAAAAGTGGGAAAGAGCAGAATTGAAAGAGAAATATAGGAAAACATGAACTAGGATGTTAACAAAAAATTAAAAATCCTCAAGAGAAGAGAATGGGTTAGAGTCTGCAGAGGGGGAGGAGGGGGGAAGAGGGGTGGGAAGGAGGGGTAGTGGGATGGGAAAGAAAAGAGTTTTTAGTAAGGGTAAGGCAGAAATGTTATAAATGTCTATTTGTATGAGAATTACTTCCCTTTTTGGGTTTTTGTATTAACATGAAAAATTTAATAAATATTTAAATAAAAAAAAGAAAAAAAAAAAAGAAGGAGGGAATGTTTTCCCTGCAGGAGCAGATTGGATCGTGCTTTGCTGTGTTTTTTTTCCTTCCTCTGGATCAACTGTGGGTGTAGGATTATAACTTTTTTATTTTTTATGGTTGAACTGGATGGACTTTTGTCTTTTTTCATCCAGACTAACTATGTAACTAGGCATTCTATGCATGAAGGTAAAAAACCTGTGTGCAGAATCCTCCCCCAGCCCCCCCCCCCACCCCCAATGCCATCAATCACAGGCAGTGAGCAGAGAGGGGGCAGGGCCAAGTCACGGCTCTGTGTGTGAATATACAAATGGAGCAGCGGGGACCTACACAGCAATAGGCTGCTTTCACACTGAGCAGTTTTTGCAGCACTTTTCAGTAAAGAAAAAAAAAAAAAAGAAGGCACAAGAAAAGCTCAAGAAAAATGCATCCCTTTAAATTCAATGTATGTCTTCACATTGGTCCATTGCGCTTCCCTTGTGGTGTTAAATCCTGCTTGCCGCATTTCTTGGTCCATATTTGGGGAGTACAAAAAAAAAAAATAAAAAAAAAAAGGCGCACCAAAAATGCAGGTCCCCATTGAGGCGTGACTCAAATCAATGCATTTTTTATAGCTTTTTTTCAGAAACGCACTACAGTCCATTACACATGGCTTTCTATGGGACACGTTCACATCTATGTTTTTTCGAGCTGCTGCATTTATGGAAAGGGTCAGGGACTTTAAGTGCAAAACATTGCATTTTCGGTGCAACAGAAATCAACAGAGATTTAGTGCATTTAGTGCATTTTTGACACATTTTCACAAGGTTTGCTTTTTAATTTTCCCAGCAACAAGTTGGCCAAAAAATTTTTTTTATTTCTATTATTTAAAGAAACCGCATAAAGAGAAGAAAAAAAAAAGGTCAAAAACAGGAGTGCAAAAATGCAAAACACACAAAAAAAACTGCAAAACAGACAAAATGCAAACTGCATTGGTACAAAACAGGCCTGAAATGCATTGAAAATGCATAAAAACACTCCTGTTGTGTTTTTGATGCATTTTGCATCTGTTAAGCAACAAAAAAAAAACAAAAAAAGATTTAAAAAAATGCGTCAATTACGTATGCAATAAAGCACTGCAAAAACAGACAAAACAAACTGCTTGGTGTGAACCAGGCTTGAAATGCACTGAAGGTGTATCAAAAACGCACACGTGTTGCGTTTTTTATGCGTTGTGTATTTAATCTGCCCAGCAACAAGTTTGCCCAAAAAAAAAATGCTTTAAAAAACATGTCAAAAACGCACAATGCACTGAAAAAGAACTGCAAAACAGATAAAAGGCAAATTGCATTCGAATGAAACAGGCCTGAAATGCACTGAAAATGCATAAAAAATGCACGTTGTGTTTTTGATGCATTTTATGTTTTTAATCTGTCCAGCAACAAAATGGACAAAAAAAAAATAATTAAAAACTAAACGCACTGCAAAATGGAAAAAGAAAAAAAGTAAACTGCATTGGTGTGAACCGGGCCTGAAATGCATTGAATGAGTATCAAAAGACACACACGTGTCAAGTTATTGATGTGTTTTTAGAATCTGACCAGCAACAAGGTGGGCAAAAAAAAAAAAAAAAAAAAAGGTACTAAAAACATAAAACGCATCAAGAAATGTGTCAAAAACGTGCGTGAATAAAAACACAGAATGAACTGCAAAAAGGACAAAATACGCAAACTGCATTGGTGTGAAACAGGACTGAAATGCATCGAAAACAGCAAACATGCATCAAAAACGCATGAGTTTCATTTTTGATGCATTTTTAATCTGCCCGGCAACAAGTTGGTCAAAACAAATAAAAAAATGCAAAACGCATTAAAAAAAAAAACCGCACATGCAAAACGGACAAAAAACGCAAACTGCTGGTGTGATCCAGGCCTGAAATGCATTGAAAACGCCCACGTGTTGCATTTTGATGCTTTTTTTGAGTCACATGACTATGAAAAACGCACCCTAATCACGGTAAAATTGCACATTTTCAGTGGCCATTATCAGCTCCTTTTTCCCATCAGCAAAATGCTGACAATATCTTCGTCTGATACATTTCAGCCGCTGGAATATTGCTGCATCCCCAGTATACAGTGTATAGAAAGTATATAGGGAGGAGTGTGTACATGGGGTGGAGTGTGAATACAGTGTATAGCGTGTATATAGGGTGGAGCGTGTACATAGGGTGTAACGTGTATATAGGGTGGAGCGTGTATACAGTGTATAGCGTGTATATAGAATAGAGCGTGTACATAGGGTGGAGCGTGTATACAAGGTGTAGCGTGTATACAGTGTATAGCGTGTATATAGAGTAGAGCGTGTACATAGGGTGGAGCGTGTATATAGGGTGGAGCATGTATACGGTGTATAGCGTGTAAATAGGGTGGAGCGTGTATATAGAGTGGAGCGCGTATATAGGGTGGAGCGTGTATACAGTGTATAGCGTGTATATAGGGTGGAGCATGTATTACAGTGTATAGCGTGTATATAGGGTGTAGCGTGTATACAGGGTGTAGCGTGTATACAGGGTGTAGCGTGTATACAGGGTGTAGCGCGTATATAGGGTGGAGCGTGTATATAGGGTGGAGCGTGTATACAGTGTATAGCGTGTATATAGGGTGGAGCGTGTACATAGGGTGGAGCGTGTATACAGGGTGGAGCGTGTATACAGTGTATAGCGTGTATATAGGGTGGAGCGTGCATATAGGGTGGAGCATGTATACAGTGTATAGCGTGTATATAAGGTGTAGCGTGTATATAGGGTGTAGCGTGTATATACAGTGGAGCACGTATATAGAGTGGAGCGCGTATATAGGGTGTAGCGTGTATATAGGGTGGAGCGTGTATACAGTGTATAGCGTGTATACAGTGTATAGCGTGTATATAGGGTGTAGCGTGTATATAGAGTGGAGCGTGTATACAGTGTATAGCGTGTATATAGGGTGGAGCGTGTATATAGGGTGGAGCGTGTATACAGTGTATAGCGTGTATATAGGGTGGAGCGTGTATATAGGGTGGAGCGTGTATACAGTGTGTAGCGTGTATATAGGGTGGAGCGTGTATACAGTGTATAGTGTGTATATAGGGTGTAGCGTGTATATAGAGTGGAGCGCGTATACAGTGTATAGCGTGTATATAGGGTGGAACGTGTACATAGGGTGGAGCGTGTATACAGTGTATAGTGTGTACATAGGGTGGAGCGTGCATATAGGGTGGAGCGTGTATAGAGTGTATATAGGGTGTAGCGTGTATATAGGGTGTAGCGTGTATACAGTGTATAGCGTGTATATAGGGTGGAGCGTGTACATAGGGTGGAGCGTGTATACAGGGTGGAGCGTGCATATAGGGTGGAGCATGTATACAGTGTATAGTGTGTAGCGTGTATATAGAGTGGAGCGCGTATACAGTGTATAGCGTGTATATAGGGTGGAGCGTGTACATAGGGTGGAGCGTGTATACAGTGTATAGTGTGTACATAGGGTGTAGCGTGCATATAGGGTGTAGCGTGTATATAGGGTGGAGCGTGTATATAGAGTGTATAGCGTGTATATAGGGTGTGGCGTGTATATAGGGTGTAGCGTGTATATAGGGTGTGGCGTGTATATAGGGTGGAGCGTGTACAGTTGCAAGAAAAAGTATGTGAACTCCTTGGGGTTACGTGGAGTTTTGCATGAATTGGGCATAAAATGTGCTCTGAACGTCATCTAAGTCACAACAATAGAAGAACACAGTCTGCTGAACATAATACTACACAAACATTAGATGTTGCCATGGTTTAATTGCACATAACATGTAAACATTCACAGTGCAGGGAGGAAAAAGTATGGGAACCTTTGGACTTAATAACTGGTTGACCCTCCTTTGGCAGCAATAACCTCAACCAAACATTTCCTGTAGTTGCAGATCAGACCTGCACAACGATCTGGAGTAATTCTGGACCACTCCTCTTCACAAAACTGTTTCAGTGTAGCAATATTCTTGGGATGTCTGGTGTGAATCTCTCTCTTAAGGTCATGCCACAGCATTTCAATGGGGTTGAGGTCAGGACTCTGACTGGGCCACTCCAGAAGGCGTATTCTGTGCTGTTGCAGCCATTGTTTTGTTGAATTACTTGTATGCTTTGGGTCATTGTCCTGTTGCATCACCCATCCTCTGCGGAGCTTCAGTTGGCGGACAGATGGTCCTACGTTTTCCTGCAAAATGTCTTGATAAACTCTGGAATTCCCATCAATGACAACAATTCGTCCAGGCCCTGAGGCAGCAAAGCAGCCCCAAACCATGATGCTCCCTCCGCCATGTTTTACAGTGGGGATGAGGTTTTGATGTTGGTGTGCTGTGCCTTTTTTTCTCCACACATAGTGTTGTGTGTTCTTCCCAAACAGCTCAATCTTGGTTTCATCTGTCCACAGTATATTTTGCCAGTAGTGCTGTGGAACATCCAGGTGCTCTTTTGAAAACTTCAAACGTGCTGCAATATTCTTTTTGGACAGCAATGGCTTCCTCCGTGGTGTCCTCCCATGTACTCCATTCTTGTTTAATGTTTTCCTTATTGTAGATGTGTCAACAAAAATGTTAGCATGTGCCAGAGATTTCTGTAGGTCTTTAGCTGACACTCTGGGATTCTTCTTTACCTCATGCAGCATTCTGCGCTGTGCTCTTGCAGTCATTTTTACAGGACGACCACGCCTAGGGAGAGTAGCAACAGTGCTAAACTTTCTCCATTTGTAGACAGTC
Source organism: Staurois parvus (assembly GCF_062004578.1). Classification (NCBI taxonomy): domain Eukaryota; kingdom Metazoa; phylum Chordata; class Amphibia; order Anura; family Ranidae; genus Staurois; species Staurois parvus. The sequence goes on along the minus strand of NW_028318702.1, from coordinate 223,317 downwards.
TGTCTTACCATGGACACATGAGCATCAAGGCTTTTGGAGATAGTTTTGTAACCCTTTCCAGCTTCATGCAAGTCAACAATTCTTGATCGTAGGTCTTCTGAGAGCTCTTTTCTGCGAGGCATGGTTCACATCAGACAGTGCTTCTTGAAACCAGTAAACCCAAAACAGGTGTGTGTTTTTTAAGGGCAGGACAGCTGTCAGCAACACATCCAATATCATCACACTGATTGGAGTCAAGGTTGGCTCACTCCTGGCTCCAATTAGCTCTGGGAGACGTTCTTAAGCTAGGGCCTCACATACTTTTTCCTCCCTGCACTGTGAATGTTTACATGTTATGTGCAATTAAACCATGGCAACATCTAATGTTTGTGTAGTATTATGTTCAGCAGACTGTGTTCTTCTATTGTTGTGACTTAGATGACGTTCAGAGCACATTTTATGCCCAATTCATGCAAAACTCCACGTAATCCCAAAGGGTTCACATACTTTTTCTTGCAACTGTATATAGGGTGTGGCGTGTATATAGGGTGTGGCGTGTATATAGGGTGGAGCGTGTACATAGGGTGGAGCGTGTATACAGTGTATAGTGTGTACATAGGGTGTAGCGTGTATATAGGGTGTAGCGTGTATAGAGTGTATAGCGTGTATAGAGTGTATATAGGGTGTAGCGTGTATATAGGGTGTGGCGTGTATATAGGGTGGGGCGTGTATATAGGGTGGGGCGTGTATATAGGGTGGGGCGTGTATATAGGGTGTAGTGTCTATACATTGTGTGGGGATAATAAACATGTATACAGTCACCTCTCCTCTCCAGATCTTCTCTCCCGTACTCTATGAATTGCTTGAGCTCCTCCAGACAGATATTCTCCAGTATATTCTTCCATCTCTCCTCCGGACTGTTCCATCTCTGTGTGGTGATCTGAGCCTCATTCATGGTCGGGATATAGATCCCTCTCTGTGTGTCCAGAGACAGGAATTCTCTCCCATCATATCCGTACTGACTATACCCCACAGTGGTGCCGTCATCTCTCAGCTCACAGCCGGTCATCCTCTGGACAATATGGATCCCTGCAGAGAGAAGAGGAAGATGTGAGCCGGGATCAGAGGGTGTCATGTGTGTGATATGTAGGAGGTGATGGTATAGGGGGGAGATATGTACAGGGCAGGGGCACTGCCTGAGGGACCGGGGTTACTAGAGGGCCCCATGAGAGGCTCAGTCCTCCCTGTATGTGCCGATGCTGAAAGGAGGGAATAAGAAAGCCTTGAGGGGACGGACAGTGAGGTTCATGTAGTAAGTGGGGAGAAGGAGCGGAGGACGACCATTGGCCGGGCTGGATCAGAAAGTGTTGGTGGGTGGGGCAGCGCCGGGGCGGGCACTTCACACATCTCTCCTCCTCGGAGTTTCAGCAGAGGGGCGGGGCCACATCCCTGCCACAGGGGCTGAAGATGGAGAACTGGAGGGGCCGGCAGAGCAGAGAGCGGAGACATCATTGAGCTGGAATGCCTTGTATCGTGCAGCAGGTCAGTGTGTGATCCCCGACCCCCTGTGACAGCACTGCAGCTTCATGGGGGAGGGGGGGGGGGAGAGAGAGAGAAGAGAGGGAGAGAAAGAAAGCAGAGAGAGAGAGAGAGAGAGAGAGAGAGAGAGAGGGGGGGGGAGAGAGGGGGGGGAGAGAGAGTGATGGGGTGAGAAGAGAGAGGGGGGAGGGAGAAAGATGTAGACTCTAATTGACAAGTAAAGGAGTACATATCTGGGGTCTGTGGTGTCTGCGGCTGTATTGATACTTGAATTGCAGCGATGGTCTCCTCTCCTGCACCCCCTCTTCACAGTCAGCTGACACCTAGGCTCCGCCCTTTGGCCCTATGCATTGAATGGAATAGACGGCTGGCAGCAGAGGCCGGGTGGGCGGAGCATAGCTGTGATGGTCAGTCCAAGCCCGGGCTTCCTTCCTGATCTTAGCCAAGTCAGTGGGTGCAGCAGGGAATCAGCAATCCGGGAGGCACAGAGAGGGTAAGACAGCAGGCTTACCATTAACATTAACCGGTTCCCGCCCGGCCAATAGCACAAAGGCGGCCGGGCGAGCAGCTCATCCCTCCGGGTGGACGCCATATGGCGTCCTTTCAGTCATGCGCAGTGCACCCAACCGCAGGGCCGCACTGCGGCGCGATCTGTCACCGGCCGTGTACATTTTTTTTGAGCGAACTGGAGTGAACTTTGTGAGCGAACTGGAGGCGGCCAAGAAGAGTCTGAGTGAAGCTCTGGGTGAAAACGTGACGGCTCCTCACACAAGGAAATGTCCGCTCCCATAATCATCTCCTCTTGGCTATTCTTACTCACTGCTAAATTCTTATTTCCTCTCCTGAAGGACCCAGTGCATTAGGAACTGCGGCCAAACCTGGAAAACCAAAGAGCAAGAAAAAGATTCCATCTGTTCGTCACAAGTTTGATGCAGATTGAGATAAGAGGAACCTCCATTCAGACGTCGGTATCCCTTCAGAAGAAGTCCAGAAGTGACGAAACACATCAAGGGACGTGACGTCTGACGTAATACGCAAACCGGAAGTGGCGGAGCGGCCATCTTTACTATTGGAATAAGCAGTATAACGTTCCAGGAAGCTGCTCTAGGCTATGTCATGGGAATATGCTGCTGATTGATGAAATCCCTAAATGATGATGGAGTTATGAGATGTTTGCCTAAGGATTGGAGCCCCATCTTTAACATACTGGAGTGAGAGTCCAGGGGGTGACTACAACACTGGAGCGAGAGTCCAGGGGGTGACTACAACACTGGAGTGAGAGTCCAGGGGGTGACTACAACACTGGAGTGAGAGTCCAGGGGGTGACTACAACACTGGAGTGAGAGTCCAGGGGGTGACTACAACACTGGAGTGAGAGTCCAGGGGGTGACTACAACACTGGAGTGAGAGTCCAGGGGGTGACTACAACACTGGAGTGAGAGTCCAGGGTGTACCCTTTAAAGGCTTGCTATTACTCTGAGGGTAATTGTATGCATTTCAGCTATTTAGAAGTGTTTGCGGAGTGTTCACAGTTTATATAATTTTATTTATTTATTTTATTTTTAATTTTATTTAATTTTTTAATTTATTTTGTTTTAGGAGTGTACACTGAATGTTCACATATATATATATTTATAGTGTACACGGAGTGATTTCACGATTCACGTGTTGCTCACGATTTGAATCTTGTTTTGATTTTATTTTGCACATATTTTGTTAAGTATACACTTATTGTTTGGTAAAGTATATACCAGTTGATATTGAAGGTAATACACTATTTACTTTTTCATTTTTTTGAGGTACACATCTTATCTGGATTTATGGGGATGTTGAAGTTGGACACGGAGGATTCATTTATTTGGACTATAATTTTGGATTTTAAACACTGACTGGCACAAAAAAAGGTTTTTGTATAATATAATTTACTTTCAAGGGTGAACGTGTGACTTTTTTGGACATTACACGGGGTATTTGCGTAATATCTATTTTGGATACCGAATTAATTTATTTATTACTCCAAGGTATTTACTAAGAGGCATGGTGAGTGTTTTGCAGATCTCATTTGTTGCCACGTTTTCAGAAATTGAAAGAAAACAAAAAATGTATTTTTTTATTTTTCAAAATCCTGTGACAAAAATGAGATCTGTAAAATACTCACCATGCCTCTTATCAAATTCCTTTGGGTGTCTACTTACCAAAAAGGGGTCATTTGGGGGGTGTTTGTACTATCCTGGCATTTCAGAGCCTCTGAAACTGTGATAGGTAGTGGGGAAGGGATATGAGGAAATATGCCCTTTGAAAGCCTGGAGCTGGTCACTGGATTTTGGGGGCTGGTATGTAGCTAGGGTGTCAAAAAGTCTCTCACATGTGGTATCCCCATACTCGGGAGAAGTAGAAGAATACATTTTGGGGTGTTACTCCACATATATCCATGGCATGCATGAGCAATATATCGTTAAAGTGACAACTTTGTGTCAAACAAAATAATAAAAAATTGTCATTCAAAAAAATTGTGGCAAAAAATAAAATGTTCCATAGACTCAACATGCCTCTCCGAAAAATCCTTGGGGTATCTACTTTCCAAAAAGGGGTCATGGGGGGGGGGGGGGGGCGGGTTGTACTGCCCTGGCATTCTAGCACCTCAAGAAATGTGATAGGCAGTCAGAAAGTAAAAGCTCCGTAAATTCCAATATATATACCATAGTTTATAGACACTATAACTTTCACACAAACCAATTAATATACATGTATTGAGATTTTTTTTTTACCAATGACATTTAGCAGAATACATTTTAGCCTAAATTTATGACTAACTTTGAGTTTATTGGATATTTTTTATAACTAAAAGTGAAAAATATCGGGTTTTTTTCAAAATTTTCAGTCATTTTTTGTTTATAGCACAAAAAATAAAATACCATGAGAGGTGATAAAATACCACCAAAAGAAAACTCTATTTGTGTGAAAAAAAGGACATAAATGTGTTTGGGTACAGTGTTGCACGACTGTGCAATTACCAGTTGAAATAGCGCAGTGCCAAACAGAAAAAAAATGTCCTGGTCAGGAAGGGGGGTAAATCCTCTGAAGGGCAAGTGGTTAAGGACATTTATTATATTGCGCATGCTTAATCTATTGATTCATATCCCATTATAATGTACTTGTAATTCTTCATTTTGAAATTGATAATTGCTTTTATTTGTAGGTTTCCATGAATCCACTTCTGTTCACCTTTGTATTAATACCGCTGGTATGGAAGGGTTAATAGGACAATAATATTCTTGTTCAACATCTAACTAGAAGGAGATTGCTGCCATCTGGAGTCTAATTCACCATAATGGGTTATACAGTATAAGCAGCGGGATGCATGACCAGACTGTACTCCTCACAAACTCCATTTGGAACAAAACGCATGGGGGCGGAGCCTGATGACATCACAGAAGGGCAGAGTCATGGTGCAAATTGGCAGCTGGATGTATCTGGCGGATGAGCTGCAGCATGATAGATGGGGAGCTGACTAGGTGGACTGGTTGGCACCTTTACTAGCACTTTATTACATAGTGCTTTGCTGCACAAGACAAATGATAAAACGCCTTTTACCTTTCTATACCAGAAGGATAAAAGTCTGGTGAGCGTCATTCAGTTTGGAATTCTGGGATTTTTATTGCAGTTTGATCTCACATGAATAGACTGTCTGTGATTTCTGTATTTATATACAATTTTGTTAATGCTTTTTATATAGAAATGCTGCATTATTCAATGTATATGGTTGTGCACTGCAGTGATATATGTAAGACAACCAACATTTATTTCCTGGCTCCCATCTCACCTGATCCACCAATCAGAGCAGGAACTCTAAATCAGCCGGCAGGCTCCACCCACCCACGGAAAGCTCCAATTATATCACACAAGTGTGACATCATTATGTTTGCACAGAACCATGTGACCACAACCAGCCCCATAGGGACTATGAGATTTTAGACCCCGATCACATCTTGTGATTTGGGATTGTGAGAAGAATCGCTGCGATTCCTCCTGCGATCCCAAAATCATGTGGCAGCTGCAGCACAACATAAAAACATTATCCTTCAATGACACCCGAAATGGGACGCGATTGTTGCGCGGCTATTGTGGCAAACTGCCCCCTTCAAAATTGTGTGAAGCTTGTCACCGGAAAAGGAGCAGGAGCTTTGTAGGTGACAAACATGCATAGCGCAGCCTATTCAAGTGAATGGGCTACCCTATGCAACACTCAAAATCGCGTGATAATCGCCTGTCAAAATCGCATTTCTGCTACACGATGTGAATAGGGCCTCATAGTCCGAGATCTCTCTAGAATTTGTTGGGTAAGAATGTTTGTCAATAAGGTGCAAATTCTGGAGGATTGGGCCCCATCTGACCCTAGGTGCACACCTAAGCGTTTTCCACAGCGTTTTGCAGAAATGCAGTACAGTCCATTTAACATGACTTCCTATGGGACATGTTCACATCTCTGCGTTTTCACCCGGTGAGTTTTTTGAAAGGGCCAGGGACTTTTTTGAATGCAAAAAGTTGCGTTTTTGGTTCTATAGACTTCAATAGAGACGCTGCAGAAAAGCATGTATTGCGTTTTTTCCGTGTTTTGTAATGACTATTTTGGGCCTACAATCATTTTTATCTTCATGAACAATATTGTGAACTTTTGATAGGTATCTAAGTCTCAGTTCTAAAGAAATTGCAGGAACTGGACATTTTGAGAACTGCTGTAATAAAGTGACAAATAACTGTGGGGGATGGCACTTCAAAGGACTCCATTGAGGTGAGGGGGAAGGAAGGCAGCTGGTGACCTAAACTGACTATTGTCCTGAGCCCACCCATTAGAGGTGAAGATATGAGGAGGGGTGTGACTTTACCTGGGTGGGTGTGTCTAGGAGTGGTCTTTTCAAAGAGTATATAACACCAAAGCAAGACTCACACTTTCTCTGTGGAAGCCCAGTCATCAGGATGTCTGTGTAACTGTAAGGTACATGTGACATGAATGTACAGATTTGAGTAGATAAGATATGGCAATGTAATCGTAGATGTAGTTACAGTCGTGGTCATTAAAGAAATATTCAGTCATAGATACTCAGGCAAATGGTCATCAATAACATTGGAAAAGCCCAGCTTCCTCTGGAAGTGACACCTAAGTGCTAATAAGATTTGGTCACCTTCTGGGGAAACCGGTTTGAAGGAAATGGCTGTAGACAGATTGTCTCCGATCTGACACTGATGAGCTCTAAAAGAATATACAGTTGTGTTCAAAATAATAGCTTTCAGACATCACTAACCGGATCAATCACTGTTTTTTGTAGAAATGATATTTCTACATGGCAAATAATTTACTAGCAGGTGTAGTAGAGTAATGGAAATCCAACAGACCCAACAGTCATGACATGCATGCTGCTGATTCTGTGTAATTGAATCACTAATTGAAAGGGGCATGTTCAAAATAGTAGCAGTGTGGAGTTCTATTAGTGAGGTCATTCATTCTTTGAAAAACAGGTGGCAATTATTGCCCTTATTTAAGGAAGGAAGGCAGCAAATGTTGTACATGCTGGTTACAGTGCATTTCTCTGAAATTCTGAGGAAAATGGGTCGTTCCAGATATTGTTCAGAAGAACAGCGTACCTTGATTAAAAAGTTGATTGGAGAGGGGAAAACATATAAAGAAGTGCAGAAAATGATCGGCTGCTCAGCTAAAAGGATCGCAAATGCTTTAAAATGGCAACCAAAACCTGAAAGACGTGGAACAAAGCGAAAAACTACCATTCGAATGGATAGAAGAATAGCCAAAATGGCAAGGACTCAGCCAACAATCAGCTCCAGGAAGATGAAAGAAGGTGTGCCGTTCCCTGTGAGGACTGTTACAATTAGAAGACGCCTATGTGAAGCCAAGCTATCTGCAAGAATCCCCCGCAAAGTCCCACTGTTGGAAAAAAGACATGTGCTGAAGAGGTTACAATTTGCCAAAGAGCACATTGACTGGCCTAAAGAGAACATTTTGTGGACTGATGAAAGTAAGATTGTTCTTTTTGGGTCTAGTGGCCGGAGACAGTTTGTCAGACGACCCCGAAAAAACTGAATTCAAGCCACAGTACACTGTAAAGACAGTGAAGCATGGTGGTGCAAGCATCATGATATGGGGATGTTTCTCATACTACGGTGTTGGGCCTATTTATCGCATACCAGGGATCATGGATCAGGTTGAATACATCAGAATACTTGAAGAGGTCATGCTGCTTAATGCTGAAGAGGAAATGCCCTTGAAATAGGTGTTCCAACAAGACAACGACCCCAAACACACCAGTAAACGTGCAACATCTTGGTTCCAGACCAACAAGATGGACGTTATGGAGTGGCCAGCCCAATCCCCGGATCTTCATCCAATAGAAAACTTGTGGGGTGACATCACAAATGCCGTTTCTGAGGCAAAACCAAGAAATAGAGAACTGTGGAATGTCGTCCAATCATCCTGGGCTGGAATACCTGATCACAGGGGCCAGAAGTTGGTTGACTCCATGCAACACAGATGTACAGCAGTTCTCAGAAACAGTGCGACTACAACCAAATATTCATTAAGTGATTCAAAGGAAAGCAAAATCTTCAAACATTTCTCAGTTTATATAGTGAATGTTTGAGTTTGTAAAGAAGAATACAAACACTGCTATTTTTTTGAACATCAAGATATTGGATGAAGCGCTCTGCTATAATAATGCTAAAAAAACAAAATTTTATACACAAATGTAAAAGTGACTAATACTTAAATAATATATGTGCTAAAATTATATAAAAAAATTTCATATAAGACCAGTCTGCCCCCAAATGGCTAAAACTGGTTATACATGTGCACACACAGCAAAAATAGAAAGTGACCAGGTGCTTGGGTACATAAATAGTGTCTTAATAAATACAAAGGTTTTAAAATCACAGTGAAAGGTGCCAAGTGTTTAAATAACAATAAATATACATATAATATAATCATGTGCAAAAAACATGCTATCACTCTTCTGTGAAGAAAATATATATATATTAAAGTGCTTTTGCATTCAGATAGTGCTCAGACCAAAGTGTCACTCCAGTGAATCAATCCTAAATATCCAGAGTGCCTCCTCACCTCCAACATTCGACCCCTAGAGGTCACAAATCATTTATTTAAATGATATTCCAAAAAAGCGACATCAGGATATAACTTGCCCCACGACTCAAAATCTCAATATATACGATGCCTCAGCCATATGTCCATGGACCATGGAAGATTTAAGCACAAAGAGAGATCTCCATAGCGCAATATGTAGTTTTATTATAAAGAAAAGCAGATAGAAAACTCACATGTTCTCAGAAGTGTACAAGCAGTTTCCCCATATCCTATGGGTGTGATTACACCCATAGGATATGGGGAAACTGCTTGTACACTTCTGAGAACATGTGAGTTTTCTATCTGCTTTTCTTTATAATAAAACTACATATTGCGCTATGGAGATCTCTCTTTGTGCTTAAATCTTCCATGGTCCATGGACATATGGCTGAGGCATCGTATATATTGAGATTTTGAGTCGTGGGGCAAGTTATATCCTGATGTCGCTTTTTTGGAATATCATTTAAATAAATGATTTGTGACCTCTAGGGGTCGAATGTTGGAGGTGAGGAGGCACTCTGGATATTTAGGATTGATTCACTGGAGTGACACTTTGGTCTGAGCACTATCTGAATGCAAAAGCACTTTAATATATATATATTTTCTTCACAGAAGAGTGATAGCATGTTTTTTGCACATGATTATATTATATGTATATTTATTGTTATTTAAACACTTGGCACCTTTCACTGTGATTTTAAAACCTTTGTATTTATTAAGACACTATTTATGTACCCAAGCACCTGGTCACTTTCTATTTTTGCTGTGTGTGCACATGTATAACCAGTTTTAGCCATTTGGGGGCAGACTGGTCTTATATGAAATTTTTTTATATAATTTTAGCACATATATTATTTAAGTATTAGTCACTTTTACATTTGTGTATAAAATTTTGTTTTTTTAGCATTATTATAGCAGAGCGCTTCATCCAATATCTTGATATTTAATTTATGTGTCCCATGGTATAGGGTGTAGATGATAGCAGCTAGTTATATATAAGGAGTCTGTGGAGCGCAGGTGGATATATATTTTTTATTTTTTTGAACAGTCTAATATTCACTTTACTTCAATTTTTTTTAGAGGAGCAACACAAATTTGATCTATTTTTCTTCATGTTTTGATTTGGAATAGAATGTGTCGTGTTCCCAATGCATTTGTGTGGATGGAAATAAAAGCTATTAGAAGGATTTTGAGCTTTATTCACTTTTTTTTCAACACACTGCTATTATTTTGAACACAACTGTACACACATCAAAGAAGTATGTTTCATCCCTCATAAAAGCTAAAATATTAGTTGCAGAGAGAAGAAAATACTTCCTTCTGATAGGGCATTCTGTGGGTCACATCGACGTATAAAAACCATATTTGTGGCTTAGGTAGAAGGCCTGGAAAATGCAGGAAATGGTTAGGTGGCGCTAGAGTGCGACAGTCGAACAGTGTTTGGTACTATCGCGATCGGACTAATACGCTTGTGTCGGAAATCCAGTCCCCAACTTGGTGTTTCAAGCCGGTCTTGGTCCGATAGAACTTGGGCAGGTCAGCACCCAGAACATCCTGTGGGCAGCTACAGGACCACCCCCCCCCCCCAGGGTCAATTGGCCAAGGACTAATGTCCTGCCTACGTCCATATCCCCATAAATTGAGTACCCAGGCATTGGGACATTGTAATTCATATGGAGCTGGTTGATCGACTAGCGGATTGCAGACTTTTTCTGACTTGCTCCAGTTGCAGGGTAAATCTTAGTAAAGTTTTATTCTGTTTTATTCCCTTTTTATTGAATAGTCATTTGTATTTTTTGTATTTCTGTAACTTTTATATTTTGTACATATTTTATGCACTGCCCACTTTCGGGAAATTAAATCCTAAAATTAATTAGTGACTTCTGTGTACTTAAGCACGGGCTCATATCTTCAGAGAGATTAAATTGGGGAGATTGGATTGGAGAGATTAGATTGGATTATATTAGATTGTATCGTATTTCAGTGCCTTTAAATGCTCGGTCAAGCTCATTGCCAATCTGTATGCAATTGAACTGCGCGTGGGCAGGTTGCATGCAGATTGTAAAGGTAACAGATCGGCCAGACGGAGATCTGTGTGTGTGGGGTGTCTCAGCAGACTGTTCAGCGGATAAACTGCTGGGTGGTGGCAGGCTACCTTTAGTGGTGTGTCTGGTGTGTGGGGGTGTATGGACAGTGGAAGAGTGATTAACACCGGGGTTCTAGCTGTAGGATAGCTGGAGGGACCTTAGAACGGTGTGTAATTGCTAAGCTGCTCCTCTAATCAGTGCACAAGATTGGAAATAAGATTTGTATCTGCCAGTGTGTGTGGTCGACCAGCTGGCTTGGAGTGGAGTCTCCCTCCGGTGGTGGCCAAAAGGTAGTGCGGGCTGTGGAAAGGTATCACGGCTGATCTTATATACGGTTTTATATATTCAAAGTTAAGTCCCCTTTATTCCCTCTTACTTCAAGTCACGGCCGCACGTGCACGCCTCGGTTAGCTAGTCGCTGTGGGCGTGGCGTGTGGGGACCCGTGACAGTAACGTATTATTCTATGTTTCTTTTCTGTAACTTTCTTTCCTGTAGTCATCTGTTTATATAGATAACATTCTGTATTTGCATTGTAATATTACTACTTTTAAAGTTATACGGCTACATTATATTTTGTTATATTTGATTAATAACAAGCTTCTTTTCTGTGTAAATAAATTAATCTTTATTTTTTGCACATTTGTTATCATTTGGTATTAACTTTATTGGTATTCGCCACATCAGGATTGGCTAAATTCATGTATAGACAAAAGGTTGTAATCACTTATTACATTTATAATCTTAGATAGAACCAAGGGAATAAGTGCGGGAGCAAAACTGCCAAAAGTTAAAAATCTGCCTAGCAACAAGAAAGATAAATAAATAAAAAAATGCAACGCAGAAACAGGTCAAACGCAACCTGCATAGGTGTGAACGTAGCCTTACAGAGGTTTCTGCACACTTTCTGTACAGTAGTAATCTTTGTAGTATCCTCTGATTTCATGATCTGAGGTCACATGGAATGTCGGTGTACATACAGAGTACTAGACATGTCCCTGGTAATCTTATAAATACAGGACCAGACTAATCTAGATTTTGGGGGCCACATACAGGACTCTGGGGGTAACTACTTATCTAGTGACGTTCTCTGACTTCAGATCATTACTGTCTTTATAAGAATCCTAAAACGGTGGGGGTCACAGCTCTCCAGCCCTGAGACAGACAGCATTGCTACAAGACATTTCTCTGGGATCGCTGTTCATGTCATCTCTCCAACTTTAGCTGTTTTGTGAAGTCACAGCAATGGGGTTCATCTACTAAAGGAAAAGACAGATCACAATGCAAAGGGAACATTCACTGAGCTTAGTAAACAAGACAGAGCTCTGTTCATTTTATATACCCAATCATGTACAAGGGAAAGGAAAGACAGGATCTTTTACTTTCACGTTGGTTTTGATAATTGGAATGAACACAACTTCACCATGTATAACGGGGTAGGCAACCTTTCAGAGGATGAGGTCTATGTCCTCACTTTACATCACCCCCCAATGTAATGTCCTGCACCCCCCCCCAATATAGTGTCCTCTGCCCCCTTTACATCACTCCCCTACACTGTAGTGCCCTCTGCCCCCTCCCCCTACAGTAGTGTTTTGTACCCCCGATGCTGTGTTCTTTGCCCCCCTCCGCCCACAGTAGTGTTCTGTACCCCCCCAAAGCAGTGTCCTTTGCCCCCTTCCACACCACATCCCCCCCATTGTCATACCCTCTGCCCCATTCCCCCTAGTTGTGTTCTGTACCCAGGGCTGTGGAGTCGGTAGATAAATGTTCCGACTCCTCAGGTTTTTGTACTTCCGACTCCAACTCCCCGACTCCTCTGTATTAATATGCAAATGTATTTTATACATTCCTTGAAGGAAAGAAAGGCAACATACATGTCATTACCACAGGACTACTGGCTGGGAAGCCAACAGTCTACTGTATTGAACAGTTTAAGCAAAAGACAAACACAATGAAAACAACAAAGTTTTATTAATTTTTTTTGATTAATTAATCAAGTGGCTGGATAGTAGCAGCAGGCAAAAACATCAGGAACAGGAACTTTACCAGTCCAAAAATACAAACCACATTATTTGGTTGTTTTAGAACAAAAACAGAGCTTATCTATATGAACCAAAAACAAAATCTGTAAAACCTAGAAATGGTTTATATTAATCTTGAAATGTAGTTATAGGCTTAGCAAATGCAAATCAATTCAATGTAGAGTTCTAAGGAAGAGAATTGCCTCTGCCAGATCCTCTTTCATAGAGGCTCTTAAGTCAGACTTTATTATTTTTAGAGCTGAAAATAATCTTTCCACACTGACTTGGGTGGGTGGCATTGCAGTAACTATTCTGGCCACATCACTAACAATCTTTGGATAAACAAGGATGGCTTCTTCAACAGTAAGTTTTGATGAGCGATCAGACTTTTCAACTTCTTCTAGTGCTTTATAAAACTCCTGTTGGAATTTTTTTATTTGGACATTTACTGGTTCTGTAACGCTTAGTGGGAGGATCCAGGAAGGGGCATTTATTATAAAACATGATTTCCCTAGTCGAATCCCAAAATCATCTTTAAAGTTTAAGCTAACTATCGGAGTTTAAAAGTTTTTATAGTCTTAGCGAAATGACAGCAGTTTTTCCAATGGTTTACAGCTTCAGTCTTGAACTATTGACCCTCCATTCCCTTCACTTATACAAGGGTCTCTAGTCCTGCAAAAAATATATTTACTTAATCCCTTATCAGTGAGAGGCTAGGTTACCCATAGGCGCTCCGTTCCCTGTAACAGCAAAACACAACACTATGGAAAGTATAAGTATTGCCGCTCCTAATTGTGCGTTGCGTGCCATATAGTGAAGCACATGAAAAGCATGCTTCTTCACGGTCACTTAACGTGTTCGTTTTGCGGTTACGTGAGGCACTGCATGCATTGGTCTTTATTCTTACAGTAGAGAAGTCATTCATTATAACTAGAGATGAGCGAATCGAACCAGGCGAACCGGAATTCGATACGAATTTGAGAAAATTTTCGATTCGCCGCGAATCCGAAATTTTGCCTACTTCGGGTGCGCGAATCGAAATTTTCCCGATCAGCCGGCAAAAGTGTCCCTGCAGAGAGCTCCGCTATTTCTGACATTTCTAAGACAGTTCCTTCACATGTACAGCGGTTGAAACATTGTATCTATTAGTTTCCATTTAGGATACAGATGTTTCAACCGCTGTACATGTGAAGAAGCTGTCAGAGAACTGTCAGAAATAGAGGAACTCTGCACATACACTTTTTGCCGGCTTGGAATTATTCTTATTTTCATCCTACTTCTTCTTCATCCTCATCCTCTTCTTCTTCTGAGGATGAGGATGAAGAAGAAGAAGAAGAAGTAGGATGAAAATAAGATTAATTCCACGCCGGCAAAAAGTGTATCTGCAGAGCTCCTCTAAGTGTATTTGCAGAATGTCATTTATGGAAACAAATAGATACAATGTTTCAACCGCTGTATGGAGTGAATGTCCCAGAACTGTCAGAAATAGTCTATTTCTGACAGTTCTATGACATTCCCTCCATACAGCGGTTGAAACCGCTGTATGGAGTGAATGTCCCAGAACTGTCAGAAATAGACAGAAACTGTCACAGAACTGTCCTTCTTCTCATCCTTCTCCTTCTTCTCATCCTTCTCCTTCTTCTCATCCTTCTCCTTCTTCTCATCCTTCTCCTTCTCCTTCTTCTCATCCTTCTCCTTCTTCTCATCCTCCATCTTCTCATCCTTCTCCTTCTTCTCATCCTTCTCCTTCTTCTCATCCTTCTTCTTCTCATCCTTCTCCTTCTCCTTCTTCTCATCCTTCTCCTTCTCATCCTTCTTCTCATCCTTCTCCTTCTTCTCATCCTTCTCCTTCTTCTCATCCTTCTCCTTCTTCTCATCCTTCTCCTTCTTCTCATCCTTCTCCTTCTTCTCATCCTTCTCCTTCTTCTCATCCTTCTCCTTCTCCATCTTCTCATCCTTCTCCTTCTCCATCTTCTCATCCTTCTCCTTCTTCTCATCCTTCTCCTTCTTCTCATCCTTCTCCTTCTTCTCATCCTTCTCCTTCTCCTTCTTCTCATCCTTCTTCTCCTTCTTCTCATCCTTCTCCTTCTCCATCTTCTCATCCTTCTCCTTCTTCTCATCCTTCTCCTTCTCCTCATCCTTCTCCTTCTTCTCATCCTTCTCCTTCTTCTCATCCTTCTCCTTCTCCTTCTTCTCATCCTTCTCCTTCTCCTTCCTCATCTCCAAGGGCATTTAAATTAAAGGTACAGTGTTCTGCACTAATTTAAAGGCTCTCTGAAGCCTAGAAACCCTTTTTATAAGTCATCTTCGTAGCGAAAAAATTCGCATCGAATCGAATTTCTTCCTGGAATTCGCCAAATCAGCCGAATCAAATTTTTGAATGCTTCACTCATCTCTAATTATAACTGTTTGTGAATTGGGACATTTAAACTTGCTTTTTTTTAATTCCAATCTAAATTTAATTGGAGTCGGAGCATTGTTTGCCGGCTCCGACTCCAGGTACCCAAAATTTCCTCCGACTCCATGACTCCGACTCCACAGCCCTGTCTGTACCCCCCCAAACCGGTGTCCTCTGCCCTCATTTTCATCACCCCCCCCCTCCTGTGTAGTGTCCTCTACCCTGCCCCGTAGCAGCACCCCCCCTCACAAAGTGTCCTCTGCCTCCATATCCCTCAAAGCAGTGTCCCCTGTCCTTTTCTCATCGGAATCCCCCCACTGTAGTTTATTCTGTCCCCCCCCCCACAAACAGTGTCTCCTGTGTCCCCCCTCCCACAGTCTCCTAAAACCCCCCTCCCACAGAGTCACCTGTGCCCCCCCCATATCACACACGGGTAGCACTGCCTACCTGTCAGCGTGTGTAGAGCAGAGTGGAGATCAGAAGACAACACAGTGCTGGGTGGAAGGTGGGGGCAGGAGCTGCTGGAGTTTATAATACCAAGCTGGTGATTGGCTGCTAGGACAGCCTAGCAACCAATCAATGAGCAGCTTCCGCCCCTGACCCCGCCCTCCATCCAGCACTGTGTTGCCTCTCGCTCTCCGCTCTGCTAACATGAGAGCGGCGGGGGCTGGGGGGAGGCAGAACCGCGGTCATCACGACCTTTCGGCTCCCCGTGGTCGACCAGTCGATAGTGATTGACGGGTTGCGGCCCCCGATGTATACCATACTCACTGAGCATTCAGTAAACGGCCCCCAATCTTTTCATACATCAGACACATTTCTGGCACATTTGTATACATTTTATTCCATGTTTGTATTTGGTGTAATAAAGAAATAGAAATGTAAGAATTGTCTCACCTCCAGTCTGGTTGAATCGGCTCATCACTGTCTGTACATTGTGCTTGAAAACAGCCTCATTGCCCCGACCGCTTTGTGTGCTCCTCTCCCAGTAGTCAGGTCCCACTTTCTTCATCCATTCAGTCTTAGGAAGATGCTGCCGAGTGTCGCTGTTATAATTCTCTATCTCCTTATCATCCACATATCCGACTGAAGAGTACACAGGGAGCCCGGATCCCGGAGAGGAGACTCCAGTCACATAATACCGCATAGAGTGACTGTCTGATAGAGAGACATGGAGGGTATTCAGTAACACAAATAGCCAAGTTCTGAATGTAACAATCCATAGTAACCAATCAGATCTCCTCTCTGTCACCTGACAGCTGTAAAGTGAAATCAGATTGGTTGCCATGGGTTACTGCACTTAGCAATAATAAAAGGAATAGACAATTCCCCATTACACAGCACTGTATATATTCAGCCTAGACCGACGTCATCATGGGAGAGGAAATACAAATCCCAACACACATTTCCAGGACATCACCTGCAGGAGTGCTATGAGGATCAGTGTGATCACCCAGCAAACTATCAGACTGAGAAGATTTCCAAACATATGCTGATTGCACTACCTGTACAGCCAATGAATCACAATCAGGGTGGCCCTATACAACCGATCTGACAGGGGCCCTCTTGGGTACTCAGAGGAGAAGAAAAAGGCAGCAAGCATAGTGACAACCAGGTAGCATCCATAGTGCAGGGGTCAGGAGTGTGTCATGTACACAGAGCACACCATGGGATCTAGGCTGCCCAGGCTTTGGGTAAAACAAGGGAGAAGGTTTTTTATTCTCAGCAAATTATTTTTTGTCACTTCCATTATAATCCCACCAATGATTGTTATTGTTAAGTTGGGTAACGAGTCTGGAATGATGACAGATGGGAGGTTTTATTTCACAATTTACAATCCTGCTGAGTCCTTATTGGAGAGATTTCTCTGCACCTGTGAAGGCCAAACTCTCCGGACCCGTTCACACCATAGAAACGCAGTCCAGATGTGTTCCGGATGTGTTTCTGCATGAGCATTTCTGATGCGTTTTTGGCGCATTCCTGCTCATTTTCCCTCTTTTTCTTCAAATTAAATAGGGACATGTGCGTTCTTGATGTGTTTTGGTGCGTTCCGGTGCATGTTTACCGCGTTCCAGTTCTGCGCAGAAAAAAATGCAGCCTGTTATAATTTTTTTTCTGCAACCGGAACACACTGGAACTGCAAGCACTGATGTGAACTATGACATTGACAACCATATAACCTACTTTCTGGGCATTTTGGATGCAGGAAAAAAAGCAACTGAAATGCATGGAGTGTGAACTGGCCCTCCAACAAGGTCCCAGGAATCAACAGAGGTCTGACAGATGATCGAACCATTAAAGTGACACTAAACTGTATCTTTTTCTCCAAAAATAATCCATTTACAGCCACTTTTTTTTTCTGTTATGTTTCTTCCTCTGCATAATGTCCTCTGTGAGCTCCCACACCTCTCCTTTTCCTCCTCACTTCCATTTCATGTTTGGAATGATCAGTGCATGTTAGTGGCAGTCATGTACACTGCTCTCTGCACACTACAACTTCCATTGTCCATAGTCCCTAGTTCATCTTAGTACAAGCAAGGATGGGTAGTCCCTACATCCAGTGGGACCATAGACAATAAACATGGCTACCCTCTAACGGGAAGTTGGATCACAGCAGCAAAAATAGAAATCTGAAGATTTGGAGGAGGCTGAGAGCAAGAGAATGGACTTTTCTGAGGGCCGGTTCACACTACAGAAACGCAGTCCAGATGTGTTCCGGATGCATGTTATTGATGTGTTCTGGAGTGTTTTTGATGCTTTCTGGTTCATTTTTTCCCTCTTTTCCTTCAATCTACATAGGGACATGTGCATTCCAGTGCGTTTTTGGTGCGTTTCGCTGCGACTGCAGACAGACTGACCGCTCTAAACATTAGTAGTGCTCGGTGCCCCATCCAGCAGCTGTCAGAATCCTATAGAGTTGTACAGGCGGCCAGCAATGGGGCTGAATGGGGCACCAGTGCCTTCTGTCTGTACCTATATGTTGGAGTGTCATGCCCCCCCCCCCCGGATACATGCCCAGTGTACATGAGGCCTAAACTGCCCCCTGCCAGGCAGAATAGTCTATGTAAGTGTCGGCAGCAAAGGCCTTCCCCGCAGTAACTGTGAGGTCAATGAGGGGGGGCAGCCTAGGCTCAGGATTATTCTTGGCACACCCCTAGAACATTGCCACATCACAGATCAATATTCTGTATACAAGACAAAGCTGGAGTTCCTGCTATTCACTGCTGGGTGCAAGTAAGACTATGACAAGTCCGAGCTTTACTTGCTGCACTCTTCTGATCACTCAGCCAGCACCGAAGCCTGTGGATGTACATGACAGCCAAGCAACCAGAGTCCTCAGAAGAAATGCCAGTAATGGCAAAGGTGCAATTCGTACCGAGTACACGGGGGGGGGGGGGGGGTTTACTAAAACTGGAGCACTCAGAATCTGGTGCAGCTGTGCATGGGAGCCAATCAGCTTCTAACTATCACCTTGTTTAATTAACCTCCCTAGCGGTCTGATTATGTCCATATTTCTGTGCTCAAAGCGGTACCATTTTTTTGCATGGAAATATGTAGTTTTTTTATTGTAGGCCTGTCATTTTTTAGGAATAACTCACTGAAATCTGTCCGAACAAGAGTCTAGTAAACATCCCGGGTATGATAAACCTTGAAACATGAAATCATAAATTATAATATAATAAATAATCATAAAAAATAATAATATAATAATAAATTTAATTCAATAATATAATCAAACCAAAAACACTGAAATTTGAAATATAGCACCAAGTTCGCACATCGCTGAGCAAAGTCGCAGAATCGTTTTCAGTGTCTGATGATGAATTTCCCCCACAAATCATTATCACTCAATTCTGCAAGTGGTTCTGATTTACTATCGCTGTTCTCTAGCCGGTCTAAAACCGCTTTTGACCTAAAGTGACGCTTTTTGGACGCCATGGACGTTTCTCAGTTTCCAGGCAGAAAGAACAGTAACAATGCAGGCAGGGCGCTGGACAAAGCACTCGGGACAAAATGTATGTGAAATGGGTTGATAAAGTAATGTGATTTTGTGATTTTAGTGTATTTAGTGAATGTCACTTTTTTAACATTTTTACATTTCCCGCCGGTTCCGTTCCCCGTACGTCCCGACACTCACAGGGAACGGAACCTGGAAGACGGATGCCGGCACTGGCCGGGGACACTGCAGGAGGGGCATCATGGGAGCGCAGGACAAGGTAAGTGCTGGAGGGATCCTGGAGCAACGCTGCAGAGTATTCCCGAGTGTAGCTCGGGGTTACCGCTTTTGGTACTGAAAGTTTTCCCCGAGCTACACTCGGGAATACCTCCAGGGGGGTTAAGCTTTGACACTACAACCTGGAAGCTGATTGGTTCCTATGCAGAGATGCACCAGATTTTGCACTTTCCAGTTTTAGAAAATTACCCCACAATGTACTCAGCATTCCTAACCTTATTATTATTATACAGTATTTATAAAGCGCCAATAGTTCGCTCAGCTCTGTACATTACAAAGGGGGACAGAACATATGACAGAACAATACCAATACAATGCAAAACATGAGGGGATGGAGGGCCCTGCTCTTTCGAGCTTACAATCTAGGAGGGAGGGGATGGTGGCACAGGAGGAGATAGCTGTGGGGGATGGAGTGGTAGGAAGAGTGGAGGAGGTCGGCAGGTTAGCAGGGAGTGGGGTAGGCTTCCCTGAAGAGATGGGTTTTCAGGGTGCGCCTAAAGGAGAGGAGAGTAGGTGATAATCTGATGGGTTGGGGCAGGGAGTTCCAGAGGATGGGTGACACCCTGGAGAAGTCCTGGAGGCGGGCATGGGAGGAGGAGACCAGGGAACTAGAGAGAAGGAGGTCTTATGAGGAGCGGAGTGTGCGTGTTGGGCGGTACTTGGATATTAGGTCGGTGATGTAGTTCAGGGCAGTATGGTGGACGGCTTTGTACGTCAGTGTTAGGATTTTGAATTTGATCCGTTGCGCAATCGGAAGCCAGTGGAGGGATTGGCAGAGGGGGGTGGCGGAGATGGAGCGGTTGGAAAGGTGAATGAGTCTGGCAGCCATATTCAGGATGGACTGATGCGGGGATAGCCAGCGGCGAGGCAGGCCAGTGAGGAGGGAGTTGCAGTAGTCGAGTCGTGATATGATGAGGGAGTGGATGAGCTGTTTAGTGGTTTCTGGGGTTAGGAACGTGCGGATATTGGCGATGTTGCGGAGGTGGAGTCTGCACGAGTTTGTTAAAGATTGGACTTGGGGCTGGAAGGATAGGTTGGAGTCCAGAATGACACCAAGTACTCTGGCCTGCGGGGCGGGTTTGATGGTGGCGTTGTTGGATGAGACGGAGAAGTCAATGGGGGGTGGTGTCCGGGCTGGGGGGGAAGACAAGAAATTCGGTTTTGGAGAGGTTCAGTTTGAGGAAGTGGAGCGACATCCAGTCTGATATGTCGTTCAGTAGGTGTGTGATTCGAACGGAGACCGAGGGGGTGAGGTGGGGGGTTGAGAGATAGATTTGTGTGTCGTCTGCATAGAGGTGGTAGTTGAAGCCGTGAGAGTGTATGAGTTGGCCAAGGGAGGAGGTGTAGATGGAGAAGAGAAGGGGCCCGAGGACAGAGCTTTGAGGGACCCCAACAGAGAGGGGGAGTGAGGGTGAGGTGGTAGCATTATAGGTAACGCTGAAAGAGCGTTGTGACAGGTAGGATGAGAGCCAGGAGAGAGCAGAATCTGAGGCCAAGGGAGTGTAGTTTTTTGAGGAGGAGGGGGTGGTCGACTGTGTCGAAGGCCGCAGAGAGGTCAAGGAGTAGGAGCACTGAATAGTGGCCATTAGCTTTGGCGGTTAGCAGGTCGTTGGAGAGTTTGAGTAAGGCAGTTTCGGTGGAGTGTAGGGGACAGAAGCCGGACTGTAGGGGATTGAGGAGGTTGTTGTTGTTGTTGAGAGCTTAGGCGGGTGTAGACTAGGCGCTCGAGGAGTTTAGATGTAAATGGGAGCAGGGAGATGGGTCTGAGGTTGTTCGGGTCATTGGGGTCCAGGGAGGGCTTTTTAAGTATGGGGGTGATGTGTGCATGTTTCAGAGGGGAGGGGAAATGCCGGAGGAGAGGGAGAGATTAAAGATGTGGGTGAGGGAGCGTAGGATGGAGGGGGAGGGAGGTCGTAGGAGTTGTGAGTGGATAGGGTCGAGGGGGCAGGTGGTGAGGCGGGCATCAGAGAGGATCTTGGAGACTTCCTCGATGGTAGTAAGGTCAAAAGGTGAGGAGTGTAGGGGGGGCTTCAGTATGAGGAATCTAGGGTGGGGTGGAAGTGGAGGTCAGAGCAGTGGTGGGGCCGTGGGAGAGGGGTGATGAGGGGGTAGTTGAGTGAGGGGGAACGGGGTTGGAGGGAGAGGGGGGATGAGGGGATAGCTGTGTGAGAGGGGACGGGTTGAGAGGGCGTGTGAGTTGCGGCGATGTCCTTGCGAATTGTGTCAATCTTGTTTTTGAAGTCATTGGCAATCTCAAGGGCAGTGAGTGAGCTGCTGGGTGGAGGTGGGGGTGGCGAGAGTAGAGAGTTGAAGGTGGAGAAGAGTCGGCGAGGATTGGAGAAGAGGGCCTTGATGAGGGTCAGGAAGTAGGCTTGTTTGGCTGCATGGAGGGAGGAGGTGTAGGTGTGGAAGGCAGTTTTGTAGCGGGTGAAGGCTTGTTGGAATTTGGTTTTGCACCATAGTCGCTCCAGGGTACGACTGTGTAGTTTGAGGGTTTTGGTGTGATCAGTCTGCCAGGGCTGGAGCGGTCGGGGTCTGATGTTGCGTGTGGTTAAAGGCGCTACTGAGTCAAGGGCTGTTGAGAGCGCGTTGTTGTAGGCAGTCATAGCCAAGTCGGGGCAGGACAGGGGGAGGATGCTGTCGTGGAGTTGATCAGCTGCAGAGTGGAGGGGGCCAGGGTTAAGGTTGCGGAGGTTACGACTCGTAGTAGTGTGACATTTGAAGGGGTAGGCTTTGGAGGACGAGGAGATAGAGAAGGTAATCAGGTTGTGGTCAGAGAGAGGGAAGGGGATGTTAGTGAGGTTGTGGGGAGCGCAGCAGTTGGAGAAGACGAGATCAAGGATATTACCGTTGGAGTGGGTGGTGGATTGTATGCACTGTGAAGTGCAAAGGAGGATGTAAGGGACCGCCCGGCGACACCACTAGCACTCCACTAATCAGGCGTCCCCAGCGCACGGAGTCTAAGTCCCAGAGTACTTGTTCACCAGGGCCCCTGATGGTGGGGATGGACTTGGAGTACCCCGGGACCAGGTCGTGCTTACTGAGGATACCCGTCAGTGGTAGGGGTGTTCGCCAGGGGCTCCCACGGGAGAGAGCCTGATATGATGAGGTCTGGAGACCCCGCTGAGAGGGATGGATGGATGGCTGAGCAAGTGCAGAGTCAGGCAAGCCGGGTCGGTAACGGGGAGGACAGTACGGTACAAGGCAGCGGGCAGAGAATAGTCGGGTCACACGCCAGGTCAGCAACAGTAGGTCAGATCCAATAGGGGACATACGGAAGAGAGGTCAGGCAAAGCAAGGGTCTGGGCAGGAGAATTCAGCAGTGGTCAGGTACAATCCGGGTCAGCAACTTACAGGTACAGGTTCAGGATACAGGATGCAGGGCAAGGACAAGACCAGAAGGCACCGAATGACAGCTCAGGGCTGTTTAAATATCGCGCCTGCGCTGCCATTGGTGCCCAGCGGGCGGCTGCGGCTCCTACTGCGCATGCGCGAACTCGCGCGCCGCGGCCGGCCCGGACCTAGAGCTCGCGTCCCTGCACAGGGCGGCATACTGCGCCTGCGCCGGGACCATCGCAGCGGGGATCGAGGGGATCCCTGACATTGCCCCCCCCCCCCTACGGGCAACCTCCGGATGCCCACCCGATCTCTCCACCATGGGTGGTCACGAAGAAACCTCCGGACAAGTCTGGGTGCATGGACATTATGGGCTGGTTCCCAAGAATTGTCCTCGGGGCCATAGCCCTTCCATTTTATAAGAAATTGGGTCTGGCCCCCCCTTCTTCGGCACTTCAGGATCGTTTCCACCTCATATTCTTCTTGTCCCTCCACCGTTATGGCCTCCGGAGGTCTGGATTCTCGTTCTGGGAAGGCATCCGGGATCACAGGTTTAAGTAAGGACACGTGGAAAACAGGATGAATTTTGAATGTTTCAGGAAGGATAAGTTCATATGTTACCTCGTTGATCATTCGCTTCACACAAAAAGGCCCCACGAATTTAGGTCCCAATTTCTTCGAGGGACAAAGCATTCTCAAGTTGGTTGTTGCCAACCATACCTTATCCCCAGGCTTCAGCACCAGATTCCCCCTTCGTTTCTTGTTATATGCATTCTTGTTGTCCTCCTGGGCCCGAGCGATGGCTTCCTGTAGTACTTTGTTGTTCGAGGAGAAGAAGTTTAATGCGTCTTATGTTGCCGGAACTGGGCATTCAGAGACCAAATCAGGGAGAAAGACAGGGTGAAATCCAAAGTTAGAGAAGAACGGAGATTGCCCTGTTGCTGAATGGCTTGCGTTGTTATATGCAAATTCCGCTAAAGGTAAAAGTGGTAACCAATTATCCTGAAGGAAGGACGTGTAGCAACGCAAGTATTGTTCTAGGGTCTGGTTGGTCCTCTCGGTCTGTCCGTTGGTCTGAGGGTGGAAAGCAGAGGAGAGGGATAACTTGATATCCAGGGCCTTGCACAGGGCCCTCCAAAATCTAGATGTGAATTGGACCCCACGATCCGAGACAATGTCCTCCGGGACTCCAAGTAATCTTACGATTTCCTGGATGAATATTCGCGCAGTCTCGGATGCAGACGGAGTCTTCCTTAATGGTACAAAGTGAGCCATTTTCGACAATCGA
Source organism: Staurois parvus (assembly GCF_062004578.1). NCBI lineage: Eukaryota > Metazoa > Chordata > Amphibia > Anura > Ranidae > Staurois > Staurois parvus. Next base: position 199,287 of record NW_028318702.1, on the reverse strand, counting down.
TCGATGACCACGAAGATCGCGGTGTGTTCTTGGGACGGTGGGAGCTCGACTATAAAGTCCATCGCGATCCTTTGCCAAGGTCGTTCAGGAATCGGCAAAGGACGCAGCAGTCCCCAAGCCTTGTTCCTCGATGGCTTGTTTTTCTGGCAGATGGTACAGGATCTTACATAGAGTTTACAATCCTTGGCCATACTCGGCCACCAAAAAGAGCGTTGGAGAAGCTCCAGGGTCTTGGCTGGGCCAAAGTGTCCCGCCATCGGGTGGTCATGGCAATGTCCCAGGACAAGGGTCCGGACCTCTTCAGGGACCATGACCAACCCATCCTTCCATAGGAGTCCCCCCCTTGTTCTGGAGGGACACACCAACTGGGACTGACGCGGCCGTGGATGCCTCCAATAGCTTGGACCAAAGGTCCGTCTGGAGCGCCAAGAAATTTCCTGAAGACAGAATCGTATCAGGTACCGGATCTTCTTTGGAGTCTTCAAACATGCGAGATAGTGCATCGGGTTTCGTATTTTTAGATCCGGGCCTATACGTGATGTGAAAAATGAACCTGGAGAAGAACAATGCCCATCTTGCCTGCCATGGGCGTAAACGTTTGGCGGTCCTCAGGTACTCGAGATTTTTGTGATCTGTGAAGATCAAGATGGGGTGCGAGGCACCTTCTAGCAGGTACCTCCATTCTTCGAGTGCTGTTTTGATGGCCAACAACTCCCGATCGCCGATATCGTAATTCTTCTCGGCTGGGGTAAGTTTCCTTGAGAAGAACGCTACGGGATGGAGCAATTCTTTGGTGCCCTTTCGCTGGGACAGGATGGACCCCACCGCATTCTCTGATGCGTCTACTTCCAAGATGTATGGCAGGGCAGCGTCCGGGTGGCCCAGAATGGGTGCCGAGGTAAAGAGCTTCTTCAAGGCCTCAAAGGCTTCCTGAGCCTCCGGCGTCCATCTGAACCGAGTTCCAAGCTTGGTCAACTGAGTTATGGGGGAGACCAGACCCGAGAAGTTCTTAATGAACTTCCGGTAGAAATTTGCAAAACTGATAAACCACTGGACACCTTTTTTGTCCGCGGGTACCGGCCCCTCCAAAATCGCAGAGACTTTCTGAGGGTCCATTGCGACCCCCGCGGTGGAGATAATCAACCCCAGGAACATAATGCTAGGTTGCTCAAAGCAACACTTATCTGCCTTGGCGTATAACCCATGCTGACGCAACCGGCCCAACACCCTTGCCACATGTGTCCTGTGATCCTTCAGGGAGGATGAGAAAATCAGTATATCGTCTAGGTAAACGATAACAAAAATGTCCAGGTAATCCCTGAAAATATTGTTTACAAAATGTTGAAATGTGGCTGGTGCATTGCACAGGCCAAATGGCATGACCAGGTATTCAAAGTGCCCAAACCGGGTACGGAACGCAGTTTTCCACTCGTCCCATTCCCTTATGCGAACTAGGTTGTACGCCCCCCTTAGATCAAGTTTAGTAAAAATGACCGCAGCCTTCAGGCTCCGAAATAACTCTGGCACCAACGGTAATGGGTAACGATTTTTAATCGTGACCCTGTTCAGCTCCCGGTAGTCAATACATGGTCTCAGAGATTTGTCTTTTTTTTCCACGAAGAAGATCCCCGCCCCTGCTGGTGAAGTGGAGGGACGGATGAACCCCTTCTGGAGACTGTCCTCTATATATTCCTTCAGGGCCCCCAATTCAAGTTCAGATAGGGGAAAAATTTGCCCAAAAGGGATCTCAGAGCCGGGTAATAGGTCGATGGGACAGTCATACGGGCGGTGGGGGGGGCAGGGTATCTGCTCCCCGTTTACTGAACACGTCCAGGAATTCATGATATGCTGTGGGAATAACCTGTTTCAGATCAGAATCCCCCTCGGAGCATAGGAGGACCTGGGGGCCTGCCGGGCCTGAAGTGCGACAGTGTTCCTGACAGTATGGGGAAGGGAACAAGATTGACCCGGTTTCAGTCAATTTGGGGGTTATGGGCCCGTAACCAAGGGAGCCCCAAAATGACTGGGAAAAGAGGTGACGCAATGGCATCCAGGCAGAGGAATTCCTGGTGTTGGTTGGCAATGGTAGTGGCAATGGGGAGAGTTTCCTGATTAACTACTCCTTATTTTATCTGGGAACCATCGGCCAAAAATATGTTAAAACCCCTCTTTCTGGGTTGGAGGGGAATTTTCTGCTGACGAGCAAAGTCTAAATTCAGAAAAAACAACTGCATGCCCCCGAATCAATTATGGCTGTCACTTCCACGGTCCTTTCGGAAAGCTGAAAGGAGAGGGGCACAACTAAGTATTGGGAAGGACTGACATTGCCAATAGACAAAGAAGAAAAAGAGGTACACTTACTCATTTTCTGAGAGCAGGATCGTACCATATGACCGGCTTCCCCACAGTAGAGGCAGAGGTTCTGAGAGCGTCTCCGCTGGTGTTCTTCTGGCGATAATTTGGGCCGAGTCAAGCCTAGTTGCATGGGTTCTGGAACATCTCCTGGAAGTGGATTCTGGATACTTGGTCTGGGTGGTTGGCTGGGGCCTAGGAATGGACCCCAGTTGTTTCCACGACCCTGGCCGGACCTCTCAAACCTGCGTTCCCGCAGTCGTCGGTCAATTTTTATCGTCAGGGCAATTAGGTCCTCTAACGACTCGGGAACCTCTACCCGGGCCAGCTCATCCTTTAGGAGTTCTGATAGCCCCATGCGGAACTGGTGCAGCAAGGCAAACTCTTTCCAGCGAGTGTCCCCCATCCAGCGCCTAAATTCTGAGGCGTATTCCTCTGCCGCCCGACGGCCCTGTCGGAGTGTGTATATGATTGCTTCGGCAGAAGCAGCCCGCTGCGGGTCATCATATAGGATGGCCATCGCCTCAAAGAAGTCCTTGACTGTTCCTAGGTGTGGGTCATTGTTTCCCCTTAGCCGATGGGCCCAATCTTGGGGTTCGCCCTGCAACAGTGAGATTATAAATCCCACCTTCACTGATTCAGTCAAAAAGGTACGGGGTTGAAGTTAAAAAAATAGGAGGCAGAATTCACGGAATGACCTGAAGCGTGTGCGGTCCCCGTGGAAACGCTCCGGTAAGGGTACCCGGGGTTCCGCCATAGGTAGCGGGGCGGAGGCCCCTGATGCTGGCTCAAGAGCAGCCGGGGGTGAAGAAACCGGGGCCTGTGGGGCTGAGTCAGATAGGGAGCAGATCTGGAAGCGGTTCTCCAGCTGCATACATTTATCCTGCAGGGCGCTACGGCCTGCGTCAGGTTAGATAGATGCCTGCAAATTTCTTCCAGCGGGGAGGGCCCTCCTCTAGGCTCAGTCATGGCCTTCTGGTACTGTAAGGGATCGCCCGGCGACACCACTAGCACTCCACTAATCAGGCGTCCCCAGTGCACGGAGTCTAAGTCCCAGAGTACTTGTTCACCAGGGCCCCTGATGGTGGGGATGGACTTGGAGTACCCCGGGACCAGGTCGTGCTTAATGAGGATACCCGTCAGTGGTAGGGGTGTTCGCCAGGGGCTCCCACGGGAGAGAGCCTGATATGAGGAGGTCTGGAGACCCCGCTGAGAGGGATGGATGGATGGCTGAGCAAGTGCAGAGTGAGGCAAGCCGGGTCGGTAACGGGGAGGACAGTACGGTACAAGGCAGCGGGCAGAGAATAGTCGGGTCACACGCCAGGTCAGCAACAGTAGGTCAGATCCAATAGGGGACATACGGAAGAGAGGTCAGGCAAAGTAAGGGTCTGGGCAGGAGAATTCAGCAGTGGTCAGGTACAATCCGGGTCAGCAACTTACAGGTACAGGTTCAGGATACAGGATGCAGGGCAAGGACAAGACCAGAAGGCACCGAATGACAGCTCAGGGCTGTTTAAATATCGCGCCCTGCGCTGCCATTGGTGCCCAGCGGGCGGCCGCGGCTCCTACTGCGCATGCGCGAACTCGCGCGCCGCGGGCGGCAAGGACCTAGAGCTCGCGTCCCTGCACAGGGCGGCATACTGCGCCTGCGCCGGGACCATCGCGGCGGGGATCGAGGGGGTCCCTGACAGAGGAGGTTAAGTGGAGGAGATGGGATGTGTCTGGGTTGTCGAGGTTGACAGGGATGTTGAAATCCCCAAGGATGATGGTGGGTAGCTCAGAGGAGAGGAAGAAGGGTAGCCAGGAGGAAAAGTCATCCAGGAAGCGGGATATGGATCCAGGAGGCCGGTATATCACAGCAATCTTCAGGGGGGTTGGGGAGAATAGTCGGACGCAGTGGGCCTCGAAGGAGGAGAAGGATAGGGAAGGGGGGTTTGGGAGGACTCGGAAGGTGCTCTGCGGTGACAGGAGCAGACCAACCCCACCACCTTTACGACCGTTAGGCCTGGGTGAATGGGTCCAGGTGAGACCTCCATAGGAGAGTGCAGCAGGGGAGGTAGAGTCAGTGGGCTGGATCCAGGTTTCTGTGATCGCTAGGAGGTTGAGGGAGCGGGAGACAAAGAGGTCGTGGATGGCGGTAAGCTTGTTGCACACCGATCGGGCGTTCAGGAGTGCACATGAAAACGGGGGGAGATTTTAGGGAGCAGGGGGACAGATACTAAGTTACGGGGGTTGCGGCAGGACGTGGAGGCAGGAGGGTGCTGTGCGGGTGAGGGAGGTGGTGGAGGGCCAGGATTCGGAGAAATATCCCCCGCGGTTAGGAGGAGGAGAAGGGTGAGAAAGGTGGCATGGGAGCGGGATGTGCAGGAGCGTGAGGTGTTCGGGTCAGTGGGAGAGTGGAGTAATAGGAGGAGGTGGTGGGTGCCGTAGAGGGGCGAAGGAAGTAGTGAGAACACAATATACAATTGTTTGGGAGGGGCAGAGGGATATAGTGAATGGATTTTGGGAACGGAGGAGAGGAAAATGAGAAGGAGGAGTGGAAGAGGCATTTTGGGGAGGTGATGAGAGCAGTAGTAGGGAGATGATAGCAATGAGGGGGAGATGTACAAGTTTTGGGATGGAGCAGAGGGGTAAAGAAATGAGATTTGGGAACAGAAGATAGTAATATGATAAGGAGAAGAGGGGGCGTATTATATAAAGGTAACCTTCTGCACATGCAGCCCTGATACCTAATGCAGGCCATAGACGGGTCAAAAATCGGCCGTTTAAAAAAAAAAAAAAAACGAAAAAAATCGGTCGTTTGATCGGCCGACGTTACCACCAACGGTAAAAAAATTCGACCGATTTTCGGCCAGTCTATGGCCGGCATTTAATTACTTCTGTTCCTTGCAGAGAGCTCTGCTATTATATTTGACATGAAAAAGTCTTGCGGTTGCAACAATGTATCCATTTCTATTCATTTTGGATACAGATGTTTTTATTCAGATACAAATGGATACATTGTTGCAAACGCAAGACTTTTCATATAAATATAATGGCGGACTGGAATTCTTCTTCTACTTTTTCTTCTTCTTGCAGGTCACAGCCCATGCGCAGATTTTTTTTCGGTAAAACGATCGGCCGATTTGCCCATCATTGCCGGGAAAATCGGCTGCAAAGTTTCCAACTTTACCGATAAAAAATGTGCCAAAACCTCGAAAAATGGCCGACCAATTAACGATTTCTTTTTCAGCTGGAAAATCGGCAGATTTTCGACCTGTCTATGTCCTGTATAACTCCCCCCCTCCAGAGAGGAGACTCTTCAACCCCTCGCCCTCCAGAAGATTTACCCCCCTTCCTGACCACACCATTTTTTGCGATACGGCGCTGCGTTACTTTAACTGACTTTAATGATCATATAATAAATCAAAATCCACACAAATACTCAAACCAAATTATGTACAAAGTAGCAAACACACCAAGAGGATATCCTCTCTAAATCACAAATACAAATAAATCTCTAGTGTTGTGCTAAATGAAAAACAAAAACGAAATAATACAGAAATAGTGTACAATTATTACATAACCAATGATAAACAGGGAAAAAAGTGCTCAATGGTGAACCAATGCCAGAAGTTGTGGTGTAAATAGGGGTGACATACAGTGGGGCAAAAAAGTATTTAGTCAGCCACCAATTGTGCAAGTTCTCCCACTTAAAAAGTTGAGAGAGATCTGCAATTGGCATCATAGGGAGACCTCAACTATGAGAGACAAAATGAGAAAAAAAATCCAGACAATCACATTGGCTGATTTGGAAAGAATTTATTTGCAAATTATGGTGGAAAATAAGTATTTGGTCACCTACAAACAAGCAAGATTTCTGGCTCTCACAGACCTGTACCTTCTTCTTTAAGAGGGTCCTCTGTCCTGCACCCATTACCTGTATCAATGGCACCTGTTTGAGGTTGTGGACAGGTGTCTTTTATACTGATAACAAGTTCAAACAGTCACACTCCAAACTCCACTATGGTGAAGACCAAAGAGCTGTCGAAGGACACCAGAAACAAAATTGTAGACCTGCACCAGGCTGGGAAGACTGAATCTGCAATAGGCAAGCAGCTTGGTGTGAACAAATCAACTGTGGGAGCAATAATTAGAAAATGGAAGACATACAAGTCCACTCATAATCTCCCACGATCTGGGGCTCCACGCAAGATCTCACCCCGTGGGGTCAAAATGATCACAAGAACGGTGAGCAAAAATCCCAGGACCACACGGGGGGATCTAGTGAATGACCTGCAGAGAGCTGGGACCAACGTAACAAAGGCTACCATCAGTAACACACTACGCCGCCAGGGACTCAGATCCTGCAGTGCCAGACGTGTCCCCCTGCCTAAGCCAGTACATGTCCGGGCCCATCTGAGGTTTGTTAGAGAGCATTTGGATGATCCAGAAGAGGATTGGGAGAATGTCATATGGTCAGATGAAACCAAAATAGAACTGTTTGGTAGAAACACAACTCGTCGTGTTTGGAGGAGAGAGAATGCTGAGTTGCATCCAAAAAACACCATACCTACTGTGAAGCATGGGGGTGGCAACATCATGCTTTGGGGCTGTTTCTCCGCAAAAGGACCAGGACGACTGATCCATGTACAGGACAGAATGAATGGGGCCATGTATCGTGAGATTTTGAATACAAACCCCCTTCCATCAGCAAGGGCATTGAAGATGAAACATGGCTGGGTCTTCCAACATGACCATGATCCCAAACATACCGCCCGGGCAACGAAGGAGTGGCTTCGTAAGAAGCATTTCAAGGTCCTGGACTGGCCTAGCCAGTCTCCTGATCTCAACCCCATAGAAAACCTTTGGAGGGAGTTTGAAAGTCCGTGTTGCCCAGCGACAGCCCCAAAACATCACTGCTCTAGAGGAGATCTGCATGGAGGATGGGCCAACATACCAGCAACAGTGTGTGCCAACCTTGTGAAGACTTACAGGAAACGTTTGACCTCTGTCATTGCCAACAAAGGATATATAACAAAGTATTGAGATGAACTTTTCATATTGACCAAATACTTATTTTCCACCATAATTTGCAAATAAATTATTTCCAAATCAGTCAATGTGATTGTCTGGATTTGTTTTCTCATTTTGTCTCTCATAGTTGAGGTCTACCTATGATGCCAATTACAGGCCTCTCTCATCTTTTTAAGTGGGAGAACTTGCACAATTGGTGGCTGACTAAATACTTTTTTGCCCCACTGTATGTGTAACAGTCCCTAGAGGGTATATAGAACAGTCCCTTTGTTTTGTGATGAATAGCCAAAAATCTTCATTCCAATATAACCACCAAGGTGAGTCCTGCACCACCGTGATGACAAATTGGAGGCTTACCAGATCCTTTGACCCCTTAACTATAGGGGGGTCAACAAACGCCTGTTCTGAGTACTTCCATCCAGACTCGTATAACTCAAGTCACACTGCATACATCATCAAAGACTCCTCAGACCGTCCCGATCTCGTAGGGTTGACATAAAAAAGGTGCCTCTCATAGTGCAGATAACTTAAAAAACCATTTATTGAACAAAAAGAACCGCACTTACAACCATCATGAACTTTATAGCGATCATAAAATCCTCAAACAGCAAGGAACTGTAAAAATGGCAATTCTTACACGATGACGTCACAAGGGAGGCTCTGTCCGGTGCGTTCCTAAAAACTAATCTAAATAGTTTTAGGCATTGGCATAACAGGTGGATAAGGTCACTTGGGGGAAGCCCACATTTAGAGCAATTAGGGAAGTCATGTATACCTATCCTGTGGAGGAATTCCATGGGAATGATAAGCCATGTGGACTGTTAAGTATGGTGACATGGACTATTTCTCTGTGGAGACGAGGGGCTCCAACTATTCCATCTACAGTGAGGAACAGAAGTATTTGAACACCCTGCGATTTTGCAAGTTCTCCCACTTAGAAATCACGGAGGGGTCTGAAATTCACATTGTAGGTGCATTCCCACTCCGAGAGATAGAATTTAAAAAAACATTCAGGAAATCACATTGTATGATTTTTAAAGAATTTATTTGTCTTGCACTGCTGAACATAAGTATTTGAACACCTAAGAAAAAGCAAGAATTCTGGCTCTCAAAGACCTGTGACTGTGCCTGTAAAAAGTCCACCTCTACTCCACTCATTAATCTAACTTAGTAGCACCTGTCTGAGCTCTTTAAAGACACCTGTCCACCCCACAGTCAGTCAGACGCCAACTACTACCATGGGCAAGACCAAAGAGCTGTCAAAAGACACCAGTGACAAAATTGTGGACCTCCACAAGGCTGGAAAGGGCTACGGGGCAATTGCCAAGCAGCTTGGTGAAAATAGATCAACTGTTGGAGCAATTGTTAGAAAATGGAAGAGGCTAAAGACGACTGTCAGTCTCCCTCGGACTGGGGCTCCATGCAAGATCTCACTTCCTGGGGTATCACTGATGATAAGAAAGGTGAGGAATCAGCCCAGAACTACAAGGGAGGAGCTGGTCAATGACATGAAGAGAGCTGGGACCACAGTTTCAAAGGTCACTGTCGGTAGAACACTACGCCGTCATGGTTTCAAATCATGCATTACACGGAAGGTTCCCCTGCTCAAGTCATCACATGTCCAATCCCGTCTGAAGTTTGCCAATGACCATCTGGATGATCCCGAGGAGGCATGGGAGAAAGTCATGTGGTCAGTAGAACTTTTTGGTCTAAACTTCACTTGTCGTGTTTGGAGGAAAAAGAAGGATGAGTTGCATCCCAAGAACACCATCCCTACTGTGAAACATGGGGGTGGTAACATTATGCTTTGCGGGTGCTTTTCTGCGAAGGGGACAGGACGACTGCACTGTATTAAGGAGAGGATGAATGGGGCCATTTATTGTGAGATTTTGAGCAACAACCTCCTTCCCTCAGTCAGAGCATTGAAGATGGGTCGTGGCTGTGGCTTCCAACATGACAACGACCCGAAGCACACAGCCAGGATAACCAAGGAGTGGATCCGTAAGAAGCATATCAAGGTTCTGGAGTGGCCTAGCCAGTCTCCAGACCTAAATCCAATAGAACATCTTTGGAGGGAGCTGAAACTCCGTGTTGCTCAGCGACAGCCCGAAACCTGAGAGATCTAGAGGAGATCTGTGTGGAGGAGGGGGCCAAAATCCCTGTTGCAGTGCAAACCTGGTCAAGAACTACATGAAACGTCTGACCTCTGTAATTGCAAACAAAGGCTTCTGTACCAAATATTAACACTGATCTTCTCAGGTGTTCAAATACTTATGTTCAGCAGTGCAAGACAAATACATTCTTTAAAAATCATACAATGTGATTTCCTGAATTTTTTTAAAATTCTGTCTCTCAGAGTGGGAATGCACCTACAATGTGAATTTCAGACCCCCCCATGATTTCTAAGTGGGAGAACTTGCAAAATCGCAGGGTGTTCAAATACTTCTGTTCCTCACTGTATGCAAAGAGTTCAGTTCTATGACACTGTGCCGTGTTCTCTGTATACTTGTACCTATTTGGCGATTCCTTGTGCCTTACTCAGTCCTCTGTTTTATCAAATGTTTGTAACTCTTTTTTCTTTTCTACTAAAACAATAAAAATGATGGAAAGTAAAATAGGTGGGCACTGCTGGGCACAGGTGGGTGGCACTTCTGGGCACCTGATGATCGGTGCCGATCCCTGCGTGAGGAAAGTGCAGCCAAGAACCGGCAATTGCATTTCCCAGTGATCAACGTGTAATTGGACACAGCTGATCACGTGGTAAAAGGCCGCTGTGATTGGCCTTTTACCACATCACGTGATCAGCTATGTCCGTAGGACACAGCGATCACGGAGATCGCCGTGTGTGCACCCCCGGGGGCGCGCAGGAGAGCGCATTCTGGGAGTACGTCATATGTCGCCCTCCCAGAACTGGACAGCCCCAGTGCAGCCGTCATTCGGCTATCTGCGGTGGGCAACTAGTTAATCAGCAAGAAGTCAGATTGCCGTCCTAATGGATTTCAGACATTTCCCAATATGGCTGTGAAAAGGTGGAGAACCCCTAAATTCTCCCGGAGTGAAACCCTGAAATTTGGTTTATTCTGTAAGGAAGTCATTAGTCCAAATGGTGGCAAACCTTCCATTAAAGAGGATCTTCACTCTCCAATCAACATTGATTATTTTTCATCCTTATGCTGCCAGAATTAGTAAATGGATAGGAAGCAAGGTGGATAAAAATCAATGATTTTAAAAAAAAAAAAAAAAAAAAAAAAAAAAAAAAAAAAAATCGATTTTTTTTATTTAAACAGGATTTTTTTAAATAAAATGCTTTTTGAGGAAAATATATTACCATCCAAAGGTTATTCCATCATGAAATAAAGATTAGTTTTTTAATTATGTAGAATAAGGCTGTAAATGTTTAATTTGTTTGGTAAATAAATTCCATGAATCCATTCACAATGTCATGCTCTTCCAGAGGTTTTTGTAAGATTATTGGGCAGTTTCTCTGCCTACAAGATATTATCACAGATGTTGGTTTACTTTTGCAGTTCTCAAAACTGAATTTGACTCAGCGGAGATCACATGCCTCTTCTTCACAGCAAAAATGTTATAACATGAACAGAGTTAAGAAAAAGCCCTTCATCCTAACTTCTACAAACCTATGAATACAGAATCAACCCCTTCACTGCTAAGTTTCAAGAAGTTCAGTGAATAGAATAGAAACAATATTTTTCTGATTGTTTGGAGTGGAATAGATCTGCACAAGAAGAAAGTGAAACTAAGTGTGAGGAGGAAGGGGCTGACAGTCTAAGGTTCTTAAAATATAAATACCGTATTTTTCGCTCCATAAGACGCACTTAGGTTTTAGAGACAGAAAACAGGGAAAAAAATATTCGGAACCAATGGACTGCAGACATAGTACAGAAGATGACCAGAGACTGCGGACAGTACAGGGATGACCAGAGACTGCGGACATAGTACAGGGGATGACCAGAGACTGCGGACATAGTACAGGAGATGACCAGAGACTGCGGACACAGTACAGGAGATGACCAGAGACTGCGGACACAGTACAGGAGATGACCAGAGACTGCGGACACAGTACAGGAGATGACCAGAGACTGCGGACACAGTACAGGAGATGACCAGAGACTGCGGACACAGTACAGGAGATGACCAGAGACTGCGGACACAGTACAGGAGATGACCAGAGACTGCGGACATAGTACAGGGGATGACCAAGAGACTGCGGACAGTACAGGAGATGACCAGAGACTGTGGACACAGTACAGGGATGACCAGAGACTGCGGACATAGTGCAGGGGATGACCAGAGACTGCGGACAGTACAGGAGATGACTGCTGACCTTTGGGGAGGGGGGGAGTGGGTACCTGAATTTGACAGGTACCCGCTCTTACTTCCGCAGAGTTGTTCTTTAATTAGTGTCAGCTCTGCAGCGGGACCTTACCTGTTCCTCTATCCAGCGGCACGCTGTCTTCCCGGCTTCTGTAGTGTGGGCTTGACAGCTGGGTGCCCAGTGCGCATGAGCAAGAAGCGCTGTGCTTTGTGATTGGTCCGGCGGCTTCTGGGACCTGTCATGTGTCCCAGGTGCCGCCTTACTATTCACAAAGAGCACCGCTTCTTGCGCATGCGCACTTGGCACCCGGCTGTCATGCCCACACTACAGAAGCCGGGAAGACAGCGTGCCGCTGGATAGAGGAACAGGTAAGGTCCCACTGCAGAGCTGAGCGGCCGGCCCGGTATTCTGACACGGCGGAGGTGGAAATACCGGACTGGCCGCTCCATATTCTCTCCATAAGACGCACTGGCATTTCCCCCCTTTTTTTGGGGGAAAAAAGTGCGTCATATGGAGCGAAAGATACAGTATCTTGTTTAGCCAAATCAGTTAACAAATACGGGAAAACACGGAATCATCGGGTTCAGATTACATAAAGTATAACTAAAGGCAAAACGTTTGTGTTACAAGCCGCTCACACCAAACCCGACTCTGAAATCGTACAACTTACAGTGAAGTCGGATGACAAGCTGATTTCAGGTGCGATTTGTAAGACATGACACAGATCTCTATACAAATCGCACCAAAAGCAGCGCATGGACTACTCCAGGAATGGGTGCGGCTCCGCTCTAATTGCGGACAATGGGGTGCGACTTGGCATGCGATTCACAAGTCACACGGCATACAAATCACATGGCAATTCACATCCAATGTGATCGGGGACTTAGTGTTGGAGAGTGGAGATGGATTAGAACCCCGCTCAGGTGTTTGTTGCTGTCTGTGCCCCCGATAGGCAGACCCCCCTCTCTATTTGTCCTGTTTACCATCATCAATGAAAGTGAAATTCTCACATTTTGGGTTGTCCCCAGAACAGTAATAGAGGGGAAATCTTCCAATGGGGGCACTAGTTCTGGTGACCTGGGGGGCCCCAAGGAATTCCTTTTATTTGTAGGGATTTCCTCTCACTTCCTGTTTTGGCTATGGGACAGGAAGTGAAGGAAATCTCCCCAATGGCAATGCTGGTTTTTTTATTGGTGGAAGAAGGGAATTTATATGTCTGATTTTTGACTATTTTCATTCAATATTTGACATTTATAGATATTTTGTATTTCCTTCATTGGACTTCGTTGTGTTTGAAACGCGGCGTGTGTCCTGTGGGATCAGCTTCCCTTCACTGTATCCCAGTCACCTTTCTTCTTCTGTATTAATCCACATGCAGCAGGGAGCGCGCTGACTGAGTGAGTTGGCAGATTTCTGCGGTTTAAGAGTCGCTTCACACTATGGAAACGCAGTCCAGATGCGTTTCTGCATGCGCGGTTGACACATTTTTATGCGTTTTGTTGCGTTTTCTATGTTTTTTGATGCGTTACGGTGCGTTTTTGATGCATTCCAGTTCATTTTTCCCCCTCTCTTTTTCTTCAATTTAAATAGGGACATGTGCGTTCCGGTGCGTTTTTGATGCATTTTACCGCGTTCCAGTACAGTTCTGTGCAGGAAAAATGCCGCGTGTTCTACTTTTTTTTGCATCCGGAACGCACTGGAGCTGCAAGCACTGATGTAAACTATGACACTGACAACCATATCACCATTCTGTGCGTTTTGGATGCAGAAAAAAGCAGCTGAGCTCGAGTTCACACTGATGTGGTGCCGGATTCACTCCGGTTTCTGTGAGATTCCCGCACCGCATCTTGATCGCACCCCGTTCATGTGAACCCCGGCGGGTGTGAATGTTAACACCCCGAAATCGTATCGCAGAACGCAGTGCGATGTGCAGAATCGGATCACATGGGTGAGAATATCCTGCAATCTGATTCTAGTGCGGAAAAAACAAGGGTCCTGCACTATTTTGGTGCCGATGCGGAGGGATCTGAGCCATAAAAAAAACTACTCTCCATATACAGGAGATATCCGTACAGGTGTGACATCACCGCTCCCCATATACAGGAGATATCCGTACAGGTGTGACATCACCGCTCCCCATACACAGGAGATATCCGTACAGGTGTGACATCACCGCTCCCCATATACAGGAGATATCCGTACAGGTGTGACATCACCGCTCCCCATATACAGGGGATATCCGTACAGGTGTGACATCACCGCTCCCCATATACAGGAGATACCCGTACAGGTGTGACATCGCCGCTCCCCATATACAGGAGATATCCGTACAGGTGTGACATCACCGCTCCCCATATACAGGAGATATCCGTACAGGTGTGACATCGCCGCTCCCCATATACAGGAGATATCCGTACAGGTGTGACATCACCACTCCCCATACACAGGAGAGATAGCCGTACAGGTGTGACATCACCGCTCCCCATATACAGGAGATATCCGTACAGGTGTGACATCACCGATCCCCATATACAGGAGATATCCGTACAGGTGTGACATCACCGCTTCCCATATACAGGAGATACGCGTACAGGTGTGACATCACCGCTCCCCATATACAGGAGATATCCGTACAGGTGTGACATCATCACTCTCCATATACAGGGGATATCCGTACAGGTGTGACATCACCAGGGGCGGACTGGCCATTTGGAAACTCGGGCACTGCCCGAGGGCCCGGGGTAAGTAGGGGGCCCCATGAGATGCCCCTGGTACCTTTTTCATAGGCTTTTGTGAGTTTGGGCAAGGACACAGGGGCCCCATGATCCCCTATTGCCCGGGGGCCCCATGAGTTGTCAGTCCGCCCCTGGCCATCACTAATATATAACTCTCCTAATATCAGGAAATATATGACATCATATTTATAAATAACAGCCCCTCCCCCCAGACTCACCTCCATACACCCCGGAGACCTCGATAATAATCAGGATGAGGGGGATCATCTTCTTCCTCCTCACAGAGACCCCAAAACTCAGCTCCGTCCACCTCACACAGCTCGGGGGGAGTCACACGGTGAGTCAGGACTCTGTGTACTGGAGGGCGGAACTGTGTGCTGATTGGATGATTTTGGCTCTCTGTCCAATAGGAAAATGAACTCAGAGCTGGTCACCAGTTGTCGGGTAGAGGGAGTGCGCTCAGGATGGCTCAATGCAATGTATAGAAGAGGAAAGTGAAAGAGAAATGTGATGTACACAAATGTCCAATCTCCTCCCACCAGAGGGCCACCGCCCCGCCCACTGACACACCCCGCCCACTAACACTGCAATGTGACAGAACACGGCGTCTGACCCCGGCCCTTCTCACCAACCTGTGACGGAAGGACCAGACGATCTCACACTTGTGTAACAATGCCACTCTCAGCTGCGCCCTGCACAAAGATTTTCCAGCTCGCAGGACTACAATCTATGTGCCAGCAGCCTGAGAGCGATTGTTACTGGATCAGTTAATTACGCAATTAACCCTTCACACTGCCACCACCTCCTTTTTACCGAGAAGGATAAACGGCCTCCCCGCACCCTGAGCGCGCAGCACCGCGATCTGGTGCCCGCCGTGTCCTCCGGACACAGTGAAACACTGATCGTCAGATGGGACCTCTGTATGAGGTCCCGATCATGTGATCACTGATTGGCCAATCAGTGATCACATGCAAAGTAGTAAGCAAGATGTCATTTGTGACATCATTGCTTACTACATGTGAAATCTGTGAATGATCACAGAGGTCACATGGTACAAGACTATTCACAACAGCCTTGTACCATGTGACAAGCTGTGACCAATCACAGCTCACTCAGTACTTCTCAATGACTGCAAGAATGCAGACAGAGAGAAAGAGAAATGATTGCTTTTACATCCTATATGGGTATAAAAGCAATCAGTGTAAAAAAAAAATCTTCATCACCCCCACAAGTAGTAAAGTGTCACCATGGTGACACTGTACTGCTAGGGTGACAGTATGTGTAAAAGAAAAAAAAAAGAAAAATTAATAATATAAAAAAAAATAAAAATGTAAAAAAAAAGTTTAAAAAATTATAAATTTTGGTTATAAACTAATTTGGATTTTTTTTTTTTTACTAAAAAGATAACGGAATAAATTTTGGCAAAGATTTATGATGAAATATTATTTATTTGCAAAATTTTATAAAAAAACACTTTTTTTCAAAATTTTTGGACATTTCATTTACATAGCAAATAAAATAAAAATCCCAGCGGTGACTAAATACCACCAAAATAAAGCTTTATCTGTCTCAAAAAAATGGTAAACAATTCATTTGGGTACATTATTGCATGACCGCGCAATTGTCATTCAAAGTGTGATAGCGTTGAAAGCTGAAAATTGCCCTGGACAGGAAGGGGGTGAAAGTGTCTGGAAGTGGTTAAAGCACGGTATATTAAAAACATCAGAGCAACTCACAAACAAAAGTTAAAAGACCATTTGTCATAGAGGTTCGTTGTCTCCCTGCAAAGTCTCTAACCGGATCGCTAGGGGTGGTGCGTCTCGCAACGCGTTCAGCTGCACTGGTGGTGTTCAGGGCTCCGAGGATCATGCATGAATGTATGTACTTCTCTGCTGACATCAGCACTAAAGAAGCTGAGGGTGAAGGTGATGGACTGGCCAAGCGTGTCTCCAGACCTAAACCCTACTTAGCATCTGTGGGGCATCCTCAAACGGAAGGTAGAGGAGCGCAAGGTCTCTAACATCCACCAGCTCCGTGATGACGTCATGGAGGAGGGGTAGAGGACTCCAGTGGCAATACAAAAAGGTGGTCACTGCCCCCGTCTATAACTGGCTTTTACAGCAAGGAACATGGACAGGCATCGCATATCAAACAAAGGAAAGAAAGTACCCAGTTCAGCCTGGTCTATCCATTAAATGCATGTGCCTCTACCATGAGGGCTCTGAAAATTTGTAGAGTTAGGACCACAGAATATCGGGGTGCCGTGTCGTGGCTCTGTGGCTTACGTATGTATTTGCAAATGTGTGCTAACTAAACCCCTGTTTTTAAACGTATATTGTTAGGTTAATTTAGTGGTTGGCTAGCTGGCTGGCACATTGAACTGGGTATTTTCTTTCCTTTTTTTGACTCCAGTGGCAACCTGTGAAGCTCTGGTGAACTCCATGCCGTTCTGCATAGAAGAGCAAAACAAAGCAGCATGCTTACATAGTAAAACACACACAGTTAACCCTTTGATCGACCCTCATGCTAACCCCTTCCTGCCCAGTGCCATTAGTACAGTGTCAGTGCTTTTTATTAGCACTGATCACTGTATTGGTGTCACTGGGGATGTCAGTGGCAGTTAGCCAGTGGCAGAATGCCCGCTGCAGTCCCGTTATAAGTCACTGATCGCCACCATTACTAGTATTTAAAAACAAAATCCCGGTAAATATACCGCCATTTGTTATAACTTTCACGTAAACCAATTAATTTACACGTATTGGGATTTTTTTCAGCAAAGACATGTCACGGAATACATTTTGGCCTAAACTTATGATGAAATTTGATTTTTTTAATTTTTTTTTTGCTGATTGTTTTTTATAGCAAAAAGTCAAAAATGTTTTTTTTTTTCAAAAAATTGTGTTTGGTTTTTTTTGTTTACACCGCAAAAAATAAAAAATGCACAGGCGATCAAATACCACCGAAAGAAAGCTCTATTGGTTGGAAAAAAAAGGACATCAATTTCATTTGGGTGTAGCATTGCATGACCGCGCAATTGTCAGTTAAAGTAACGCAGTGCCGTATCGCAAAAAAAATGGCCTGTTCAGGAAGGGGGGTAAATCCTCTGGAGGGAAAGTGGCTAAACAAATGACTTCCAATCATGAGCTCCATTAGTAGAGTGCGAGGACTCCCCAGCTCGGGTCTGTTTAAGGCTGGCCATAGATTATCCAATTTTCTTGAGCTTTTTGGTTTAGATTTACCAAAAACCATATAATATGAGGTCAAACCTAACAACACTTTCAATTGTATCCAATTAGGCAGGCTCTTGTGCTACATAGTGGAAGGTAAATCTAAAGGAAATTGGACAGAAAATTGTATAGTGTATGGCCAGCCTTAGTGTCTCTCCCCATGTGTTGCTGAGTGGGGGAGAGAGCTGGAAAGTGCTTTAAAGGGACAGTACCAATATAATTCAAAGGAGGAATGGGATTGCAGCCAAAGCAACAGGAAGGGAAAATATCACCAGGAGGACTGCAGAGATCAGATATGTCCATAGAGGGGGGGCACAAGCTCCCTATGACCCTACATAGCATGTAAGGCCATGGAGTCCAGGTGATGGCACAACCAGTGGTGGTCACACCAGATTGTGGGGGATAAATGAGCACAATTGGTGATACAAATTTCGATGCATTTCACAAGAATTTGTACTTTATTACAACTATATTATTTATCATCTATAGTTGTATATTTACTGCTGATCGCGGTGTGATACTAAAGGCTCGTTCACACTTGACTGTTTTACCAACGCTTGCCAAATGCCCCTATAGCATTTGCCAAGCGTTGGTCTGGCGTTTGCGGAGCGTTTTTAACGCTCGGCAAATGCCGCATGCGTGTTTTATCGGCGGTTGCTAGGCATTACAAACGCCCCACAAATGCTTATAATGAAGTTTGAATGGTGTTACCGCTCTGCAAACACCCCGCAACCGCGTCGCAAACGCCGGCCGGGCGTTTGTGGCGCGGAACCATAACTAGACTAGGAGGCTTGAATGCCCTCTGACTCGACCAGAGGCATCCGTTTTGCTGAGCCGCGACGCTAACGCTCCCATTAGAACAGCACCATGTGCTGCAATGTGCAGAATTATCCAAGGCGTTTGGGAAGCAGTAAAAATGCTTCCTAAACGCCTCTCTGCCGCCTGCACACAACGCTTGTGTGAACGTAGCCTAAGGCGGTCATTGTGATCATATCAGTGTATGTAAAACGCACTTCACCATCTGGTATGTTGGTTTACAGATCCAATTGACTCCAATGTACTGTGGCTGCAGGTTTGATGTCCTCCTATATTCATCCAATACCGGTCCCAGGAAGATTTATATAAATTTTTTCATACAAGGGGTTCTTTTTTATATATTTTTTTTTTTTCCCCTTAAGAGCAATATATATTTTTATTTTATTCCTGTCTGAGGATTGAAAAGCTTGTTTGGACAGTTCATGTTTATTGACTAGCATGTGGAGTGGAAACATAAGGTGGGGTCATACCTGTGCAGTTTGTGTTTGATCCATTTCTGCAGTGTTTTGCGTATTTATACGTGTGTTTGCTGAGTTCTTGATGCGTTTTGCAGTTTTTTTTATTGTTGCTAGGCAGATTAAAATGTAAAACTCATCAAACACGTGGCAAAAAAATGCACTACATGCTTTTCTGCAGCATCTCCATTGAAGTCTATAGAACCAAAAATGCAATGTTTTGCATTTAAAAAATTCCCTGACCCTTTCCAAAAAACTGCACCGGGTGAAAAGGCGGAGATGTGAACCTGTCCCATAGGAAATCATGTTAAATGGACTGCTGTGCGTTTCCGCAAAATGCTGCAGAAAACGCTTAGGTGTGACCCTAGACTGATCCATTCTGGCACACGGTCAATCTTTGGAGAGGTAAATCTATCACAGCCACTTCAAGTAACTTTCAGGAATTTTATGTGGAGTACAAAATTGGTTCCTTTTTATACATTTATATTTTTAGAACCAAATGTGAGGCAGAGGCTCCTTTCTTGTTTGACACTTTATAGATAGATTCCTTCCAGCACCTTCCTGCTCCCTCCCTTCCCCTACTTGTAAGTATTTATATATTGTGGAGTAAAACCTTCTTTAGGACACTATTTGTCTGTTTATCTGGGCTGACATTGTTCGGTCTCCATCTAGTTGGAAGACCTATATTGGGGTCATTTGTACCTCGCTGAGATTTCACTGCGAGACCCGCGCTGGGGAGAACACCCCCTCTACTAATGGTTCTGATGATTGGAAGTCATTTGTTTTATTGTTTTTTTATACCTTTTGATACATGAATTTATATTTCAGAGCTCACCACCATATTGACTCCCTGATGAAGATTGTACAAATTGAGAATCAAAACTCTAGACGTGCAGCAATGGCTTCCTCCGTGGTGTCCTCCCATGTACTCCATTCTTGTTTAATGTTTTCCTTTTTGTAGATGTGTCAACAAAAATGTTAGCATGTGCCAGAGATTTCTGTAGGTCTTTAGCTGACGCTCTGGGATTCTTCTTTACCTCATGCAGCATTCTGCGCTGTGCTCTTGCAGTCATTTTTACAGGACGACCACGCCTAGGGAGAGTAGCAACAGTGCTAAACTTTCTCCATTTGTAGACAGTCTGTCTTACCGTGGACACATGAACATCAAGGCTTTTGGAGATACTTTTGCAATCCTTTCCAGCTTCATGCAAGTCAACAATTCTTGATCGTAGGTCTTCTGAGAGCTCTTTCCTGCAAGGCATGGTTCACATCAGACAGTGCTTCTTGAAACCAGTAAACCCAAAACAGGTGTGTGTTTTTTAAGGGCAGGACAGCTGTCAGCAACACATCCAATATCATCACACTGATTGGAGTCAAGGTTGGCTCACTCCTGGCTCCAATTAGCTCTGGGAGAAGTCATTAAGCTAGGGCCTCGCATACTTTTTCCTCCCTGCACTGTGAATGTTTACATGTTATGTGCAATTAAACCATGGCAACATCTAATGATTGTGTGGTATTATGTTCAGCAGACTGTGTTCTTCTATTGTTGTGACTTAGATGACGTTCAGAGCACATTTTATGCCCAATTCATGCAAAACTCCACGTAATCCCAAGGGGTTCACATACTTTTTCTTGCAACTGTATGTTTTTATTCACTTTCATGTAAATCCATTTAGCAGGCCACTCTCCACAGCACTAATGCGTTTTCCAAACGGCAGCAAATCCACATGACCCTGCCGCATCTGTGAACAATTCCAAATCTGATGAAATTATAAATTCATCCTGAAAAAATGACTTACCGTTGTAAATGTCAAAAAAATTTAGCCATACTAGCAGGTCCTCTTTTAAGTCAGCAGTTAATCTGACATGAGAAAATGGTGATTTAAGACCTGACATAGCTAGTGAAAGGCA
Source organism: Staurois parvus (assembly GCF_062004578.1). NCBI lineage: Eukaryota > Metazoa > Chordata > Amphibia > Anura > Ranidae > Staurois > Staurois parvus. The sequence goes on along the minus strand of NW_028318702.1, from coordinate 178,439 downwards.
TCGAGAAAATATCCTGCCAACTGGCATAATTCTTGCTGCAAATGCTAATAGTCACATTATAGACTGAAGCTCTTTTAACAACACTTTTTTCTGTCTCAAAAACAAGGAAATAATAGATTTTATTTTAGCTATTTTGGACAAAGGCAATTGAAATTGTAAAAGTTCCCTATCGATAACTATTTCCAAAAATTCAATTTTTGAAGATGGAAAAATTGTTTTTTCTGTGCTCAAAGGTACGCCCAAGTGCTGCGTGACCATACTAAATAATTGTAGCATGAAAGAACAAAGAGATGATTCTGCTGGACCTATAAAAAGGAAATCATCCAAGTAATGCAATATGCCTTCAAATCCTGCTTCAAAAGAAACAATCCATTGCAGAAAAGTAGCAAATGTTTCAAAATAAGCACACGAAATAGAGCATCCCATAGGAAGACACTTGTCATAATAATATTCTCCTTCAAAATATATTCCCAAAGAATTAAAAGAAGAAGGGGCTATTGACAACAGGTGGAAAGCCGCCTTAATATCAGCTTTTGCAAGTAATGCTGCTTTCCCAAATTTTCTTATCTTATATATTGCTTCCTCGAACGTGCAATAAGAAACAGATGACAACTGTGGATCAACTTCATCATTTAGAGATGATCCTTTTGGAAAGGATAAATGATGTATCAGATGGAATGAATTTGGCTCTTTTTTTGTTATAATACCAAGTGGTGATATTTTAAAATTTTTAAAAGGTGGATTTTTAAAGGCAAATTTGTCTTTATTAGATTTTGTATCAAATTAAACAATATATAGCAAGAAAATAATAAGAACATCGACAATGGAATGGGCAAAAAACAACAACATAGGTATCAATATGATCCATGGGGATGAAGGAAGATGAATCCAAACATAGATACAAGGGGGGCATCCCCAGACAGGCGATATTCAAGAATGAGACAATTCCATAAAACCAAGAGAATACACCCAGACAGAGAGGAAAGAGAGAAAAGGAGAGAAGAAAAAAAAAGGGGGGAGGAAAAGGGGGAGAGGGGGGGAGACACCAGATGTAAAGATATTGAAGAAAGGGAGGAAAGGAAGAGGGTCGGGAGACGGGCACAGCAACAAGTGGAGACAAGGTGATCATCCAAAAAGGTGGATTTTTAAATGGTCCGGCCATACGGCCTTCTAGAAGTTCTTTGTTTAATTTTTCCCTAACTATATGTGGAAATTGTGAAACGGACTTCAAATTGTTAACTAAAATACAACCTGATCCAGAGAATACAGGTAACTGGAAACCGTTAGTCAAGTTTTTAATTGAAGGCTTTACAATCTCCTTGTTTGGATATATTTCCAGCCAATGAAGCATGTTTGGTAATTTCACTGGTGTGTAAGCTTTTTGGAAAGTTATCTCTTTGGTTTTGAAATGCGACATTTCTTTTGTAACATTTAAGTACAGAGTGTTGTCCTGAACAAAAGGAGCGTTCATGTTTGTATTTACAAGAATTTCCCCACTTACACTGGGTTTCGTTAAAAGCATAGCAGTAACCTCTTTATAAGGAGAGATGGCGGGTGTAGATTGTAGTGTTACATATGCAGCTTTTGTGGAAGAATCAGATTAAGCCACAATCCTACATCTTTCATTCCCCATTATAAAGAAGGGTAAATAGATAATTCTTGTCTAAAAGACTCGTTATAGTGATACCAACCTAATCCACCAAAGCTTTTCTATGCTTCCAACACGTTTCAAATGTTGGAATAAACCGCTGCAGTATTCTGGGTGTTTTTCGCCCAAAACACTAGAATAGTGAAAGCCTGTAACCAATTGTTAAATGATCTCACCATTGGTCTTCGTCTGTCGTCATCAGTTTTTTCATCCAATTTTTTTTCCAATTTATGTGTAAAATCTTTGTAAGATGGGAGTAAAGACAAAATAGCTAAAAAAAAAAATCCTCTTTCCAAATGTTTTTTTATCTGAGCTGAGCAGTGATAACCTAGCGGCGATATTTCAGAAGGCAATACCTCCTTTAGACACGTCTCAGAAACTGCAGAATTATTAACCCCTTCACACGGCGCTTCCCGGCCCTTTAAGAGTTTCAGAAGCCGGGAGGCAGAGTGGGGTTTAGGGTCATGTGACCGCTGTGACGTGCCGCCACAGCGGTCACATGATCAGGAAAGATCCCGATTGAAAGAGGAGAACAGGACCAGGGGAGGTCTGACCGTTTGGAAACTTGGCCACTGCCCGAGGGCCCGGGGTCAGTAGGGGGCCCCATGAGATGCCCCTGGTACCTTTTTCATAGGCTTTTTTGAGTTTGGGCAAGGACACAGGGGCCCCATGATCCCCTATTGCCCGGGGGCCCCATGAGTTATCAGTCCGCCCCTCATCAGGACCTTCCCGTGAGTACCGGACATGTGTGGTGGGAGTGCGCAGGGCTCGCACTCTCGGCACATATGTCCTTTTTTATAGAACGCAAATGTGCGGCCGCTCAGTGTCTAGGCCCAGACGTCGGGAGGTCGCACATTTGTGTTCGGTCGGTGTGAAGAGGTTAATAGACAAATTAGGTGTTGTAGACTGTACCAAAGGCAAAGTATTGCTCGCAAAATTTCCTATAGAATGCTTGATGGGAAAAATATTATCCCCTGAATTGGAATGACCTAATGCATTTGACCGAACTGCCGCATAATTAGTATCAGTATTAACAGAAGCAGGAATATTGTTAGCTATTTTTGTAAAAGAATCCAAAATACAATAAATCTGTTATCTCACCACTAGATGTCTCTGTCTCAATGGCTTGTTCCATAGGAGCCCTGTGCTGACCAATTCTGCCCCCGCTGGCTATGGCCGGGATAACATGCACAGGCTCTTCCTCTGTGTCAGTCACCTGACCTTCCCGCCCTTAGGAAAGCAGAGTCAGTTGCCTAGCAACCTCTTCAGTGGCTGCTGCCGCCACAGCCACCTCATGTGAAGCTGAGTGTTGGGCCCTCCTACCTGGCCTTCTGGGCGGGGATGGGGACTGGCCCCTCCTCTTCTTCTCACAGGGATTTAGGCTGGCCATACATTATACAATTATCTGCAGATTTTCTGCCCAATTTCCTTTAGATTTACCTTCAACTATGTAGTGCAAGGGCCTGCCTAATTGGATACAACTGAAAGTGTTGTTTAGGTTTGTCCTCCTATTATATGGTTTTTGGTAAATCTAAACCAAAAATCTGCAGATAATTGTATAATGTATGGCCAGCCTTACTCTGCTGCGTCCCACACTTGGTGCCGCCTCTTCCTGCTGCTCCGGACCGCCCTCCTGGTGACCCAGGGAAGGATGTGAACGCAGCGGCGGGCCACACCGGTTCTGTGGGCGATTCTGTGGACTCCGAGCCGCTGGTCTCCCTCTGTCCCGACCACATCCTGGGGAGTCTTCAGCCTCGTCTTCCGCTGTCTCTTCCACTTGCTCCTGCCGCTCCTCATCCTTTTTAGCCATCTGTAGGCATTTTCTGAGCCGTTCTCCTCCTCCGCTGGTGCCCGCTCCCTCCAACACTCTCCTCATCAGCGTCTTTATGGTCAGGTGCAGGTTCCCTGGAGCTCGTTGTACTGACACCGACCAGCTGGCAATCTCCCGCCGATGGAGCTCCTATATATAATGAGCCCCACTTTCTACAACTCTCCACTAGTCATGTGACCTTCTGGAATGTTCTCCCAGGTCACGTGATACTTGTTTTCCCGCCAAAACTCTCTTTAAAATTTAAAGGCACAGTAACCTTATATATATGTATATACAGATCTCATTTGTTTTTGTTTTTTAACCACTTCCCGTCCGGCCGCTGTATATAAACGGCACCCGCCATCGTGGACTGTGCTCGCTCCCTGGGAGCGCGCAGCACCAAGATCCGGTGCCTGCTGTGTCCTACGGACACAGTGGAACACCGATTGTCATACGGGACCTCTGTGTGAGGTCCCGATCATGTGATCACTGTATAGCCAATCAGTGATCACATGCAGAGTAGTAAGCAAGATGTCACTTCTGACATCATTGCTTACTACGTGTGAAATCTGTGAATGATCACAGAGGTCACATGGTACAGGGCTATTCACAACAGCCTTGTAACATGTGACAAGCTGTGACCAATCACAGCTCACACAGTATTTCTGAATGACTGCAAGAATGCAGCCAGAGAGAAGGAGACATGATTGCTTTTACAGCCATTATGGGTGTAAAAGCAATCAGTGTAAAAAAAAAAATCTTCATCACCCCCACAAGTAGTACAATGTCACTATGGTGACACTGTACTGCTAGGGTGACAGTATGTAAAAATAAATAAATAATATAAAAATGTAAAAAGAAATTTAAAAAAATTATAATTTTTGGTTATAAACTAATTTGGGTTATTTTTTTATTTTTTGCTAAAAAGATAACTGAATACATTTTGGCCAAGATTTATGATGAAATATTATTTATTTGCAAAATTTTTATAAGAAAAACCTTTTTTTTCAAAATTTTTGGACTTTTTCATTTATATAGCAAAAAAATAAAAATACCAGCGGTGAATAAATACCACCAAAATAAAGCTTTATCTGTCTCAAAAAAAAATGCTAAAAAATTCATATAGGTGCAGTGTTGCATGACCGCGCAATTGTAAAGCTGAAAATTGGCCTGGACAGGAAGGGGGTGAAAGTGTCCGGACTGGAAGGGGTTAAATGAAAGGAGGGAGGGGCCGCCTACCCATGTGATTGAGCCCCAATGATTGAGCCCTCTGAATGCATTACTTGACTAATTTTGTTTCGTTCAATTCATTAAATTAGTTTTTTGGAATTCGTTTTGTTTATTCGAATTCAACCGAATTCGAAAACAAATCTAATGGATTCTAAAGTCATTCTAACGGATTCGGTAATAATTCTAACATTACAATCCACAATCCATATGTGTTGTTGATGGTATATGAGCTATATGAAGAGTTGGGTGACTATACTGGAAATTGCAGCAAAATTCTCACAGTGCCTTTGTTGATCGCTACTCATGCCAACATAGTGCAGCTCACAATTTTCTATAAAGTATTTTAGTCTTTCTAATCTATTCTATTCTTTTCTATTATTTTATATTCTATTTGAATGCATTCTGTTCGAATTTAAATTCATTCTATTTAAAATTCGAATTTCAGAAGGCAGTTATATTCTATTTTATGCTATTTTATTGTTTCTCTGTACTATTCTTTAATTCTCTATTCTAATTTTTTTAAATTGTTCTATTCTATTCTAATCGTTTATATTCTTTTCTATTCCTTTATTTTCTGTTCTATTTTGCTCAGTTTTACTCTATTATTTTCTGTTCTATTCTTTGATTTTCTATTCTAATCTTTCCTATTCTACTGGATTCTATTATTTTCTATTCCTTTATTTTCTGTTCTATTTTGTTCTGTTTTACTCTATTTTCTACTATATTCTGTTCTATTCTTTTATTTCCTACTCTGTTCTTTTTCCCACTATTCTTTTCTATTTCTTTATTTTCTGTTCTGTTTTATTCTATTCTTGTTTTCAAATTCAAATAGTTTTTTTAATGTGTTTTTCAAATGGATTCGAATTTCAGCCAAATTTCATTACCTTATTTCAAATTCGTTTAAATTTGTTACTGTTGTAATTTGGAATTCAGATACATCCGAATCTCTGAATAATGGAAAACTCATCTGAATTTCGATTCGGATCTAAATGAAATGCACCTGTCTACAAAACGCGTCAGCTTTAAAATATTACGTGAGCGCAGTTTCTCTGCCTGTATCAGGTATTGGTAGTTTATATTGTGTCATCAGATTGTTGTTTTTATTTGTGAATCATGATAGTGACTCTTAGTATCCTTGTAATAAATGATGTAAATTGTTACTTTTTATATAGTTTGTTTGTTTGTTGAGTTCAGGATTCTCTGGATTAGAAGATTAGAGATACACGGAGGGTGTTGCATTCCAAACACAATTGTTAGTTTGAAAATAAAAATAGATTTCTGTGTGGGACGTAAAGATAATGTCTGCTGGGCCTGGCAGGGTTTGTGAGGTTCTGTTCTAATGGTGGGGTGAGTGGGTTTGTGGCCATGAGTGTGGATCCGGGCCCCGAGCTCCCCTGAAACCTGCTCCTGGCTCCTTTGAATGTTCCCTCCAGTCCTGGTGCTCATCAGCAGCCATGTCCCAGCCAGACCCCCCTATGTGCTCCTACATTTCACCTGCAACTAGATCTCCTCTCATGGAAATAGTGCCGGGATGCTGCAGCGTAGTCAGGCTTGAGGATACATCGGAGCGGCTCCATCGGTGCTGTCCCTCCCTGTAGACCACTCTGTACCTACTTACCTAGAGATGCTGCCAACCTATATAGTCAGCAGGAACCTACCTGACATCAAAGTACACAGGAGAGAGACAGAGGGCAGTCATCATTGGGAGGCTCTATATGAAGACAAGGGACAGAGTCCGAGTGAGAGGGGAACTCTGCAAACTCATACAGCCCCAACACATGACTTAAGCCGGCCATACACGGGTCCAACTCTAAAAGAATTCTCTTTTGAAAATCTTTTCTAAGAACTTTCGTTAGAATTTAACACCAATAGTGGGTCACAGAAATGGCCGATTTTCGTGTGACCATCGAATTTGAGTGATCGGCATGTTGGAAATTTTTTGAAAAATGAACGAATTTCGAATCAATGATGGGAGAATCCTGCGGGAAATCTAAACCAAAAAGGAACAAGTGTGAGCTGTGACCTGGAAAGGAAAGAAAATTCCCAGCCACAAAAATACTTTTCTGTAGCAACACGAGGAGACATTGAAGGCTTGGTTGGTTGAAGTTCGAAATGAATGGTGGCGCCATCGGGTTACAAAACGCACATTTCTGTTTTTTCTAAAGAAAATTTGTTCGGAATTGGACCCGTGTATGTCCTGTATTAGTCCCTGCTAGGACTTGTGTACAACCAGAGCTTAGATTATACCAACTTATTACACTCAATGTCTGCAGAGCAAAGAGAAACCATGACCTAACCCCTCCCCCCGCACCACACAACCATAACACCCCTCCCCCCTCGTACCTCACACAACCATAACACCCCTCCCCCCCGGCACCTCACACAACCATAACATCCCTCCCCCCCGACACCTCACACAACCATAACACCCCTCCCTCCCGGCACCTCACACAACCGTAACACCCCTCCCTCCCGGCACCTCACACAACCATAACACCACTCCCTCCCGGGAACCTCACACAACCAAAACACACCCCTCCCCTCCGGCACCTCACACAACCAAAACACCTCTCCCCTCGGCACCTCAAAAAACCAAAACACCCCTCCCCCCTGGCACCTCAAACAACCAAAACACCCCTCCCCCCGGCACCTCAAACAACCAAAACACCCCTCCTCCCCGGCACCTCAAACAACCATAACACTCCTCCCCGGCACCTCACACAACCATAACACCCCCCCTGGCACCTCACACAACCATAACTCCCACCCCCCCGGCACCTCACACAACCATAACACCCCTCCCCCCCGGCACCTCACACAACCATAACACCCCTCCCCCCCAGCAACTAACACAACCATAACACCCCTCCCCCCAGGCACCTCACACCACCACACAAGGACACCCCCTTCCCCGTTGTGCTGCACTGATCCTAAATTCAGAGCCGTGTTGTCACTACATGTAGACTATGCTGCTTACACAGCAGTGGGATGGAAGATGCAGCAAGGGGCCCGGCTGTCAGCATTGCCAAGGCTGTACAAGCTGGCAGTTTGTCAGTCAGCACTAGTCCCGCCCACTGCTCCCTGGATTGGTCGCACTGCCTCTGTTGCTGAACCCTCCCATTGTGAGCTGCAGTGTCAGGGAGGGGGAGCGTGTGAGACACAAATGCAGGAGGGCTTGGATCAGTCTGGGAGGGTGAAGGAAGTTTTTTTTGTTTACTTCACGTGGTTAATGCGTCGTGCAGTAAATGGATTTGGTACTTGTTTAACCGCTTCCACGCCGCCCTATAGCAAAAATACTGCTACAGGGCGGCACGGGTGCAGAAAATCACATATACATATCGTTTTGCACTTCCGGGTAGGGGTGCCCTACCCCGCCGCCATTCTTGGCCTCGGCTGTCAATCACTGGGACCCGGCCAGTGATTCCTTGTCAGCACCTGGCGATCTCTGAGGATTTCTGACGGGGGAGAGACCTGTATGTAAACAATACAGATCCCTCCCATCAGCTCCTGCTCACTGCTTTGTATGGCTCTGCGTAGCATGCTTACAGTGAAACAGACACAGCATCATAGTGAAACAGCACACAGTTAACCCTTTGAATTTGTTAACCCCTTCCTGCGCAGTGCCATTAGTACAGTGTCAGTGCTTTTTATTAGCACTGATCACTGTTTTGGTGTCACTGGGGATGTCAGTAACACCAAGTCAGTTCCCCCCCAGTGTCAGAATGCCCGCCGCTATAAGTCGCTGATTGCCGCCATTACTAGTAAAAATAAAAAATCCAGTATCTATGCCGCCATTTGTAAACGCTATAACTTTCCTATAAACCAATTAATTTACGTATTGGGATTTTTTTTTTAGCAAAGACATGGAGCAGAATACATTTTGGCCTAAATTTATGATGAAATTTGTTTTTTTAAAATGTTTTACTAGACATGTTTAATAGCAAAACATCAAAAATATAGGTTTTTTTTTTTCAAAATTGATCGTATTTTTTATTATAGCGCAAAAAAGAAAAACACATGATCAAATACCACGAAAGCTCTATTTGTGGGGGAAAAGGACGTAAATTTCATTTGGGTGCAGCGTTGCATGACCGTGTAATTGTCAGCTGAAGTAACGCAGCACCAAATCGCAAAAATGGCCTGGTCAGGAAGGGGGGTAAATCCTCTGGAGGGTGAGTGGTTAACACCTTCATGATGGAGGATAAAACAAGTCTTAGCCTCTTCCCTCCGGCTGTATACATACATTCAGCATCACAGGTAGGTGGGCCGCATATATACACAATGTAAATACATTGCTGTGCTGAGTGTGTGCTCCCTGCGCTCACCCGGCCCTGTAACTGATGGGTGCCGCGAAGTTCCTGATGCATGTGAATGCTGTAACTGACAATCACAGCGGTCATATGATCAGAATGCCCACCTCCTGGTGGTCGTACGTTTTCCTGCAAAATGTCTTGATAAACTCTGGAATTCATTTTCCCATCAATGACAACAATCCGTCCAGGCCCTGAGGCAGCAAAGCAGCCCCAAACCATGATGCTCCCTCCGCCATGTTTTACAGTGGGGATGAGGGTTTGATGTTGGTGTGCTGTGCCTTTTTTTTCTCCACACATAGTGTTGTGTGTTCTTCCCAAACAACTCAATCTTGGTTTCATCTGTCCACAGTATATTTTGCCAGTAGTGCTGTGGAACATCCAGGTGCTCTTTTGCAAACTTCAAACATGCTGCAATATTCTTTTTGGACAGCAATGGCTTCCTCCATGGTGTCCTCCCATGTACTCCATTCTTGTTTAATGTTTTCCTTATTGTAGATGTGTCAACAAAAATGTTAGCATGTGCCAGAGATTTCTGTAGGTCTTTAGCTGACACTCTGGGATTCTTCTTTACCTCATGCAGCATTCTGCGCTGTGCTCTTGCAGTCATTTTTACAGGATGACCACGCCTAGGGAGAGTAGCAACAGTGCTAAACTTTCTCCATTTGTAGACAGTCTGTCTTACTGTGGACACATGAACATCAAGGCTTTTGGAGATACTTTTGTAACCCTTTCCAGCTTCATGCAAGTCAACAATTCTTGATCATAGGTCTTCTGAGAGCTCTTTTCTGCGAGGCATGGTTCACATCAGACAGTGCTTCTTGAAACCAGTAAACCCAAAACAGGTGTGTGTTTTTTAAGGGCAGGACAGCTGTCAGCAACACATCCAATATCATCACACTGGAGTCAAGGTTGGCTCACTCCTGGCTCCAATTAGCTCTGGGAGAAGTCATTAAGCTAGGGCCTCACATACTTTTTCCTCCCTGCACTGTGAATGTTTACATGTTATGTGCAATTAAACCATGGCAACATCTAATGTTTGTGTAGTATTATGTTCAGCAGACTGTGTTCTTCTATTGTTGTGACTTAGATGACGTTCAGAGCACATTGTATGCCCAATTCATGCAAAACTCCACGTAATCCCAAGGGGTTCACATACTTTTTCTTGCAACTGTATAATACATAAGGGGGGATATGATCACCATGTATAATACATAAGGGGGGATATTATCTCCATTTATAATACATAAGGGGGGATATGATCTCCATGTATAATACATAAGGGGGGATATGATCTCCATGTATAATACATAAGGGGGGATATGATCTCCATGTATAATACATAAGGAGGGATATGATCTCCATGTATAATACATAAGGGGGGATATGATCACCATGTATAATACATAAGGGGGGATATGATCTCCATGTATAATACATAAGGGGGATATGATCTCCATGTATAATACATAAGGGTGGATATGATCTCCATGTATAATACATAAGGGGGGGATATGATCTCCATGTATAATACATAAGGGGGATATGATCTCCATGTATAATACATAAGGGGGGGGGATATGATCTCCATGTATAATACATAAGGGGGGATATGATCTCCATGTATAATACATAAGGGGGGGGATATGATCACCATGTATAATACATAAGGGGGGATATGATCTCCATGTATAATACATAAGGGGGGGATATGATCTCCATGTATAATACATAAGGGGGATATGATCTCCATGTATAATACATAAGGGGGGGGGATATGATCTCCATGTATAATACATAAGGGGGGATATGATCTCCATGTATAAATACATTAGTGGTTCATATAGTGAACTCAGTGTAGAGTTATTCACCCTGAGGTCATCACAGAGGACAAGGGGGCGCTCTACTACATTTGGAGGAAAATAAATTTTAATCTCCAAACACGGAAAGGTTTCTTCACAGTGAGATCTGTGAGAATGTGGAATAGACTCCCTCAAGAGCTGGTTCTGGCCAGCTCAGTGGATTGCTGTAGGAAAGTCCTGGATTCTTTCTTGGATACACAGAATATAACTGGATATAACATTTATAGGTAAAGTTGATCCAGGGAATATCTGATTGCCTCTTAGGGGATCAGGAAGGAGTTTTTTCCTCTGCATGAGCATATTGGTTCATGCTTTGCTGGGGATTTTTGCCTTCCTCTGGATCAACTGTGGGTATAGGATTATAACTTTTTTTTTTTTATGGTTGAACTGGATGGACATTTTTATTTTTTCAGCCAGGCTATGTAACTATGTATCCTCCATAAGTCCATAAAAGGAATTTCCTCTTTGCACACAGTTCTGCTAGCTGAGACAATGAAGCAGCAAAGGACATTTCGAAATCCAGACAATGGAATGGAAGCTGAAGTCCAGAGGTAAGAGTGCTAATGATTTAGCCACCAAGCTACTCTGTATAACATGACACCAGTAAACCATCCAAATATCTCCTTCAACCAGAAACGAAGGACATAACCCTTAACAAGAGATGAGATAAAAGGAAACTGCAGATTTATGCATTGTGGGTACACTAAGATGCATCTTTCTATTTTATTATCTCCTTCTAGTCCTGTGGTCTGCCACTAAAGTCTCTTTGAAATTCCTATGAAAATACAAACTTGCTAAAAGTTGGCATCCCCTAATGTAGCAGGGCTGAGGTCTGGTGATAGATATCTCAGGCACCAAGCAGTTGTTTGCTGTTGGGTATGTGCATGTGTGCCCCATATTTACTCTAGATATAGCAGGCAATTTAGAGTGCAGGAATGTCCAAATCATGGGGTTGGGGAGCACTGTTAAGGGTCTAGCACAGCCTCTCTCAACCTTCTCAGTAAAGAGGAACCCTTGAAATAACTTGCTTAGAGTGTCAGGGAACCCCGACTATATCTACAGCTCATGATACATTAGTGTGATAGTCTGCGGGAAGAATGCTCTTTACATTTGTGGTCATTGGGAATTATTACCCCTTTATAGATACCTAGAAAGATCAGTGGTGTCAGTGGGAACATATCTGAGAGGCAGAATTTGCTTAGTGCTCAAGGATCCCCTAGCAACCTCTGGAGGAACCCTAGAGTTCCGTGGAACCCTGGTTGAGAAACCCTGGTCTAGCACCTTCATTTTTCTGCAATACAATGTTTTGTTTGGCTTTCTTGTTTGTAAAATTACACCTTTTATTTTACTCTGCTTTGATGAAAGAGAAGGGGTGTTTACACCCACCGGGAATTATTCCCAGTGTGTATAATCTGATCTCTCATCTGTTCAGATCTTTTTTCTTATTTACAACAGCAACTGTAACCCAGGCCTACTGGGATTTTACTTTTTTTAAATTTAAACATTTAAAGTGTCATTAAACCCACACTATGAAAAACTCTTAGTACATGCTACAGAGTATGCATACTCACAAAGCCAAAGAGTGAAATATACCTGGTTGATCCTGCCTTCAGCTGTCTCTCCCATCTTCTCTGTGTCCCCATTGCATCCTGAGATTGGGTAGACCAGCTGTTGTCATCTACTGAGCATGCTCCAGTTTCAGTTCCCTTCTAAGCTTTTCATTTCCTCCTTTTTCTTAATTGTGTAGCCCACATGACTATAGAGTCACACATGTGGGTGTATACACAGTGGTAAACGGCACTCCCTTTCCTCCCTCCCCCTCCATGTCTTCTTATTGCTAAACACTATGGGGGTTGGATATGATATGCTGATTGATTACATTCACTAAGAAATTCACAAAAAGCTTAGTTTTAATATGAATCAGTATTCAATATCTCAGATGTAATTGCTAATACCTGTAAAGGTGCAGTCTGAACAAAATGAAACCTAGTGTCAATTATCTTTCACTTCACCTACACAATATAACCCTCCCTGGCGGTATTCCCGAGTGTAGCTCGGGGTTAATTTTCAGTACCAGAAACGTTAACCCCGAGCTACACTCGGGATTACACTGCAGTGTTGCTCTGGGATCCCTGTATCACTTACCTTGTCCTGCGCTCCCACACTGTCCTCCTGCTGCATCCCTGGCCATGTTCTCCGGCCGATGCCGGCATCCATCTTCCGGGTTCCATTCCCTGCGAGCGTCGGAACGTACGGAGGACGGAACCAGCAGGAATTTAAATAATTAAAAAATTTGACATTTACTCAATACACTAAAATCTGATAGTATTCCATTACTGTATCAAACCATTTCACATACATTTTGTCCCGAGTGCTTTGTCCTGCGCCCTGCCTGCATTTTTACTGTTCTTTCTGCCTGGAAACTTGAGAACGTCCATGGCGTCCAAAAAGCGTCCCTTTACGTCAAAATCGGTTTTAGACCGGCTAGAGAACAGCGATAGTAAATCAGAACCACTTGCAGAATTGAGTGATAATGATTCGTGGGGGAAATTCGTCATCAGACACTGAAAACGATTCTGCGACTTTGCTCAGTGATGTGCTATATTTCAAATTTCAGTGTTTTTGGTTTGATTATATTATTGAATTAATTATTATTTTTTATGATTATTTATTATATTATAAATTATGATTTTGTGTTTCAAATTTTATCATACCCGGGATGTTTACTAGACTCTTGTTCGGACAGATTTCAGTGAGTTATTCCTAAAAATTACAGGCCTACAATAAAAAAAATACATATTTCCATTAAAAACTATGTACCGCTTTGAGCACAGAAATACTGACATAATCAGACCGCTAGGGAGGTTAATACATGAACTATACACATCTGATGGTCAATAAAGATTTATAAGGAGCTGTAAAACAGTTATATTTATATTTATAATTTAATTTGAATTACTCTTCTGAAAGTGTTTTTGGCACAGCACCAATCAGTGCTGGTCAGACAAGAGAGTCACACTGTGGGGAGCATACATCAGCAAAGTAATAGAAGCCAATTCCAAGGATCTTTCCCTGTAGATGCCAAAGAACAGGGAAAGATCATGTGACCACACAACAGCGCTGCAGGAATAAGGCACTTAAAGGATTAAAAAAAACCACAAATACAGTGCTGTGATATATATGATTTATGTGTATGAATTATATCAATTAAAGTATTACTAAACCCAGGACCCTGCATTCATTATATCCGGTCTCCCCAGGCCCTGCATTCACTATATCTGGTCTCCCCGGACCCTGCATTCACTATATCCGGTCTCCCCAGGCCCTGCATTCACTATATCCGGTCTCCCCGGACCCTGCATTCACTATATCCGGTCTCCCCAGGCCCTGCATTCACTATATCCGGTCTCCCCAGGCTCTGCATTCACTATATCCGGTCTCCCCAGGCTCTGCATTCACTATATCCGGTCTCCCCGGACCCTGCATTCACTATATCTGATCTCCCAGACCCTGCACTCACAATATCCGGTCTCCCTGGATCCTGCATCCACTATATTCGGTCTCCCAGGACCCTGCATTCACAATATCCAGTCTCCCTGAACCCTGCATTCACTATATCCACTCTCCCCAGACCCTGCATTCACTATATCTGGTATATACAGTACACAGAACATGGAAATGCAATTATTTTGGTAAATATAAACTGTTAAATACCTTTTCTCATCAGCAGTATATAGCAGTCTTGTGACTTCTATCAGTGTCCAGCAGAGCACTGGTAAAGCTTGTAGGAGGAATTTTCATTCTCCCCTGATTGTCCAATGAGGCTGCATGACCCCTGACCCTCTGTCTTGACAGTGCTGATTGGCCCTGTGCTGATCACATGCACTGTCCCAAGAAAAAAAAAACCTCTGTAGCAATTCCCACCAAACTGAGCATGTGCAGCTTGCCCCCAAAGCTCTGTTCTATCAGATGATGGACTGGGGACAGTAGAAGGAGGGGAGGATCAGAGAAGACAGGATCAAACAGCCTTTTTACACAATGCAGAGGATTAACCCCTTAGGTTTCACAGTGAGTATAACAAGCATGCTTTACTGCACATACAGAATGATTGTACTGTTGTGGGTTTAGTAACACTTTAACACGTCTCTGTTTTGCATCACCGTAAGGCTATTAAAGTAAACATAGCTACCCCAAGTGGCATAAAAACCAATATGGTGAAATCCTTCATGGTTTGCTTTTATCCAGAATCCATCTCTCCTCCTATTATTTGTTCTAGACCGTTGGTAATGAGGATTTATATTATTGTATCATCGTATAAATTCCCCATTTATGATATGGGTTATAGCCTATTGAAAGACTTTACCCATAGCTTTCTTCATTGCTTCATTTCTCAAGCCGTAAATAATTGGATTCAGCATTGGTGTCAATAAAGTGTACCCTATAGTGGCCGCTCTTTCTCCTACTCCAACTGAGCCACCTGAGCCTCCAACTGAAGGTCGAAAATAAACCGAAATAATTGTCCCGTAGAACAGACAAACAGTCGTCAAATGAGAAGAGCAGGTGGAGAATGCTTTCTGACTCCCATTAGTGGAGTGAATCTGGAAGAGGGCCATCAAGATATAACCATAGGATGTTATGATACACAAAAAGGGGATGCCAACAGACACTGCCCCCTCTGTGATGATGAGGGAGAAATTTAAAGACGCATCAGAATCCGCAACAGACAAGACTTGGGAGATTTCACAGAAGAAGTGGTATACCTTCTTCAGCCCAACGTATCGAAGAGTAGTCAACATTAGGGTGTGAAGAAGAGAATGAGAGCAGGCAGCTATCCAGGAAATGGCTACCAACAAAATGCATAAACTGTTCTTCATCTTCAAAGTATATCTCAGCGGGCTGCAGATGGCCACGTAACGATCGTACGCCATGATGGCCAAGATGTTGTTCTCCAAGTTTCCGAAAGAGATGAAGGAAAACATCTGGCTGAGACAAGAAGGGAAGCTGAGGGACCTATTGTCAGAGATCAGGGTTGAGAGAAGGGTGGGGATTGTGCTGGATGTGAAACAGATATCGACCAAAGAAAGGTTGCTCAAGAAAAAGTACATCGGGGAGTGGAGGGCCTGGTCATACACGATGCAGGTAAGGATAATCAAATTTCCTAAGATGGTTATGAGGTACATGATGAAGAACATGAAAAACAGGTATATCCTTATTTGAGGGAAATCTGAGAATCCCAATAGGACAAACTGAAGAGCAGAGAAATTTGCACTGGCCATCTCCATTGCTAAAGTCAAAAAGTAAAATGCAGAAATGTTATTGGATCAAACCAAAAAATAAAAAAGGAAAACACAGATTGTGCTCAAATGGTGCTCAAATGTATTAAAAGGAACATGGGCTCTGGCAGTGGTGAAGGCAAGTATGAGTAGGGTGGGGGATGGCCTATCAAGAGAACCTGTTGTTTTTTTTTTTCTTAAATGGACAAAATGACACATTATTTTTTAGAAAATTCTTCTACATAGTTTTGGATTATAAAGTGGACCATACAGACAGCCCCTTAAGAAATGAGTTTTCTCATAGACATTGATCAGAACCAACCTGCCTTGAATGTGATTGGTAAAGTAGAAAGTAGAGAGAGCAGGTTGCACAGCACGGGATTCATAGAGAATCTTTACACTGTCCTTCTACAAAGATGTGCATGCTTGTGGTTGCAGGGGACTTTTCATCATTCAGATTAAAATAAACTGAGTGAATTTTATGAATAGGGATTAGCAAACTCGAGAACTTTCATTTCTCTGAAATTTTGCCTATATACAGGTGAAACTCAAAAAATTCGAATATGATGCAAAAGTTCATTTATTTCAGTAATGCAACTTAAAAGGTGAAACTAATATATGAGATAGACTCATTACATGCAAAGCAAGATAGTTCAAGCCGTGATTTGTCATCATTGTGATGATTATGGCTTACAGCTCATGAAAACCCCAAATCCACAATCTCAGAAAATGAGAATATTACATGCAATCAATAAAACAAGGATTGTACATAGAACAATATCGGACCTCTGAAAAGTATAAGCATGCATATGTACTCAGTACTTGGTTTGGGCCCCTTTTGCAGCAATTACTGCCTCAATGCGGTGTGGCATGGAAGCTATCAGCCTTTGGCACTGCTGAGGTGTTATGGAAGACCAGGATGCTTCAATAGCGGCCTTCAGCTCTTCTGCATTGTTTGGTCTCTTGTCTCTCATCTTTCTCTTGGCAATGCCCCATAGATTCTCTATGGGGTTCGGGTCAGACGAGTTTGCTGGCCAATCAAGCACAGTAAACCCACGGTCATTGAACCAGGTTTTGGTGCTTTTGGCAGTGTGGGCAGGTGCCAAGTCCTGCTGGAAAATGAAGTCAGCATCCCCGTCTGCGGAAGGAAGCATGAAGTGCTCCAAAATCTCCTGGTAGACGGCTGCGTTGACCCTGGACTTAATGAAGCACAGTGGACCAACACCAGCAGATGACATGGCTCCCTAAATCAACACAGACTGTGGACACTTCACACTGGACTTCAAGCATCTTGCAGTGTGTGTCTCTCCATTCTTCCTCCATACTCGGGGTCCTTGGGCCTCTCCATTGTTCCTCCATGCTCGTGGTCCTTGGTTTCCAAATGAGATGCAAAAGTTGCTCTCATCAGAAAAGAGAACTTTGGACCACTGAGCAACAGACCAGGTCTGTTTTTCTTTAGCCCAGGTAAGACGCTTCTGACGTTGTTTGTTCAGGAGTGGCTTGAAAAGAGGAATACGACATTTGAAGCCCATATCCAGGATCCGTCTGTGTGTGGTGGCTCTTGATGCACTGACTCCAGCCTCAGTCCACTCCTTGTGAAAGTCCCCAACACTTTTGAATGGCCTTTTCCTGACAATCCTCTCCAGGCTGCGGTCATCCCTGCTGCTTGTGCACCTTTTCACAATATTCTAATTTTCTGAGATTGTGGATTTTCATGAGCTGTAAGCCATAATCATCACAATTATGACAAATCGATTGAACTATCTTGCGTAATGAGTCTATCTCATATATTAGTTTCACCTTTTAAATTGCATTACTGAAATAAATGAACTTTTGCACGATATTCTAAATTTTTTGAGTTTCACCTGTATATTGGAGTCAAAGGCAAAATCAAGCTTTTTTGTGGTATTAAAGGGTAAATAGGCTTTAAATGGCTAATGCGGGTCATGAAGACTCTTTTCAAATATCTTGGACCTTGTGCAAAAAAAACCTCTTATTAAATTAGAATAGAATAGAAAATAAAAGAATAGAAAGGAAAAAAAACAATAGAAATAATATAACTGTCTTTCGAAATTCGAAATTTGAATAGAATGAATTCGAATTTGTTTGAAATTTTAGAATTTGGCCCAATTTTTCAGATCCATTCAAATTTTCGAATTCGGTCGAATTCAGAAAATTCAAATTGAATACAAGTAAACGAAACAAAACTAATTTCGAAAACAAGTTTAACTAATTTAAGAAATCTAACGAAACATAATTAGTTAATTCATGAAACAAAGCAACCTCTTATAAGTCACATTGCTTTATGTTTCTTTTTCACATAAAAGAAAAAAAAAACAGGAAAAAAGGTAAAATAAAACATTTAAATCAAGAGTACATAAATACTGATCAAATACACACACATTTAAAAAATAAAACAAACTACCCTACCCCCATAAAAAAAACACTTTTCTTAGTTGATTTTCTTTTTGTCATTTATCCAAAGAGGATTGAGGGGCAAAATTTAGATTTATTGCTTTAGAGAAACTTCCAAGAAATGGCAAAATCCTTAATTTTGTAGTTAAATCAATCTCTAAAAATTCTATCCATTTATTCTTTATTTTTCAGAAATCTCAAATTGAATACAAGTAAACAAAACAAAACGAATTTTGAAAACAAGTTTAATGAATTTAAGAAATCTAACGAAACATAATTAGTTAATTTATGAAAAAAAGCTAATTTTTTTCAGTTTGCACATGCCTAAAAGTGACAGACATTGTTTGCAAATGGAAAAAAGCTGACCTAACTGCACAGCCTGTAGCAGATAGAGTTACAGAACCACCAAACGATTTCTTCACCCAAATGAAAACTCCCACAGAAATTCTTGAACTTTTTCTTGATGACGAGATCGTTGAATTCATTGTCACGTACTCCAACGTATCCGCTCGGAGTAGGAGTGTACATCTTGGCTTGACTAGCTCCGATTTCAAATGTTTTCTGGGAATTTTTTTTCTGAGTGGTTACGTCTCAGTTCCTAGAAGGAGTATGCAGGGCTTCTGTCAGAAACCACGGGGCCCCATACAGCCAATGTCACAGGGCCCCCAACTAAACATTCAGTTATGAATGAACACAGTGAGTGATTGGTTACGATCATTCAATGTGTTCATTCAGGAAAGGAAGGGGCTGGTAAATGTGACATATTTACAGACCCTTCCCCCACTATTCATCCTAAGGATCCTATAGTGTGTTTGGAGCTGGGAAGGAGAGGAGAGAAGCCAGCAGCTTTGCAGGGGTTGGGGTGGGGCACACAGGGGGGGCTTGGGCAGCATGGGGAAATGTATGGTGCATCAAGAGGTGCTGCAGTGACAGCCATAAAGGGGATTAGGTCCCCACTGTGCGGATCACCCTCCCTGCCCACATCCGGCCCCCCTGCTGGTCTGGGCCCCATACAGGAGGACCAGTGGTACCCCCTTATCCATGGCCTGGGTGCATGTTCTGGGAACAAAGGTTCCCCTACCTACCCAAATATCAAAACAGGAAAAAAACAAAAAACAAACAAAAACCACCATATAATAAAGGGCATAATAACAGACAAAATAAAATTCTAACCAGAAGTGTCATTCTACAAGTCAAGACATATTACAACAGAAAAATTGTCAGTCTATTCTTACCGGTTGTGTGTTTTTTTTTTTCTTTTCAGATAATTTGCATTTCAACTAACCAAAATAAATCTATATTCGTTTTAGTATCGGCAATATCTTAGTAGGCTAAATGAGAACCAGAAAACGATTAGTAGGCAGTCATTTGAGTTGTGGATTACAAGGTGAGCAAGGAGATTAATGTTCAATTTTGGGTTAAGGAATCGACAAATTTTTAATTTGGATAAATCAAACAAACTGGGAGTTACATAAGAACTCATGGGAGGTGTTACTGAGAATTCTGTGTGACAGCCATTACAAATATATAAAGCTGAGACTACACACCAGGGACATTATCAGCAATGGGAGACAAGTCCCCCAGAGGGTCTTCGTCCCTGAAGCACAATCAGAGATAATGAGCTGAGATCCACGCTTCAATTAGATTTTGCTATTGTAAAACTATTATTAACTGCACAGGTGTAAGAACAATAACTAATAATATGATAATAACTAATTAATAAAAAGCAAAAAACTGGTAATATTTTATTTATTTGTGCTTACAAACCAACCAGCATTAATTTTCTATAAAAATACAAAAGATTAATATGAATAAATAAGCGTAAACATAAGCACATCCTTCATGCAGGAAACGTAAAAGTCCGGGAAGCCTTTATAGCCTACAACACAAAAGTCCATACCTGGGAAAAAAACACAGAAAACCAGGCTTTTATGGCCTGCAACAGATAAGTCCATACCTGGAAAAAAAAAAACCTTTTGCTTTTAACAGGCTTTTATGGCCAAGACACAAACTATATACAATTTCCATCCTCCACAAATGGCCTTTATGGCCAAACACTACAAGGCTTTACAACAGGGGTGTCCAAACTTTTTTTCAAAGAGGGCCAGATTGGATGAAGTGAACATGGTGGAGGGCCGAACATTTTTCCGAACATTCTTTGAACCATTACAATTAAATGCAAATAAATTATTTTATGCCAAGTTAATTGCAAACGACATACTTTTCATTTCACAACATTAAGATCAACTGACAGCTGAGTTTTCACAATGTATTGAAAATAAATTTTAAAAAAACTTACCTGCACTAATGTGAAGGGTGAAAAAGGTAGCTGGAGCTGAAGTCTCTGCTCGGCAGGCGGGAGGGGAAGAGAAAAACACTTCACGCTGGAAGCTCGGCCCTGACGTCACCACCCTCTGTCGCTCCCAGTGCGGCGCAGTCACGCATGCGCACTGCTCTCAAGCAGAAGACTGTCTGCCACAGAAGGGAGGGCCGTGTGACAGCCGCATTTACACAGACCAGGGAGAACGCGCCGCAGTCAGGCATGCGCACTGCCCTCTGCTCTCAAGCAGAAGACTGTCTGCCATAGAAGGGAGGGCCGTGGGAGGCCACATTACACAGAGCAGGGAGGGCTGTTGGAGGGCCGTATTAAACCGACCCCAGGGCCGTAAATGGCCCGCAGGCCGGACTTTGGACATGCCTGCTTTACAATAACTAAGCTTGAACCAAACAAACATTATATACATACCCTAAAGAAGATTAAGGAACACAGATTTTCAATACCTGCAGCCTTCCATCAAAAAGAAACATACTTCCAAAATCTAGGGGGGTGATAAACGGAGAACAGGGACAGATACCACCACCTGAGATCAACAGGCAGCAGCTACAGCCCTGATGTTCCTCCACGCCTCCATCCAAGCCTTTCGCCGCCACCTGTCTTTCTCAAGGCCCCGAATCTTCCCAACCTCACCAAGAATGTCACACACCACCACCTGGACGGGGAGGACTTTCTGCAGGATGGAGACCTGACACCGTGCATTCCACGTGTAGTAACGGACTACTAAACTGACTAAGAACAAAGTCTCTAAATCAAAATCCAGACAACTTTCGAATGCTCCATACACCCACTCCGCATAAGACATGCAGTGCAGGAAAGGAACACCAAGAGCCCCACCCACCTTTTTATACACCTCTACGTTAAAGGGGCACTGAAGCAAGAAGTGATCCAAAAAAGCAAAGTATACCCTTAGGCAGGTTCCTGATTAGTATTCAGCCCTCACCAGATCCAAATAAAGTTTATTACTTCATATACAGTGCCTTGAAAAAGTCTTCATACCCTTTGAAATGTTCTACATTTTGTCATGTTACAACCAAAAACATAAATGTATTTTATTAGGGTTGGATGTGATAGACCAACACAAAGTGACACATAATTGTGAAGTGGAAGGAAAATAAGAAATTGTTTTTAAAATGTTTTACAAATAAATCTGTGAAAAGTGTGGCGGCATTTGTATTCAGCCCCCCCCGGAGTCAATACTTTGTAGGACCCCCTTTGTCTGCAGTTCCAGCTGCAAGTCTTTTTGGGGATGTCTCTCCCAGCTTTGCACATCTAGAGAGGGACATTTCTGCCCATTCTTCTTTGCAGAATCGCTCAAGCTCTGTCAGATTGGATGGAGAGCGCTCGGGAACAGCAATTCTCAAGTCTTGCCACAGATTGTCCATTGGATTTAGGTCTGGACTGTGACTGGGCCATTCTAGCACATGAATATGCTTTGATCTAAACCATTCCATTGTAGCTCTGGCTGGATGTTTCAGGTCATTGTCCTGCTGGAAGATGAACCTCTGCCCCAGTCTCAAGTCTTCTGCAGACTTTAACAGGTTTTCTTCTAAGATTGCCCTGTATTTGGCTCCATCCATCTTTCCATCAACTCTGACCAGCTTCCCTGTCCCTGCTGAAGAAAAGCATCCCCACAACATGATGCTGCCACCACCATGTTTCACGGTGGGGATGGTGTGTTCAGGGTGATGTGCAGTGTTAGTTTTCCACCACACATAGCATTTTGCTTTTGGTCTCCTCCTACCAGAGCACCTTCTTCCACGTTTGCTGTGTCCCCACATGGCTTCTTGAAAACTGCCACTCTTCTTGCCACTCTTCCATAAAGGCCAGATTTGTGGAGTACACGACTAATAGTTGTCCTGTGGACAGATTCTCCCACCTGAGCTGTGGATCTCTGCAGCTCCTCCAGAGTTCCCATGAGCCTCTTGGCTGCTTCTCTGATGAATGCTCTCCTTGCTCGGCCTGTCAATTTAGGTGGACGGCCATGTCTTGGTAGGTTTGCAGTTGTGCCATACTCTTTCCATTTTCGGATGATGGATTGAACAGTGCTCCGTGAGATGTTCAAAGCTTGGGATATTTTTTTTATACCCTAACCCTGCTTTAAACTTCTCCACAACTTTATCCCTGACCTGTCCAGTGTGTTCCTTGGCCTTCATGATGATGTTTGTTCACTAATGTTCTCTAACAAACCTCTGAGGGCTTCACAGAACAGCTGTATTTATACTGAGATTACATTACACACAGGTGGACTCTATTTACTAATGAGGTGACTTCTGAAGGCAATTGGTTCCACTAGATTTTAGTTAGGGGTATCAGAGTAAAGGGGGCTGAATACAAATGCACTCCACACTTTTCAGATATTTATTTGTGAAAAATTTTGATAAACCATTTCTCATTTTCCTTCCACTTCACAATTACGTGCCACTTTGTGTTGGTCTATCACATAAAATCCCAATCAAAATACATTTCCGTTTTTGGTAGTAACATGACAAAATGTGGAAGATTTCAAGGGGTATGAATACTTTTTCAAGGCACTGTAGGCTCTGAATCTTTCATCCCAGACCATGTCACATGACTAATAAAGGTCAAGCCATTGAAGTCAGCATGATATCTGCCCTGTAGGCAAAATTTCCATTGATATGTTCAATCCACCAACTATGAGCCGGAGGCACAAAAGTAAAAGGTTTTGAGCTACTTTCATTAAAGAAACTCTTGTGACTATTCTAGAAAAATCCTGCATCCCCTCCTGTTTCTATTCTGCTGCCAGATTTACCAAAAATAATACAGGAGTGGCCAAAAAATATATAATTCCTAGATTATGTGCAACGCAAAAAAAAATAATTCAAATTTCAATGCAAATATAAATAGGAAATATAGTTTATTATTATAATTTTGTGTTCTGTTTTTAGGAGTTGAAAGTTAACTTTAACCGCTTGCCGACTGTATAACTTACATATACAGCGGCAGAACGGCCTCTCTGCTCTGGATTGTGTACCTAGTACGTGATCTGCACGCTTGGACAGGGCACACGCCCGCCGGCACTGAGCTTCACTGAACACAGCTCTGTGAATGTAAACAACACAGAGCTGTGTTCACTGACAGGGGATCCCGTTGTTTGGGCATTCCCTGCTAAGCAGAGAATGAAAACAATTAGATCCCAAATAAAAGCAGCACACAGAACACACTTGTTAGGTACACATTTAACCCCTTGATCGCCCTAGATATTAACCCCTTCCTGCCTAGTGTCATTAGTACAGTGCAAAATATTAGCACTGATCACTGTAATAATATCACTGGTGATGTCAGTGGCAGTTAGGCAGTTCCTCTCAGCATCAGTCAGTGTTGGATTGCCCGTTGCACTATCACAGTCCCGTTATAAGTCGATGCTTGCCGCTATTACTAGTATAAAAAAAATAAAGAAATAAAAATTCCATGATATATCCCATAGCTTGTAGATGCCAAAATGTTCACACAAACCAATCAATATACACTTTTTGGGATTTTTTTTTTACCAAAGACAAGTAGCAGAATACATTTATTACATCGCAGGAATGACTGCCAGAATGCAGTTTCTACTGTGCAAAATGACACTTGGAATGTCAATAAAACTGCTAGTGTCATTGAGTAAATACAATGTAACAATAGATTGTTTTATTGTATTTACTATCACATTCATATGTAGATCACATGAAACCTTTGATCTGCCAATGACATCAGTTAGCCTGGGTTCACATATATGCGGTGCGGTATATCGCATGTGATTCACACAGGAACCACGCCGCATTCCTGTGCGAATTACATGCGATTTGTGTGCGGTGCGATTGTAGCTCTATTTGTATGGCTCTATTCGCACCGCACCCGCACCAAAAAGGTGCAGGACCCTTTTTTCTGGTCTGCACTAGAATCGGATTGCATGGGTATTCACACCTATGCGATCCGATTCTGCACATCACACCGCGTTTTGTGGATCGCTATTGGGGTGTTGTTAACTTAACATACATGCTTGCAACAGTTCGCATGAACGGGGTGCGATTCTGATGCGGTGCAGAATTCACACTGAAAATGCTGCAAATTCCGCACCGCATCAGTGTGAACCCGGGCTTAAAGTGGTTGTAAACCTTAGATATGAAATATGGACAAAGCATATCCCTCTATAGTGTCTGCTTATCTCAATCCAGAGTACTAAGTGTCTCTCTGCTATCAGCATGAATCACTTTTGGAAAGTTTTCCTGACACCAAGAGAAAAATGGTGACAGGGGAGGGACCTCCAGCACAAAGCCTGTAATTGACAACCTCAGCACTGTTCCTGTGTGCTGTGTGAAGGGGGGGGGGCGTGTCCCTTCCCCCCAATCAGCTCTCAGAGCTCTCCTTACTGACCTTTGTGTCAGAGTGTAATTTCTCTCTCCGTCCCCTTTTTTTCTGACAGCTCAAACAAGCTTTATAAATTCTGGATTTGAACTGATGTTGAGAAGAGAATACGGCAGATAAACAGGTACAACTTATGTAGAAGGATTTGTTTCATCTCTATGTATCACCTGAGGCCAGTCACTTCACTGGGCATATGGAAGGGTTTACCACCACTTTAAAGAAACCTTACCAGTTAAGTGCATTTTTATTTAAATATACATTTTTACCATTTAGCTGCTTATTAACCTTTAGGTAACCCGAGTATGCGCTAATTAAATTGTTCCTCCCATTCTCCCTTTACCATTTACATTTAGTTTTCTTATTTTACCAATATTAGACCACATGCAGTCCAGTGCATTTTTTTCTGCATCAAAAATGCATGGATAATAGGTTATGTGGTTTCCAATGGCATAGTTCACACCAGTGCGTTCCAGTTCCAGACAAAAAAATTTGAACAGGCTGCATTTTTTCTGTACTGAACTGTACTGGAATACATATGTCCTTATTTAACCGTTTGCCTCTGTGAAGATTCACCCCAACCCCCCTCCATCCCCCTCCCCTCCTGACCAGGGCATTTTTTGCTATGCAGCACTGCGCTACTTTAACTGACAATTGCGCGGTCATGCAACACTGTACCCAAACAAAACTTTTTTTTTTTTCCACACAACTAGAGCTTTCTTTTGGTGGTATTTCATTATCACTGGGTTGTCTTTCCATCATATAAAAGAAAAAAGACAGACAATTATTAACAATATTTTTTACTTTCTGCTGTAAAACATATCACATGAAATTTTTTTTTTAAAAATCAAATCTCTTAATAAATTTTGGTCAAAATTTATTGTGCTACATGTCTTTGGTAAAAAAAAAAAAACCCAATAAGTATATATTGATAGGTGTGTGTGAAAGTTTCAGTGTCTACAATAAATTTTTATTTATATTTACTAGTAATGGCTGCGGTCGGCAACTTATAACGGGACTGTGGTGGTCAATCTGACACTAACTGATGCTGGGGGGAACTAACTGCCACTAACATCACCAGTACCATTATTACAGGCATCAGTGCTAATAATATGCACTGTCATTGTACTAACGACACTGGGAAGGAAGGGGTTAACATCTAGGGTGATCAAGGGGTTAAATATGTGGCTAACATGTATTTGTGTGTGTGCTGTGTACTGCTTTTAGTCCTGGTTCACACTGATGCGGAATTCGCAGCGTTTTCTGTGTGAATTCCGCACCGCATCAGAATCGCACCCTGTTCATGTGAACCGATGCGGGTGTGTATGTTAAGTTAACAACGTCCCGAAAGCGGTCCGTAAAACGCGGTGCGACGTGCAGAATCGGATCGCATGGGTAAATTCTGGTGCGGACCCAAAAAAGGGTCCTGTACCTTTTTGGTGCGGGTGCAGTGCGATTACAGCCATACAAAATGTAAATCACATGTGATTTACACAATAATCGCATGCGATGCACCGCATATATGTGAACCCGGACTTACTGTGAATCTGCTTGTTTTCATTCTCTGCTTAGCAGGGAATGAAGAATCAACTAGATCCATTGTCACTGAACACAGCTCTGTGCTGCTTACACTGACAGAGCTGAGTCCTATGAGTCTCAGAGCTGATCACCGAGTTCCGGTGATTGGCATGTGCTGTGGCAAATCACAGCACGGCTGAGCAGGCAGGGCGCCCCTTACTTGAAGAAGCAGAATCACATTTATATACTTGATTCTTCGCAGAACCGCCGCCCTGTAGCAGTAAAGCTACAATGGGCTGATCTTAAACTGGTTAAGGTGGAGAAAAAAGATGGAGGAAAAATGCAACGGAAAGCATCAAAACCTCACCAAAACACATCAAAACTGCGCATGCAGAAATGCATCCGGAACACATCTGGACTGTGTTTCTGTGGTGTGAACCAGCCATTCAATTTTTTTTCCATTTTCTTTTTTTGTTATTTTGCATAAAAAAGTCTAAATTTGAAAGGATTCTAGAATCATAGTGGGGGGAGGACAGAATATTTATGGGGACCAAGCCAATCCATGGAGTGATGTGTCTAGTAGGTGGTTGGGGAAACCATAAATAGTTTAAGGCCTGTAGTAGAAGTGTGGGGGTCTTGGGTCTAGTCCTGCAAGATGAGTCCCCTGCCTTAGGACTCTGCTTCTAAAAGCAGTCTGCTGGAAGTCATCGAGGTCCTAGCTGTAGCTTTAGCTGGGGGGGGGGGGGGCTATTTCCAAAAGGTCTGGTCTTGGATTTTTATGGTTTTACTTCCACTGGTACCTAGTGGAAGTTGGGGGAGGAGAGTCCAGCTGTCCGGTGGTTTTGTGAGTCTGTTCCCCTCTCACTGAAGAGTGCCTGGTGGATATCAGAAGGAGGCAATCGATGATCCTGTGGCCTTGAGTACCGACCTAAGTTCAGAGACCTAGTGACTGTGTGCAGTTCTTCAATAGGAGGTCCTAGGTGCGTCTCAGCCGGCACAGAATCTTATGGGAACTTGTGTGTCCTCAGATACGTCAGTTCAGTCATTTGGGGTATCTCATGCTCCCTTCCCAACATTCATTCAATAAAGTATAAAAAGACAACCCTAGACTGTTGTGAGACTTAATGAAATTTTGAGAAACAGATTTGCAAAAAGTACCTCTAAGCAACCACAATTTGCAAAGACCATTACATGAAGGTGTCTATAACTGTATTCATGACCCATATTCTGTTTCAGGTTTTCACCGGATCAAACCAGGTGATTGGATGGTAGTCAAATGACATGTCAGAAAGCCAATGGAACCAACATTTGATGGACCATATTTGGTACACTGGCTGTAGGAACCTCTGTCAAGTTGGAAGGAAAGACCACCTGGATTCATGACAGTCATTTTAAAAAGATATTAAAACGATTATATCCTTTACAATAAAAGTGATGTTTCTGTGGGGATTGTGAGGATTTAGGCGTGGAAAAATAACCCTTTCATCCAAATGTTGAAATTGTATGCAACTGATAGCAACGTGAGTACCTGCTGAGTGTGTTCTCACTGATATCCCCAAATATTAATGATTGCTATGATAGCAGTGCCTCTTAGCTTTACTAATTTAACCCCTTGCCCTCCTGAAGATTTCCCCCCCCTGACCAGGCCATTTGTTTTTTGTGTTACGGCGCTGCATTATTTTAATTGACAATTGCACGGTCATGCAACACCGCACCGAAATTAAATTTACTGCCTTTTTTTCCCACGAATTGAGCTTTCTTTCGGTGGAATTTGATCGCCTGTGCATTTTTAATTTTTTGTGCTATAAAAAAAAAAGTTTGACAATTTTTGATTAAAATAACTATATTTTTGACTTTTTGCTATTAAACATGTCCAGTAAAAATATTTAAAAAAATCAAATTTCATCATAAATTTAGGCCAAAATGCATTCTGCTCCATGTCTTTGCTAAAAAAATCCCAATATGTGTAAATTAATTGGTTTACGTGAAAGTTATAGCGTTTACAATTTTTTTTTTTTTTTAACTAGTAATGGGACTGCGGTGGACATTCTGACACTTGGGGGGAACTGACTTGGTGTCGCTGACATCCCCAGTGACAACAATACAGTGATCAGTGCTAAAAAAAAAGCACTGACACTGTATAATGGCACTTGGCAGGAAGGGGTTAACATGAGGGTGATCAAAGGGTTAACTGTGTGCTGGGAGTGTTTTACTAGGGGGCTGTGTGTTTTTGCTTCACTGTAATCACACTGCTCTGGATGGCCATGCTGTGGACAGCCATCCAAAGCAGTGTGCCCGAGCTGACAGGGAGGAGAACTGTTAGTAAACAAAACAGTTCTCCTTCCCTTCGGAGGTCTTCAGAAAATCACCGGGCGCCGGCGAGTAATTACCAGGCGGGACCCGGTGGTTGACAGCTCACTCATGCCCCCTACCCGGAAATGCAAAATTATGTATATATACATGATTTTGCCGCCCTGTAGTAGTATTTCTGCTATAGGGCGGTCGGGAAGCGGCTAAGCAGGACCAGAAGAAATGATACATACACAATCTTCATAAAGAATGAACACAAGGTAGTAGCATACCCAACAGATTTGTGTGAACACTACATGCCCATTTACACAGTTCGGTAATTCAAACTGCACTGGAGATAAAAATGACAGTTTATGGAGGAGACATTGGTCAATATCATATTCCAAATCCAAAATTACAGTACTAATAGCTCAAGCTTTTTTTTTTGTTTTGTTTTTTTTATAGTCAAAAGAATACCGTCCATATGAGCTGTGCCCAAGGACACTGTGCGACCAGAGCAAAGTCCAGAGTACCTGTTAGTGTTTAAAGAGAATTGTTTACATGGAGTGATATGACATGGCCATGGTTCCTGTCCTGGACAGGATGGGGAATTGAAGCCATGAAAATAATATAAAATAATTATATGAGAATTCTAGATGAGATTATTTACGACTGATAATGGTATATCTAAAAGAGAAGTATTAGCTTCAAACAATTTTAATAGAATAGTTTTTTGTGAGCCACCAGGAGTAGAGATGAGCGAAGTATTCAAAAATTCGATTCGACTGATTCGGCGAATTCGTGGACAATATTAGATTCGAGTCGAATATATTCGCTGTGAATTTAACTTAAAAAAGGGTGTTTCTAGGCTTCAGAGAGACTTAATATTAGTGCAGAACACTGTACCTTTAATTTAAATGCCCTTGGAGTCTGCTGGGGAAGAGAAATAATACTGTCACTCAGTATGACATGCAGATGAGTGCCGTCGATCTTAGAATCACCGCACACTTCACTCATTTGGCCAGTCACGGGGTAAAAACCAGTGTTTGGAGCCACAGTGTGGCGGTGGAGGCAGCAGCAATGGGAGGCCATACAGCAATCTATGACAAAATGGAAACCAGCAGGAGTGTGAGGAGACCTCAAAGTAGCACATGGCAGAGTGGGAGCAATGGGAGGCGGTACAGGGACCCAGGTCACACTGTGGGACCAGCAGCAGCATGACCAGGCGGTACGGGGGCCCATGGCAGATTTGACCTCGTTCATCCCATAGTCCTGCCGACTCACGAATAGCGTGGCCTCCTCAAAGGGCCTGAGCAAGCGCAGGTGTCACGCATGAGCTGCCAATGGCTGACATCTAAGTTACACAGGGAGTACCTTTATCCGCTTTTAACAACAGGAAATCTGTGATGGCCTTTCGCTGTTCGTAAAGGCGGACTAACATATGTAGGGTTGAATTCCACCTTGTTGCAACGTCACAGCATGAGGAGTCGGTATGGTGGCCCATGGCAGATTACGTGCCTGGCAGCAGCAATGGGAGGCCCGTAATCTGCCAGCACCCTATGTCAAAAAATTGAACACACCAGCAGTGTGAGGAGACCTCAAAGTGGCACATGGCAGAGTGGGAGCAATGGGAGGCGGTACAGGGACCCAGGTCACTCTGTGGGCTCAGCAGCAGCGTGACCAGGCGGTACGGGGGCCCATGGCCAATTTGGGGCCTGGCGGCACCTAGGGAGGCCTGTAATCTGCCAGCAACCTATGACAAAATGGAAAAACGCAGGAGT
This sequence comes from Staurois parvus, assembly GCF_062004578.1. Lineage (NCBI taxonomy): Eukaryota > Metazoa > Chordata > Amphibia > Anura > Ranidae > Staurois > Staurois parvus. Next base: position 147,603 of record NW_028318702.1, on the reverse strand, counting down.
GTGAGGAGACCTCAAAGTGGCACATGGCAGAGTGGAAGCAATGGGAGGCCGTACAGGGACCCAGGTCACACTGTGGGACCAGGAGCAGCGTGACCAGGCGGTACGGGGGCCCATTGGCGATTTGGGGCCTGGCGGCACCTATGGGAGGCCTTTAATCTGCCAGCAACCTATGACAAAATGGAAAACCGCAGGAGTGTGAGGAGACCTCAAAGTGGCACATGGCAGAGTGGAAGCAATGGGAGGCTGTACAGGGACCCAGGTCACACTGTGGGACCAGCAGCAGCGTGACCAGGCGGTACGGGGGCCCATGGCCGATTTGTGGCCTGGCGGCACCTATGGGAGGCCTTTAATCTGCCAGCAACCTATGACAAAATGGAAAACCGCAGGAGTGTGAGGAGACCTCAAAGTGGCACATGGCAGAGTGGAAGCAATGGGAGGCCATACAGGGACCCAGGTCACACTGTGGGCTCAGCAGCAGCGTGACCAGGCGGTATGGGGGCCCATGGCCGATTTGTGGCCTGGCGGCACCTATGGGAGGCCTTTAATCTGCCAGCAACCTATGACAAAATGGAAAACCACAGGAGTGTGAGGAGACCTCAAAGTGGCACATGGTAGAGTGGGAGCAATGGGAGGCCGTACAGGGACCCAGGTCACACTGTGGGACCAGCAGCAGCGTGACCAGGCGGTACGGGGGCCCATGGCCGATTTGGGGCCTGGCGGCACCTATGGGAGGCCTTTAATCTGCCAGCAACCTATGACAAAATGGAAAACCGCAGGAGTGTGAGGAGACCTCAAAGTGGCACATGGCAGAGTAGAAGCAATGGGAGGCCGTACAGGGACCCAGGTCACACTGTGGGCTCAGCAGCAGCGTGACCAGGCGGTACGGGGGCCCATGGCCGATTTGTGGCCTGGTGGCACCTATGGGAGGCCTTTAATCTGCCAGCAACCTATGACAAAATGGAAAACCGCAGGAGTGTGAGGAGACCTCAAAGTGGCACATGGCAGAGTAGAAGCAATGGGAGGCCGTACAGGGACCCAGGTCACACTGTGGGCTCAGCAGCAGCGTGACCAGGCGGTACGGGGGCCCATGGCCGATTTGTGGCCTGGCGGCACCTATGGGAGGCCTTTAATCTGCCAGCAACCTATGACAAAATGGAAAACCGCAGGAGTGTGAGGAGACCTCAAAGTGGCACATGGCAGAGTAGAAGCAATGGGAGGCCGTACAGGGACCCAGGTCACACTGTGGGCTCAGCAGCAGCGTGACCAGGCGGTACGGGGGCCCATGGCCGATTTGTGGCCTGGCGGCACCTATGGGAGGCCTTTAATCTGCCAGCAACCTATGACAAAATGGAAAACCGCAGGAGTGTGAGGAGACCTCAAAGTGGCACATGGCAGAGTGGAAGCAATGGGAGGCCGTACAGGGACCCAGGTCACACTGTGGGACCAGCAGCAACGTGACCAGGCGGTACGGGGGCCCATGGCCGATTTGTGGCCTGGCGGCACCTATGGGAGGCCTTTAATCTGCCAGCAACCTATGACAAAATGGAAAACCGCAGGAGTGTGAGGAGACCTCAAAGTGGCACATGGCAGAGTGGAAGCAATGGGAGGCCGTACAGGGACCCAGGTCACACTGTGGGACCAGCAGCAGCGTGACCCGGCGGTACGGGGGCCCATGGCCGATTTGGGGCCTGGCGGCACCTATGGGAGGCCTTTAATCTGCCAGCAACCTATGACAAAATGGAAAACCGCAGGAGTGTGAGGAGACCTCAAAGTGGCACATGGCAGAGTGGAAGCAATGGGAGGCCGTACAGGGACCCAGGTCACACTGTGGGACCAGCAGCAGCGTGACCAGGCGGTACGGGGGCCCATGGCCGATTTGGGGCCTGGCGGCACCTATGGGAGGCCTTTAATCTGCCAGCAACCTATGACAAAATGGAAAACCGCAGGAGTGTGAGGAGACCTCAAAGTGGCACATGGCACAGTGGAAGCAATGTTAGGCCGTACAGGGACCCAGGTCACACTGTGGGCTCAGCAGCAGCGTGACCAGGCGGTACGGGGGCCCATGGCCGATTTGTGGCCTGGCGGCACCTATGGGAGGCCTTTAATCTGCCAGCAACCTATGACAAAATGGAAAACCGCAGGAGTGTGAGGAGACCTCAAAGTGGCACATGGCAGAGTGGAAGCAATGGGAGGCCGTACAGGGACCCAGGTCACACTGTGGGACCAGCAGCAGCGTGACCAGGCGGTACGGGGGCCCATGGCCGATTTGGGGCCTGGCGGCACCTATGGGAGGCCTTTAATCTGCCAGCAACCTATGACAAAATGGAAAACCGCAGGAGTATGAGGAGACCTCAAAGTGGCACATGGTAGAGTGGGAGCAATGGGAGGCCGTACAGGGAGCCAGGTCACACTGTGGGACCAGCAGCAGCGTGACCAGGCGGTACGGGGGCCCATGGCCAATTTGGGGCCTGGCGGCACCTATGGGTGGCCTTTAATCTGCCAGCAACCTATGACATAATGGAAAACCGCAGGAGTGTGAGGAGACCTCAAAGTGGCACATGGCAGAGTGGAAGCAATGGGAGGCCGTACAGGGACCCAGGTCACACTGTGGGACCAGCAGCAGCGTGACCAGGTGGTACGGGGGCCCATTGGCGATTTGGGGCCTGGCGGCACCTATGGGAGGCCTTTAATCTGCCAGCAACCTATGACAAAATGGAAAACCGCAGGAGTGTGAGGAGACCTCAAAGTGGCACATGGCAGAGTGGAAGCAATGGGAGGCCGTACAGGGACCCAGGTCACACTGTGGGACCAGCAGCAGCGTGACCAGGCGGTACGGGGGCCCATTGGCGATTTGGGGCCTGGCGGCACCTATGGGAGGCCTTTAATCTGCCAGCAACCTATGACAAAATGGAAAACCGCAGGAGTGTGAGGAGACCTCAAAGTGGCACATGGCAGAGTGGAAGCAATGGGAGGCCGTACAGGGACCCAGGTCACACTGTGGGACCAGCAGCAGCGTGACCAGGCGGTACGGGGGCCCATGGCCGATTTGGGGCCTGGCGGCACCTATGGGAGGCCTTTAATCTGCCAGCAACCTATGACAAAATGGAAAACCGCAGGAGTGTGAGGAGACCTCAAAGTGGCACATGGCAGAGTAGAAGCAATGGGAGGCCGTACAGGGACCCAGGTCACACTGTGGGCTCAGCAGCAGCGTGACCAGGCGGTACGGGGGCCCATGGCCGATTTGTGGCCTGGCGGCACCTATAGGAGGCCTTTAATCTGCCAGCAACCTATGACAAAATGGAAAACCGCAGGAGTGTGAGGAGACCTCAAAGTGGCACATGGCAGAGTGGAAGCAATGGGAGGCCGTACAGGGACCCAGGTCACACTGTGGGACCAGCAGCAGCGTGACCAGGCGGTACGGGGGCCCATGGCCGATTTGTGGCCTGGCGGCACCTATGGGAGGCCTTTAATCTGCCAGCAACCTATGACAAAATGGAAAACCGCAGGAGTGTGAGGAGACCTCAAAGTGGCACATGGCAGAGTGGAAGCAATGGGAGGCCGTACAGGGACCCAGGTCACACTGTGGGACCAGCAGCAGCGTGACCAGGCGGTACGGGGGCCCATGGCCGATTTGTGGCCTGGCGGCACCTATGGGAGGCCTTTAATCAGCCAGCAACCTATGACAAAATGGAAAACCGCAGGAGTGTGAGGAGACCTCAAAGTGGCACATGGCAGAGTGGAAGCAATGGGAGGCCGTACAGGGACCCAGGTCACACTGTGGGACCAGCAGCAGCGTGACCAGGCGGTACGGGGGCCCATGGCCGATTTGTGGCCTGGCGGCACCTATGGGAGGCCTTTAATCTGCCAGCAACCTATGACAAAATGGAAAACCGCAGGAGTGTGAGGAGACCTCAAAGTGGCACATGGCAGAGTGGAAGCAATGGGAGGCCATACAGGGACCCAGGTCACACTGTGGGCTCAGCAGCAGCGTGACCAGGCGGTATGGGGGCCCATGGCCGATTTGTGGCCTGGCGGCACCTATGGGAGGCCTTTAATCTGCCAGCAACCTATGACAAAATGGAAAACCACAGGAGTGTGAGGAGACCTCAAAGTGGCACATGGTAGAGTGGGAGCAATGGGAGGCCGTACAGGGACCCAGGTCACACTGTGGGACCAGCAGCAGCGTGACCAGGCGGTACGGGGGCCCATGGCCGATTTGGGGCCTGGCGGCACCTATGGGAGGCCTTTAATCTGCCAGCAACCTATGACAAAATGGAAAACCGCAGGAGTGTGAGGAGACCTCAAAGTGGCACATGGCAGAGTAGAAGCAATGGGAGGCCGTACAGGGACCCAGGTCACACTGTGGGCTCAGCAGCAGCGTGACCAGGCGGTACGGGGGCCCATGGCCGATTTGTGGCCTGGTGGCACCTATGGGAGGCCTTTAATCTGCCAGCAACCTATGACAAAATGGAAAACCGCAGGAGTGTGAGGAGACCTCAAAGTGGCACATGGCAGAGTAGAAGCAATGGGAGGCCGTACAGGGACCCAGGTCACACTGTGGGCTCAGCAGCAGCGTGACCAGGCGGTACGGGGGCCCATGGCCGATTTGTGGCCTGGCGGCACCTATGGGAGGCCTTTAATCTGCCAGCAACCTATGACAAAATGGAAAACCGCAGGAGTGTGAGGAGACCTCAAAGTGGCACATGGCAGAGTAGAAGCAATGGGAGGCCGTACAGGGACCCAGGTCACACTGTGGGCTCAGCATCAGCGTGACCAGGCGGTACGGGGGCCCATGGCCGATTTGTGGCCTGGCGGCACCTATGGGAGGCCTTTAATCTGCCAGCAACCTATGACAAAATGGAAAACCGCAGGAGTGTGAGGAGACCTCAAAGTGGCACATGGCAGAGTGGAAGCAATGGGAGGCCGTACAGGGACCCAGGTCACACTGTGGGACCAGCAGCAACGTGACCAGGCGGTACGGGGGCCCATGGCCGATTTGTGGCCTGGCGGCACCTATGGGAGGCCTTTAATCTGCCAGCAACCTATGACAAAATGGAAAACCGCAGGAGTGTGAGGAGACCTCAAAGTGGCACATGGCAGAGTGGAAGCAATGGGAGGCCGTACAGGGACCCAGGTCACACTGTGGGACCAGCAGCAGCGTGACCCGGCGGTACAGGGGGCCCATGGCCGATTTGGGGCCTGGCGGCACCTATGGGAGGCCTTTAATCTGCCAGCAACCTATGACAAAATGGAAAACCGCAGGAGTGTGAGGAGACCTCAAAGTGGCACATGGCAGAGTGGAAGCAATGGGAGGCCGTACAGGGACCCAGGTCACACTGTGGGACCAGCAGCAGCGTGACCAGGCGGTACGGGGGCCCATGGCCGATTTGGGGCCTGGCGGCACCTATGGGAGGCCTTTAATCTGCCAGCAACCTATGACAAAATGGAAAACCGCAGGAGTGTGAGGAGACCTCAAAGTGGCACATGGCACAGTGGAAGCAATGTTAGGCCGTACAGGGACCCAGGTCACACTGTGGGCTCAGCAGCAGCGTGACCAGGCGGTACGGGGGCCCATGGCCGATTTGTGGCCTGGCGGCACCTATGGGAGGCCTTTAATCTGCCAGCAACCTATGACAAAATGGAAAACCGCAGGAGTGTGAGGAGACCTCAAAGTGGCACATGGCAGAGTGGAAGCAATGGGAGGCCGTACAGGGACCCAGGTCACACTGTGGGACCAGCAGCAGCGTGACCAGGCGGTACGGGGGCCCATGGCCGATTTGGGGCCTGGCGGCACCTATGGGAGGCCTTTAATCTGCCAGCAACCTATGACAAAATGGAAAACCGCAGGAGTATGAGGAGACCTCAAAGTGGCACATGGTAGAGTGGGAGCAATGGGAGGCCGTACAGGGAGCCAGGTCACACTGTGGGACCAGCAGCAGCGTGACCAGGCGGTACGGGGGCCCATGGCCAATTTGGGGCCTGGCGGCACCTATGGGTGGCCTTTAATCTGCCAGCAACCTATGACATAATGGAAAACCGCAGGAGTGTGAGGAGACCTCAAAGTGGCACATGGCAGAGTGGAAGCAATGGGAGGCCGTACAGGGACCCAGGTCACACTGTGGGACCAGCAGCAGCGTGACCAGGTGGTACGGGGGCCCATTGGCGATTTGGGGCCTGGCGGCACCTATGGGAGGCCTTTAATCTGCCAGCAACCTATGACAAAATGGAAAACCGCAGGAGTGTGAGGAGACCTCAAAGTGGCACATGGCAGAGTGGAAGCAATGGGAGGCCGTACAGGGACCCAGGTCACACTGTGGGACCAGCAGCAGCGTGACCAGGCGGTACGGGGGCCCATTGGCGATTTGGGGCCTGGCGGCACCTATGGGAGGCCTTTAATCTGCCAGCAACCTATGACAAAATGGAAAACCGCAGGAGTGTGAGGAGACCTCAAAGTGGCACATGGCAGAGTGGAAGCAATGGGAGGCCGTACAGGGACCCAGGTCACACTGTGGGACCAGCAGCAGCGTGACCAGGCGGTACGGGGGCCCATGGCCGATTTGGGGCCTGGCGGCACCTATGGGAGGCCTTTAATCTGCCAGCAACCTATGACAAAATGGAAAACCGCAGGAGTGTGAGGAGACCTCAAAGTGGCACATGGCAGAGTAGAAGCAATGGGAGGCCGTACAGGGACCAAGGTCACACTGTGGGCTCAGCAGCAGCGTGACCAGGCGGTACGGGGGCCCATGGCCGATTTGTGGCCTGGCGGCACCTATAGGAGGCCTTTAATCTGCCAGCAACCTATGACAAAATGGAAAACCGCAGGAGTGTGAGGAGACCTCAAAGTGGCACATGGCAGAGTGGAAGCAATGGGAGGCCATACAGGGACCCAGGTCACACTGTGGGACCAGCAGCAGCGTGACCAGGCGGTACGGGGGCCCATGGCCGATTTGTGGCCTGGCGGCACCTATGGGAGGCCTTTAATCTGCCAGCAACCTATGACAAAATGGAAAACCGCAGGAGTGTGAGGAGACCTCAAAGTGGCACATGGCAGAGTGGAAGCAATGGGAGGCCGTACAGGGACCCAGGTCACACTGTGGGACCAGCAGCAGCGTGACCAGGCGGTACGGGGGCCCATGGCCGATTTGTGGCCTGGCGGCACCTATGGGAGGCCTTTAATCTGCCAGCAACCTATGACAAAATGGAAAACCGCAGGAGTGTGAGGAGACCTCAAAGTGGCACATGGCAGAGTGGAAGCAATGGGAGGCCGTACAGGGACCCAGGTCACACTGTGGGACCAGCAGCAGCGTGACCAGGCGGTACGGGGGCCCATGGCCGATTTGTGGCCTGGCGGCACCTATGGGAGGCCTTTAATCTGCCAGCAACCTATGACAAAATGGAAAACCGCAGGAGTGTGAGGAGACCTCAAAGTGGCACATGGCAGAGTGGAAGCAATGGGAGGCCGTACAGGGACCCAGGTCACACTGTGGGCTCAGCAGCAGCGTGACCAGGCGGTACGGGGGCCCATGGCCGATTTGTGGCCTGGCGGCACCTATGGGAGGCCTTTAATCTGCCAGCAACCTATGACAAAATGGAAAACCGCAGGAGTGTGAGGAGACCTCAAAGTGGCACATGGCAGAGTGGAAGCAATGGGAGGCCGTACAGGGACTCAGGTCACACTGTGGGACCAGCAGCAGCGTGACCAGGCGGTACGGGGGCCCATGGCCGATTTGGGGCCTGGCGGCACCTATGGGAGGCCTTTAATCTGCCAGCAACCTATGACAAAATGGAAAACCGCAGGAGTGTGAGGAGACCTCAAAGTGGCACATGGCAGAGTAGAAGCAATGGGAGGCCGTACAGGGACCCAGGTCACACTGTGGGCTCAGCAGCAGCGTGACCAGGTGGTACGGGGGCCCATGGCCGATTTGTGGCCTGGCGGCACCTATGGGAGGCCTTTAATCTGCCAGAAACCTATGACAAAATGGAAAACCGCAGGAGTGTGAGGAGACCTCAAAGTGGCACATGGCAGAGTGGAAGCAATGGGAGGCCGTACAGGGACCCAGGTCACACTGTGGGATCAGCAGCAGCGTGACCAGGCAGTACGGGGGCCCATGGCCAATTTGGGGCCTGGCTGCACCTATGGGAGGCCTTTTATCTGCCAGCAACCTATGACAAAATGGAACCCTGGGCTGGGGCAGGCAGAACCGCCGTATCTTTATCACGGTTTTCCCAGGCCACCGAATGGCGACGCTGCATATGCTGACGCAACGCTTTAGTCCCAACATGGGCCCCCTGGCCACGCTTGACTTTCTGGCCACATAGTCGACATACGGCTACGTTTACTTCCTCGGGAAAAATTGCCACACCACCGAGTAGGAAACTTTGCCCCCGCTACTCCTCACTGGCTGACTGCTACTTCCTCCGTGCACACCGGCACCACTACTGGCCGTGGTGGTAGGCTGCAGTGGAGCTGGTGCTCTAGTCCGTGGCCGTTTGCCTCCACTGACACTGCTGCGACCCTGCTGCCTCCTGGCAGCAGCAATGGGAGGCCGTACAGGGACCCATGAGAGACTCTGGACTTGGCAGCAGCATGAGGAGGCGGTATATAGGGGCCCATGGCAGATTAGGGGCCTGGCAGCAGCTATGGGAGGCCCGTAATCTGCCAGCACCCTATGTCAAAAAATTGAACACAACAGCAGTGTGTGAGGAGACCTGAAAGTGGCACATGGCAGAGTGTGGCGATGGAGACAAAAGCAATGGGAGGCCGTACAGGGACCCATGAGAGACTCTGGACTTGGCAGCAGCATGAGGAGGCGGTATATAGGGGCCCATGGCAGATTAGGGGCCTGGCCGCAGCTATGGGAGGCCCGTAATCTGCCAGCACCCTATGTCCAAAAATTGAACACAACAGCAGTGTGTGAGGAGACCTGAAAGTGGCACATGGCAGAGTGTGGCGATGGAGACAGCAGCAATGGGAGGCCGTACAGGGACCCATGAGAGACTCTGGACTTGGCAGCAGCATGAGGAGGCGGTATATAGGGGCCCATGGCAGATTAGGGGCCTGGCAGCAGCTATGGGAGGCCCGTAATCTGCCAGCACCCTATGTCCAAAAATTCAACACACCAGCAGTGTGAAGAGACCTGAAAGTGGCACATGGCAGAGTGTGGCGATGGAGACAAAAGCAATGGGAGGCCGTACAGGGACCCATGAGAGACTCTGGACTTGGCAGCAGCATGAGGAGGCGGTATATAGGGGCCCATGGCAGATTAGGGGCCTGGCAGCAGCTATGGGAGGCCCGTAATCTGCCAGCACCCTATGTCAAAAAATTCAACACACCAGCAGTGTGAAGAGACCTGAAAGTGGCACATGGCAGAGTGTGGCGATGGAGACAGCAGCAATGGGAGGCCGTACAGGGACCCATGAGAGACTCTGGACTTGGCAGCAGCATGAGGAGGCGGTATATAGGGGCCCATGGCAGATTAGGGGCCTGGCAGCAGCTATGGGAGGCCCGTAATCTGCCAGCACCCTATGTCCAAAAATTGAACACAACAGCAGTGTGTGAGGAGACCTGAAAGTGGCACATGGCAGAGTGTGGCGATGGAGACAGCAGCAATGGGAGGCCCGTAATCTGCCAGCACCCTATGACAAAAAATGGAACACACCAGCAGTGTGTGAGGAGACATGAAAGTGGCACATGTTTGTGGCATGATTCATGGCGGATTTAGTCAGTTGTGTCAGGAACTGGTGGTTTGAAATCCAGACTAATCCACGCCTGATTCATTTTCACAAACGTGAGTCTCTCCACACTTTGGGTGGACAGTCGTGTCCTCCGCGGAGTTACAATACCTCCTGCCGCACTAAACACGCGCTCCGATGCCACGCTACTGGCCGGGCATGACAGCCTTTCAAGGGCAAATTCAGCTAGTTGGGGCCAAAGGTCAAGTTTCGTTGCCCAGTAGTCAAGGGGATTGTCTACCTCGGTTGGCAGGGTGCTGTCCAAGTAGGCCCAAGCCTGTTGTTTGAGCTCCTGCTCCAGGTCCACCTGATGCTGCTGCTGCTGCTGCTGCGGCTGGTTAGTAGTTTCCTCACTGCGCTGGTGAAGAAAGCTACTCATCATTGACTGCAGACTGAGGCAGCCGCTGCTGGTGGAGCTGCCACTGCTCCTACCACCCCACCCCTCCCCTGCTGCCATGGCAGCGGAACGCGAGCGCACAGGGCCCACAGTGTCTGAGGATGGACGTTGGCGCACAAAGGCAGAGACCAACTGACTACATAGGTGGTTTTTATAGTACGTAATTTTGGCCTCCCTCTCAGGTGTGAAAAAGGCCACCATTTTGGAACGATAGCGAGGGTCCAACAAGGTGGACAGCCAAAAGTCATCCCTCTGTCTGATGGTTATTATTCGGCTGTCGCTACGCAAGCAACCGAGCATGCTATGGGCCATTTGCGCCAAGGAATGCGAGGGACTCCCTGCCTCCATCTCCACAGCATACTGCCACGGTGCGTCTGGGTCCTCAGTCTCCTCCTCCTCCTCTCCCAGATGCTCCTGCTCCTCCACTCCTGTCCGCTGAGTGGAAAAACCACCCATTTCACTCAATAATTCCTGAGCACAAATGTCCTCTACCTCCTCCTCTTCTTCCTGTCCTGCCCCCACAGGGGTCATGTGGCATTGAGATCTGTGCGCCACGTCTACCGCACCCTGACCAGCCATTGTTAACAGCATTTGTTCAAGGACGTGCAACAGAGGAATGACGTCGTTCATCCCATAGTCCTGCCGACTCACGAATAGCGTGGCCTCCTCAAAGGGCCTGAGCAAGCGGCAGGTGTCACGCATGAGCTGCCAATGGCTGACATCGAAGTTACACAGGGGAGTACCTTTATCCGCTTGTAACATCAGGAAATCGGTGATGGCCTTTCGCTGCTCGTAAAGGCGGTCTAACATGTGTAGGGTTGAATTCCACCTTGTTGCAACGTCGCAGATCAGGTGATGATGTGGAATTCCGTTCTGCCGCTGCAGCTCAATGAGGGTGTGCTTTGCGGTGTAGGAATGGCTGAAATGCATGCAAAGTTTACGTGACATTTTAAGGATGTCTTGCAGTGGGATGGTGGATTTTAGGAACCGCTTGACAACCAGATTGAACACGTGAGCCATGCATGGCCCATGGCACAACCTTCCTTGACGCAGAGCAGACACCATGTTCTTTCCGTTGTCGGTCAACATGGTTCCGATTTTCAGTTTGCGCGGAGACAGCCATCTGTCGATTTCTCTGTTCATTACGCTCAGAAGTTCCTCCCCTGTGTGACTACGTTCGCCAAGGCATACCAGGTGCAGCACAGCGTGACACCGTTGCGCCCTGCACATGTGATATGCCGGTCGGGTAATGGGACTTGGCACGGGGGTGGCGGCTGAGGACACGGCGGAAGAAGAGGTGGTAGAGGTGGACATGTTTGCTGGACCAAGGACGTGCAAACGTGGAGGCAAAAGCGTCATGACCTGTCCAAGTTGCTGGTGCGGCTGTGCCGGCACCACGTTCACCCAGTGGGCCGTAAATGACATGTACTGTCCCTGACCGTAGTTACAGCTCCACACGTCGGCGCTGCCGTGCACTTTGGCAGAGACCGACATGCTCAAAGACTGGCCCATCATCTCTTCTACATGTGAATGCAGGGCTGGCACTGCCTTTTTGGCGAAGAAATGACGGCTTGGCACTCTCCACCGCGGCGCGGCACAAGCCATCATTTCTCGGAAAGGTGCTGAGTCCACCAGTTGGAAAGGGAGGGACTGCAGCACCAGCAACTTGGACAGGAGGACGTTCAGCTTTTGCACCGTCGGGTGCGTGCTCGCAAACTGTTGTCTCTTGGAAACGTATTCCAAGAAAGACTGCTGACGGAATCCGAGAAGAGGAGTAGCAGGAGAAGGAGCATCTGAACGAGCGGAAGATGCCAACGAGCGACAACTCCCCTCAGCAGAGGTGTTGGAGCCTTGACTGGCTGATAGAGGGCGATTGACGACGTCGGGTGACGGAGCAAGTAACGGAGCGGGTGATGGAGCGGGGGCTGGGGCAGGCAGAACCGCCGTATCTTTATCACGGTTTTCCCAGGCCACCGAATGGTGACGCTGCATATGCTGACGCAACGCTGTAGTCCCAACATGGGCCCCCTGGCCACGCTTGCATTTCTGGCCACATAGTCGACATACGGCTACATTTACTTCCTCGGGCGGCTTGACGAAAAATTGCCACACCACCGAGTAGGAAACTTTGCCCCCGCTACTCCTCACTGGCTGACTGCTACTTCCTCCGTGCGCACCGGCACCACTACTGGCCATGGTGGTAGGCTGCAGTGGAGCTGGTGCTCTACTCCGTGGCCGTTTGGCTCCACTGACACTGCTGCGACCCTGCTGCCTCCTGGGCAACCCACCGACTGTTTTGCTCGCTGCCAAGCTGGCACCCTCTTCTCCTGATGATGCGGAAGCAATAGCCTGATGACGACGAGGCTGCCAAGTGCGATCAGCCTCATCATCATCAATTAGGGTCTCCGCCTCACTACTAGCCCCCTCGGCTGCATGTGGGTCAGGAGACAGACCTGTCTCTAGACCGGCTACCGAGCCACTCTCCTCGCCAGTACTTCTTCGCCTGGCTGCTGAAGAGGCGGATGTCTCCCCCCGTTCCTGACCGCCCTCTGTTAGCTCTTCCTCACTGTACAGTGGGGCTGAGCCCACAGCATGCGATACTTCGCTTGGTGAGGGAACAGCAAAGGACAGGGGCAGGTAGAGGACACGTGATTTCAGTGGGCTTGCTCCCGGGCCATGCCAACTAACGGTTGTGTCTGACGTACACACTGACCGTTGGCTGTAGGTGTCAGAGGTGACCTGGGAAGAGGAAGACGACCGAGCCAACCAATCGATGACGGCAGGGTTGTCGGTGGAGACACGACCGCTGGATGACACCGGGAGCACTGGCCTCTGGCTGCGACCAGTGCTGCCTCGACCCCTTCCTCTGCTGCCACGTCTGCTCGCTCCTAAAACATTGCCTCCTCTGCCACTCCTCTGCATGTTGTCTGACATACTCTTTAATTCAACGATTATGTGTCCCTGAGTAACAATTCTGTGTCCCTGAGTAACAATTCTGTGTCTGTCCCTGAGTAACAATTCTGTGTCCCTGAGTAACAATTCTGTGTCCCTCAGTAACACTTCTGTGTCCCTCAGTAACAATTCTGTGTCCCTCAGTAACAATTCTGTGTCCCTCAGTAACAATTCTGTGTCTGTCCCTGAGTAACAATTCTGTGTCCCTCAGTAACAATTCTGTGTCCCTGAGTAACAATTCTGTGTCCCTCAGTAACAAATCTGTGTCCCTGAGTAACAATTATGTGTCCCTCAGTAACAATTCTGTGTCTGTCCCTGAGTTACAGTTCTGTGTCCCTGAGTAATTGTTCTGTGTCCCTGAGTAACAGTTCTGTGTCCCTCAGTAACAGTTCTGTGTCCCTCAGTAACAATTCTGTGTCTGTCCCTGAGTAACAATTCTGTGTCCCTCAGTAACAATTCTGTGTCCCTCAGTAACAATTCTGTGTCCCTCAGTAACAATTCTGTGTCTGTCCCTGAGTAACAGTTCTGTGTCCCTGAGTAACAGTTCTGTGTCCCTGAGTAACAGTTCTGTGTCCCTCAGTAACAGTTCTGTGTCCCTCAGTAGCAATTCTGTGTCTGTCCCTGAGTAACAATTCTGTGTCCCTCAGTAACAATTCTGTGTCCCTCAGTAACAATTCTGTGTCCCTCAGCAACAATTCTGTGTCTGTCCCTGAGTAACAGTTCTGTGTCCCTGAGTAACAGTTCTGTGTCCCTGAGTAACAGTTCTGTGTCCCTGAGTAACAGTTCTGTATCCCTCAGTAACAATTCTGTGTCTGCCCCTGAGTAACAATTCTGTGTCCCTCAGTAACAATTCTGTGTCCCTCAGTAACAATTCTGTGTCTGTCCCTGAGTAACAGTTCTGTGTCCCTGAGTAACAGTTCTGTGTCCCTGAGTAACAGTTCTGTGTCCCTCAGTAACAATTCTGTGTCTGTCCCTCAGTAACAATTCTGTGTCCCTCAGTAACAATTCTGTGTCCCTCAGTAACAATTCTGTGTCCCTCAGTAACAATTCTGTGTCTGTCCCTCAGTAACAATTCTGTGTCCCTGAGTAACAATTCTGTGTCCCTCAGTAACAATTCTGTGTCCCTCAGTAACAATTCTGTGTCCCTCAGTAACAATTCTGTGTCTGTCCCTCAGTAACAATTCTGTGTCCCTCAGTAACAATTCTGTGTCCCTCAGTAACAATTCTGTGTCCCTCAGTAACAATTCTGTGTCTGTCCCTGAGTAACAGTTCTGTGTCCCTGAGTAACAGTTCTGTGTCCCTCAGTAACAATTCTGTGTCTGTCCCTCAGTAACAATTCTGTGTCTCTCAGTAACAATTCTGTGTCCCTCAGTAACAATTCTGTGTCTGTCCCTGAGTAACAGTTCTGTGTCCCTGAGTAACAGTTCTGTGTCCCTGAGTAACAATTCTGTGTCCCTCAGTAACAATTCTGTGTCCCTCAGTAACAATTCTGTGTCTGTCCCTGAGTAACAGTTCTGTGTCCCTGAGTAACAGTTCTGTGTCCCTGAGTAACAGTTCTGTGTCCCTGAGTAACAGTTCTGTGTCCCTCAGTAACAATTCTGTGTCTGTCCCTGAGTAACAATTCTGTGTCCCTCAGTAACAATTCTGTGTCCCTCAGTAACAATTCTGTGTCCCTCAGTAACAATTCTGTGTCTGTCCCTGAGTAACAGTTCTGTGTCCCTGAGTAACAGTTCTGTGTCCCTGAGTAACAGTTCTGTGTCCCTCAGTAACAATTCTGTGTCTGTCCCTCAGTAACAATTCTGTGTCCCTCAGTAACAATTCTGTGTCCCTCAGTAACAATTCTGTGTCTGTTCCTGAGTAACAGTTCTGTGTCCCTGAGTAACAGTTCTGTGTCCCCGAGTAACAGTTCTGTGTCCCTCAGTAACAATTCTGTGTCTGTCCCTGAGTAACAATTCTGTGTCCCTCAGTAACAATTCTGTGTCCCTCAGTAACAATTCTGTGTCCCTCAGTAACAATTCTGTGTCTGTCCCTGAGTAACAGTTCTGTGTCCCTGAGTAACAGTTCTGTGTCCCTCAGTAACAATTCTGTGTCTGTCCCTCAGTAACAATTCTGTGTCCCTCAGTAACAATTCTGTGTCCCTCAGTAACAATTCTGTGTCTGTCCCTGAGTAACAGTTCTGTGTCCCTGAGTAACAGTTCTGTGTCCCTGAGTAACAATTCTGTGTCCCTCAGTAACAATTCTGTGTCCCTCAGTAACAATTCTGTGTCCCTCAGTAACAATTCTGTGTCTGTCCCTGAGTAACAGTTCTGTGTCCCTGAGTAACAGTTCTGTGTCCCTGAGTAACAGTTCTGTGTCCCTCAGTAACAATTCTGTGTCTGTCCCTGAGTAACAATTCTGTGTCCCTCAGTAACAATTCTGTGTCCCTCAGTAACAATTCTGTGTCTGTCCCTGAGTAACAGTTCTGTGTCCCTGAGTAACAGTTCTGTGTCCCTTAGTAACAGTTCTGTGTCCCTGAGTAATAGTTCTGTGTCCCTCAGTAACAATTCTGTGTCTGTCCCTCAGTAACAATTCTGTGTCCCTCAGTAACAATTCTGTGTCTGTCCCTGAGTAACAGTTCTGTGTCCCTGAGTAACAGTTCTGTGTCCCTGAGTAACAATTCTGTGTCCCTCAGTAACAATTCTGTGTCTGTCCCTGAGTAACAATTCTGTGTCCCTCAGTAAAAATTCTGTGTCCCTCAGTAAAAATTCTGTGTCCCTCAGTAACAATTCTGTGTCTGTCCTTGAGTAACAATTCTGTGTCTGTCCCTGAGTAACAATTCTGTGTCCCTCAGTAACAATTCTGTGTCCCTCAGTAACAATTCTGTGTCTGTCCCTGAGTAACAGTTCTGTGTCCCTGAGTAACAGTTCTGTGTCCCTGAGTAACAGTGCTGTGTCCCTCAGTAACAATTCTGTGTCCCTCAGTAACAATTCTGTGTCTGTCCCTGAGTAACAATTCTGTGTCTGTCTCTGAGTAACAATTCTGTGTCCCTCAGTAACAATTCTGTGTCCCTCAGTAACAATTCTGTGTCTGTCCCTGAGTAACAGTTCTGTGTCCCTGAGTAACAGTTCTGTGTCCCTGAGTAACAGTTCTGTGCCCCTCAGTAACAATTCTGTGTCTGTCCCTGAGTAACAATTCTGTGTCCCTCAGTAACAATTCTGTGTCCCTCAGTAACAATTCTGTGTCTATCCCTGAGTAACAGTTCTGTGTCCCTGAGTAACAGTTCTGTGTCCCTGAGTAACAGTTCTTTGTCCCTCAGTAACAATTCTGTGTCTGTCCTTGAGTAACAATTCTGTGTCCCTCAGTAACAATTCTGTGTCCCTCAGTAATAATTCTGTGTCCCTCAGTAACAATTCTGTGTCCCTCAGTAACAATTCTGTGTCTGTCCCTGAGTAACAGTTCTGTGTCCCTGAGTAACAGTTCTGTGTCCCTGAGTAACAGTTCTGTGTCCCTCAGTAACAATTCTGTGCCTGTCCCTCAGTAACAATTCTGTGTCCCTCAGTAACAATTCTGTGTCCCTCAGTAACAATTCTGTGCCTGTCCCTGAGTAACAGTTCTGTTTCCCTGAGTAACAGTTCTGTGTCCCTGAGTAACAGTTCTGTGTCCCTGAGTAACAATTCTGTGTCCCTCAGTAACAATTCTGTGTCTGTCCCTGAGTAACAATTCTGTGTCCCTCAGTAACAATTCTGTGTCCCTCAGTAACAATTCTGTGTCCCTCAGTAAAAATTCTGTGTCCCTCAGTAACAATTCTGTGTCTGTCCCTAAGTAACAATTCTGTGTCTGTCCCTGAGTAACAATTCTGTGTCCCTCAGTAACAATTATGTGTCCCTCAGTAACAATTCTGTGTCTGTCCCTGAGTAACAGTTCTGTGTCCCTGAGTAACAGTTCTGTGTCCCTCAGTAACAATTCTGTGTCCCTCAGTAACAATTCTGTGTCTGTCCCTGAGTAACAATTCTGTGTCTGTCCCTGAGTATCAATTCTGTGTCCCTCAGTAACAATTCTGTGTCTGTCCCTGAGTAACAGTTCTGTGTCCCTGAGTAACAGTTCTGTGTCCCTCAGTAACAATTCTGTGTCTGTCCCTAAGTAACAATTCTGTGTCCCTCAGTAACAATTCTGTGTCCCTCAGTAACAATTCTGTGTCCCTCAGTAACAATTCTGTGTCTGTCCCTGAGTAACAATTCTGTGTCTGTCCCTGAGTAACAATTCTGTGTCCCTCAGTAACAATTCTGTGTCCCTCAGTAACAATTCTGTGTCTGTCCCTGAGTAACAATTCTGTGTCTTTCCCTGAGTAACACTTCAGTGTCTGTCCCTGAGTAACAATTCGGTGTCCCTAAGTAACGTTTCTGTGTCCCTAAGTAACGTTTCTGTGGCCCTAAGTAACGTTTCTGTGGCCCTAAGTAACGATTCTGTGGCCCTAAGTAACGTTTCTGTGGCCCTGAGTAACGTTTCTGTGGCCCTAAGTAACGTTTTTGTGGCCCTAAGTAACGTTTCTGTGGCTCTAAGTAACGTTTCTGTGGCCCTAAGTAACGTTTCTGTGTCCCTAAGTAACGTTTCTGTGTCCCTAAGTAACGTTTCTGTGGCCCTAAGTAACGTTTCTGTGTCGCTAAGTAACGTTTCTGTGGCCCTAAGTAACGTTTCTGTGGCCCTAAGTAACGTTTCTGTGTCCCTGAGTAACGTTTCTGTGTCCCTAAGTAACGTTTCTGTGTCCCTAAGTAACGTTTCTGTGTCCCTAAGTAACGTTTCTGTGTCCCTAAGTAACGGTTCTGTGGCCCTAAGTAACGTTTCTGTGTCCCTAACTCTGTCCCTAATACAGAGAGGTCTGCCTCTCTTGAAAGACTGGAGGCAAATGGAGAATTCTAAAATGGCCGCCATTTATAGCTCGACCATTACACAGTGCTGGCTGGCTGGCTGCTGATTGGCTAATGCGATCACATGTCATGAATGAATGAATTATGGGTCAGCGCGCCTTGTCTGCGCGCCTTCCCAGACATCCCCGCTCCGTCGCCGCACATGTCGCCGCCATTTTAGGAAAAATTTCGATTCGCGCATCCGAAGTATGCTAATTTTCGGATTCGGCGTGAATCAAAATTTTTCTAATATTCGAAACGAATTCCACTTCGCCTACTTCGATTCGCTCATCTCTAGTAGTAACCCCAGAGATTACCCTGTACATTTTTATATAATTTTATATTTTTTTAAATTTTGATATTTTAAATATTTATTGAGAGAGGGTGTGTTGAATGTGATTGTTTAACATTTAGTCTCTATATGGTATTTTTACGGTTAATAGGTTTTAGTATAACAGAGAAAACATAGCAGCTAAATAAACTTGAAACATAAATACCTAGGGATTTTTAATGTGCCAACCAAACAACAAAAAATATTTTCATAAAAATACAAATTTTTGTTGAGATATACATAAAAATCAGCATAATGCAGCTAATGTTAAAAAAACATAAAGGTATCCTTGTGGTTAGTGTCTACAGTAATTTCCATTCTCAACATGTTTCATCAATCATTGCCTTCCTCAGGAGAGAACAGGAAAAATACATATGGATAGCAGTAAAAATAGAAAAATACATAATTAACAATATAAACAAGACAGTGTACAATTTAACATACAGTGCAATTAAAATCAAATACACTTGAGAATATACACAAAATTTTATAACAATAAATATAAATATTAATCCTCTGGAGGACAACTTGCCAAGAGTTTAAACCACACATTTTCATTAATATAGATAGAATGCATGGATCAGCAGCCCCTTGAGAAGGGGTGTTTAGTAACCACAGGAGAGGCACAAAATACAGAGATGACCCCACTTAATTAAATCTAAGAGAAAAAATGTACATCTGAATAAGTTTGAAGAGTATATAAATAAAAATATAAAATTATACAATTACAAGACGAGGGAACAAAAAAAATCCAATTTAGTTGCTCACTCTAACCCTAACCTAAACCTAATCCCTAACCCTAAACTTTAACCCTAACAAAATAAAAAAAAATAATTAACAAATAATAAATGTATTATTATTTATTCTTATTTATTTTTAATACATTAATAATAATTAACTAATTAACCAACCCATAACTCTAATCCTAACCTCTAACCCTATTCTAACCCTCATAAAAATAAATAAATAAAAAACAATACAGAGAAGCTGATGAAAGAGCTAAAAAAAAAAGAGGGAAAACGCAGTAACAAATGATGAAACAGATGATATTTTTTTCTATTGGCTATTAAAAAGAAAACAGCAAAGCTCAAAAACACTTTAAAAAGGCTGTACAAAAACACGCAAAAATGCGACAAAACGCACTAAAAAAGTGCTAAAAATGCGACACTCAGGTGAGAATGCAGCCTGAAAGATGTTCAGATGATAAATTGTTTCTTTCACAGTTGGGTTTAATTGAATGTGGAACATTTATGGACACCTAAATCACATACTGTATATCAGATGCAGAACTATTTTTGAATTGATTTTATTGTTTGAGGAACAGATTGGATACAGATTGTTTTATGGTATCGATGTATTAAAGTGCCGCATCTATTTATTAATATATGGAAATACAAACTCTTCCCCTAAATGTATTAATTGTATGCTTAGCTGTTTACCGAGGAGCAGGGTCAGTAGGGGGCCCCATGAGATGCCCCTGGTACCTTTTTCATAGGATTTTTTGAGTTTGGGCAAGAACACAGGGGCCCCATGATCCCCTATTGCCCGGAGGCCCCATGAGTTGTCAGTCCGCCCCTGCCAAGGAGTTCAGATTTAACCCTTTATATACTACTATGCCCAATGGTGTATTATGGTTTTGTGCTGCCCTAGGCAACACTAAATCGTGCCCAACAAAACACTTGTGTGTTCAGGAGAGGAGCATTTTGGTTGAAAAAATTCTTGATGCGCCTAAACACGCCTAAGCACTAGGTGCGTTTAGCACTTGAGCATTTTTAAAATTTCTATAGCCAGAAGAAAGTAATATCCTGGCCAATGAAATACACACCCAAGCCCTTGACGCATCTAAACTCGTTTTAAAAAAACAGCCTATGCGCATTTTTAAAGCTGTTTTGAGCTGATTTGATGCCAAGAGAAAAGCATTTAGAAGAGCCCCGGTGTGCATGAGCACTAATTGAGAGCATTTTCTACAGAGGAGTAGGAATTAGTCATTTGTCAGAGGTAATAAAAAAAAGAACTAAATGAATGCAATTTTTTTATTGCGAAAAAAGGCAAACATTAGAAGGAAAATCAAACACAGCAAACACTTTTCTCCTGCGCTGGGGATGATCTCAGCAGAGACAATGTGAAGGTTCTGGAATATGCACTGCTTGCTGCCCTCAACAGACCGGGGTGGTCCAAAGTCACTAAATGCAAATGAAAAAAAACAAAAAGACCTAGCGCATTATCGTTTAGAAATATTTATTGAGAAAAAAAAAAAGTAAGTATCATACTCACAATGGACATATAAAACACAAGTATATCACAACGAACAAGGTGTTCAATCCAAAATTGATTGCAGTCAGCTGGGCATTGTGTCTCTCTCTGTGAACGAGCTAACATAACTCAACACAGGCAACCAATGGGCTGTCACTGTGGCGTCACATGGGGGGATATCTAGAGGGAGGCGGATCACGCTGCGGTCCACCTGCGCTCCACCGGGGGCCAATGAGAGCCAATTGAGAAATACAGAGGCTCTCACAGGGAAACGGGACTGTATGCACTATCCTGGAGGGGACAGAGGTCCCTGTGTTCCACCTGCGTTCCACTTAGAGCCTCCCTCTAGATATCCCTCATCTGACTCCACAGTGACAGCCCATTGGTTGCCTGTGTTGAGTCACGTTAGCTCGTTCACAGAGAGAGACACAATGCCCAGCTGACTGCAGTCAATGTCCGACGGTCCAGCAGTGTGGCGGTGGACCTGGCATGCGTTGCAGTCATATCTAATACACTGGTTCCTTTTACACAGCATTGACATAACACTCTTCATGCCTTTCATCATCCCACCACTGTGTCATCTGACTCAACATCATATGCACATACAGAAGTGTAAGTCTTTATGCATTCATTATCATATGTCATTTTTTTTTTCCTAAGCATACTGTTTTTTACTTATGCTATTTATTATAATTCAATTCAATTATGGAAATATACAGTGGGGCAAAAAAGTATTTGGTCAGCCACCAATTGTGCAAGTTCTCCCACTTAAAAAAATGAGAGAGGCCTGTAATTGGCATCATAGGTAGACCTCAACTTGGAAAGAATTTATTTGCAAATTATGGTGGAAAATAAGTATTTGGTCACCTACAAACAAGCAAGATTTCTGGCTCTCACAGACCTGTACCTTCTTCTTTAAGAGGTTCCTCTGTCCTGCACTCATTACCTGTATCAATGGCACCTGTTTGAACTTGTTATCAGTATAAAAGACACCTGTCCACAACTTCAAACAGTCACACTCCAAACTCCACTATGGTGAAGACCAAAGAGCTGTCAAAGGACACCAGAAACAAAATTGTAGACCTGCACCAGGCTGGGAAGACTGAATCTGCAATAGGCAAGCAGCTTGGTGTGAACAAATCAAGTGTGGGAGCAATAATTAGAAAATGGAAGACATACAAGACCACTGATAATCTCCCTTGATCTGGGGCTCCACGCAAGATCTCACCCCCTTGGGGTCAAAATGATCACAAGAATGGTGAGCAAAAATCCCAGGACCACACGGGGGGACCTAGTGAATGACCTGCAGAGAGCTGGGACCAACGTAACAAAGGCTACCATCAGTAACACACTACGCTGCCAGGGACTCAGATCCTGCAGTGCCAGACGTGTCCCCCTGCTTAAGCCAGTACATGTCCGGGCCCCTCTGAAGTTTGCTAGAGAGCATTTGGATGATCCAGAAGAGGACTGAGAGAATGTCATATGGTCAGATGAAACCAAAATAGAACTGTTTGGTAGAAACACAACTCGTCGTGTTTGGAGGAGAGAGAATGCTGAGTTGCATCCAAAGAACACCATACCTACTGTGAAGCATGGGGGCGGCAACATCATGCTTTGGGGCTGTTTCTCCGCAAAGGGACCAGGACAACTGATCCATGTACAGGACAGAATGAATTGGGCCATGTATCCTGAGATTTTGAGTGCAATCCTCCTTCCATCAGCAAGGGCATTGAAGATGAAACGTGGCTGGGTCTTCCAACATGACAATGATCCCAAACACACCGCCCGGGCAACGAAAAAGTGGCTTTGTAAGAAGTATTTCAAGGTCCTGGAATGGCCTAGGCAATCTCCAGATCTCAACCCCATAGAAAACCTTTGGAGGGAGTTGAAAGTCCGTGTTGCCCAGCGACAGCCCCAAAACATCACTGCTCTAGAGGAGATCTGCATGGAGCAATGGGCCAACATACCAGCAACAGTGTGTGCCAATCTTGTGAAGACTTACAGGAAACGTTTGACCTCTGTCATTGCCAACAAAGGATATATAACAAAGTATTGAGATGAACTTTTGATATTGACCAAATACTTATTTTCCACAATTTGCAAATAAATTCTTTCCAAATCAGCCAATGTGATTGTCTGGATTTTTTTTCTCATTTTGTCTCTCATAGTTGAGGTCTACCTATGATGCCAATTACAGGCCTCTCTCATCTTTTTAAGTGGGAGAACTTGCACAATTGGTGGCTGACTAAATACTTTTTTGCCCCACTGTACCACCTGTGCAAAAAGAGACATGCGTTTCTCTAAATAAGCATTTTCACATTGCATAGGTTCATCATTTAAAGGACAGTTGGCAGTAATATGACCTAATGCATGACAATGATAACATTTTATATGTTCTGTAACCAGACCTCTAAACAGCCTCAGGGACCTTCCTGACCTATTTGGCCAATCTCTAGGTCCTGAGCCTACAGTCTCATTGTCTGAAACAATAGTCTTGTCATTTTTCCCTGAGCCCTTGACTCCTGGAACAGTCTTACCGGATCCTCCGGATAGTTGTCCACCCCTAGCGACATTGGGGTATGGCCCACATGAATGCAACAAGTCCTCAGTGGCTGTATATCTCTCCACCAGGTCCACCAGCTCATTTGCAGACTTAGGGTCTCAATGGCCGACCCACTTCCTCAAAGTGGCAGGGAGCGCACGTAAATATCAGTCTATGACCACACGCTCCACAATCTGAGGGGCTGACAATACCACTGGCTGGAGCCACTTCCTGGTGAGATATATTAAGTCAAACATCTGGGAGCGGGGTGGCTTGTCAGTATTATAATGCCACTGATGCACCCGTTGAGCCAGGACTGCAATGGTGACACCCAGGCGTGCAAGGACCTCAGCCTTCAGCTTCTCATAATCCTGGGCAGCATCTGGTTCCAGGTCATAATAGGCTTTTTGAGGTTCACCTTTCAAAAATGGTGCAAGCAGTCCTGCCCATTGCTCTTTTTTCCATCCTTCCCGAACAGCAACTCTTTCAAAAGTTGTGAGGTAGGCTTCCACATCATCTGCAGGCGTCAATTTTTGCAAAAAATAGCTGGCCCGCACTACTTTCTGTTCCACTGGCAGCGGATCTGCTGACTCTCTTTAATTCCAATTCCAGGTGTTGGGCCACCTCCTTAAGGAGCTCTCGTTCTGCTTGTTGGGCCTCTGCAAAATGGCGATTCTACCGTTGTGCTGCATTGGCCTGCAGCAAGGCTCTTATCACATCCTCCATCTTCCCACTTGCTCAGGAAGTTGCCTGCCAAATTCCACCATATGTGGGGTAGCTCAGGTGGGGGATCTCCTTCCCTGGGAAAAAGGTAGACCACACAGCAGGCTTTCTTCAAAATGTGACTGGTTGTCAGTTTTATTTAAAAGGTTTGCAAAATATCAAAACAAACAAAACATCAAAATAAACCCTTGCCATCCAGGTACTAACTAAACATAGAACTTTTTCCTCTCTCACTGGTGAAGGGCTTCTCCCTGTCACCAACCAAAACAAAACCATAAGCAAACCTTTTCTCTTGTTTGTATAACAACCACTTTCACACACAGCTCTCTCAGGAGTGGCTCTCTGAGTCCCGGGCCACCAGCGACTCTTTTCTCCAGCCCTGCCTTATTTATAGCACCTGCTGGTGGTCATCAGTGGACCACAAAATCAGGTCCGGAACCACCTCTGCCATAGTGGCCCAGAAAAGTGGATTTCACCTTAAACTCCCAAGTATGACCGAATGCGAGGTGACAGATAGCTTTCATCATTCACCTCGCCGTTCATACTGTCACAATATATATACATATATATATATATATATATATAGTCATCAAGTGTCATCTTATGCCTAGCCCTTATTACTAATCACTCCGTATGCTAAATTGTGTCATTACCTTTGTTACAGCGGGGTTCCAGTTGAAAAAAAAAAGTCAGCAGCTACAAAAACTGTAGCTGCTGACTTTTAAAATACAGACACTTACCTGTCCCTCGGTCCAGCGGTGTCTTCACCATGGCTGGTTTCACTGGCCATCTTCTCTCCCTGGCGCCGGCATCTTCACTGTGGGCACCCAGCTGTGACAGCTTGTGGCTTCACAGCCAGGTGCCCACTGCGCATGTGCGAGAAGCGCTGCGCTTTGTGAATGGTCCCGTAGTCTTCTGGAACCTGTCACGTGTCCCTGAAGACTTTGGGGAGGGAGGGGGGAGGACAACTTCCTGCTTCTGATGGCCTTAGGTGATAGCAGCAGAGGTTGGTACCTGTCAAATTCGGGTACCCGCTCCCCCCACTCCCCAAAGGTGCCAATCCCTAATGGGGGGCGGGGGACAAAGGCTTAAATTTTAACTCCCCCTTTTGGGTGAAGCTCCGCTTAACCCTTTGAGGACCGTAAGATTTTGGAACGCCAAAAGAATCAATTTTTTTGTTTTTAAAGTTCGTACACTTCAGTTGCTGTAACTAAGCCATTTCATGAAATAATTGACAAAAAGCTAGATCCATTTGTTGTTTGTTGATAAGAACTAAAATTTTGACTCAAACCAAAAAAAAAAAAAGAGTTTTAAGTTCTTAATCAGATGATACACGCAATTAAAAACATGGGACAAATACGTCCCTTGGTCCTCAAAGGGTTAAATCCATTTTCATGTTACCTAGTTAACAACCATATTAGGTGCCAATATATTAAGTTTGCCTTTACTAACAGGTTCACTGGCTGTTTTCTTTGACATAGTACTATTACTGATTACTAGGTATTACAATCAGTTGATTTTATGTGATATTGCATGCTTTGTACTCTCAACCTAGTTTGTCAGAGGGGCTCAATCCCTTGAGGAGGTCGAGCCAAAAAACAGGGGAGCCATCTTATCCTGCTGCTCCTTTGGGGGTAGCACTACATTTATATATGCAATATTTTATATTTATCTGAACAAAATAGAAAAATATATAAATAAAAAATATGCAAAATACGTGTGCAAAAGGTATCAATGAATTAAAGTGCTCACCAATGCCAAATGTCTGCAAAGCAAAATAGGTGAGTTGGAAGCTTTGGTGTATGAAGAGAACTATGATTTAATTGGTATTGCTGAATCTTGGCTTCATTCTTCACATGCCTGGGCCATTAATATTCCTGGCTATGTTCTCTTTCGGAGAGACAGGGTAAATAGGAAATGTGGTTGTGTCTGTCTCTATGTGAGAAGTGATCTCAGAGCAAGTGTGAAAGAGGACCTAGTTGATGGAGAGTGTGATGAGGCTGAAGTATTATGGGTGGAACTGCACATGGGGGTGCGTACTACAAAGGTAATCATTGGAGTTTGTTATAGGCCACCAAGTGTTAATGAGGAGGTGGAGACTCCTGATCTGCAAAGATAGAAAGGACTGCAAGGGCTAGGACAGTGATAATAATGGGGGATTTTAACTACCTGAAAATTGACTGTAATGGCACTGCAGGAAAAGTTTAAAGGGCAAAAATTTATAAATCTACTACAGGACAATTTTATGGTACAGTTCATAAAGGCCTCAACTAGGAATGATGCTGGACCTGGTCATCCTAAACCATGCAGAGCTTATTACAAATGTCCATATAAAAGAACATCTGGGTAGCAGTGACCATAACATGATTTCATTTATTGTTAGCTGTAAACAGCAAGCCCATATGTGAAAAATAAAAACGCTCAATTTTAAGAGAGCTAATTTTCTAAGGCTAAGAGCTGCCTTTCCAAGACTTTGACTGGGAGGGAATGCTGGCATCGATGAACACAACACAGAAATGGAAGTTCTTCAAAAAGTCTGTATGTGAACACACTGCTAAATATATTTAAAAGGCTAAAAATCAAACCTATGATAAAGATAAAAAGATATAGATATTAAGAAAAGAGCTTTTATTAAATATAAAAATGAAGGAATGCTATCATCATTTAAACATTACAAAGAATATAACAGAATATGTAAAAAGGAAATCAAGGCTGCAAAAATTGAAAACGAACAAAAGATTGCAAAAAGATAGCAGAACCAGTGCCAAAAAATTCTTCAAATATATTAATAGTAAAAAGGTCCAGTCCAAGCATGTAGGCCCTTTACAAAATAATCTAGAGTGGGACCAAATTTGATGCCTAAAACTTTAATTTCCTGTCGGGGCTCCGGGAAAGCGTCTGTTAGTTCAAAGCCTTTGCCTTCCTCTCCCATGCAGAAGACCTCACTCTTATCCTGATCGAACTTTGAGTCAGATGCCTCAGTTTCATCATCGAGACCACCTCCTCCGCCTCCTCTGTCCCAGAGATGAAAACAGACACATCATCAGCATAGGCCACAACCCTCAGAGGAGGCTCACAATTAAATATATGTAAATCATTCATCTGTATTTCAGTATGTTTGGCACTATGCCTCACTGTATACAGTTTTCTTCAATTTTTTTTGTGAATCTTTTTCAGTTTATTACTTAACCACTTCCAGACCGGACACTTTTACCCCCTTCCTGACCAGGGCAATTTTCAGCTTTTAGCGCTATCACACTTTGAATGACAATTGCGCGGTCATGCAACACTGTACCCAAATTAATTTTTTACCATTTTTTTGAGATAGATAAAGCTTTATTTTGGTGGTATTTATTCACCACTGGGATTTGTATTTTTTTTGCTATGTAAATGAAATGTCCAAAAAATTTGAAAAAAAGTGTTTTTTAAATAAAATTTTGCAAATAAATAATATTTCATCATAAATCTTAGCCAAAATTTATTCCGTTATCTTTTTAGTAAAAAAAAAAATCCAAATTAGTTTATAAGCAAAAATTATAATTTTTAAACATTTTTTTTTACATTTTTATTTTATTTTTTTATTATTATTTTTTATTTTTTTTTTTTTTTTTTACATACTGTCACCCTAGCAGTACAGTGTTACCATGGTGACACTGTACTACTTGTGAGGGGTGATGAAGATTTTTTTTTTTTTACACTGATTGCTTTTACACCCATATAGGATATAAAAGCAATAATTTTTCTTTCTCTCTGTGTGCATTCCTGCACTCATTGAAAAGAACTGAGTGAGCTGTGATTGGTCATAGCTTGTCACATGGTACAAGGCTGTTTTGAATAGCCTTGTACCATGTGACCTCTGTGATCATTCACAGATTTCACACATAGTAAGCAATGATGTCACAAGTGACATCTTGCTTACTACTTTGCATGTGATCACTGATTGGCCAATCAGTGATCACATGATCGGGACCTCGTACAGAGGTCCCGTCCGACGATCGGTGTTTCACTGTGTCCGGAGGACACAGAGGGCACCGGATCGCGGTGCTGCGCGCTCCCAGGGAGCGTGCACAAGCAGGGTGCGGGGAGGCCGTTTATAGACGGCCACCCGACCCTGCAGTGCCACCGTCGGGAAGTGGTTAAGGATTCAGCCAGTAACTGCACTTTATGTTAAGCAATTAGCCTGCAATAGTTTCTAATTTGCTGCATGCCTACCTGACAACCCGACAACCCAACACCCAACTGAATCAGCATGCATGGCAGAAAGACAAGTTTCTGCTAATTGTGAGGCAATGGCTTAAGTGAGCCATACATGGTTATTTTTTTTTCCATTCAACTGGCCAGCTGAACAACTTAACCAATTCCCATATTCACACATTCAATGCGGAAGGGGTAATCCTCCCTGCTGTATCATTGTATTCTGACAGTGGGACTCCCCTGCCTTCAGAATTGGCTGCATGCACTAATTGAGTGAAAATGTATCAGCAAGTCGGTTCATGAAAAGTTGATCAATAGATCGAATGTTCAAAATTCCGATCTATGCATGTCCACCTTAAGAATTGCCAGCCTGAACCTGGAATTGCTGTACCTGGCAGGATCTCCCAGTAAGAAATGTTGCCAGATTCACAAAAAAAGTATTTGCATAAGAAAACTGTACATAGTGGGGATGATTGGAAACATAATGAAAAACAGATTCTACGGAGTTTGGGTTTACCTGGTGTAGTGCACCCCTGAAGCAGCAGCAGTGTGAATAAGTGGACACCCAATATTACCTCGTTAATCACTCTGACATACCCCTAACAAAGAATTGGACAACACCAAATTAAGTGAAGCTTTGATTCTATTAATGTCTGACAGCTTGAACAATGATAAAGCAGCAAAATAAAAGAGCAATAGAATGCAATACCCCTAATACTATACAGAGAGCTTCTACACTAAATATGTCAGTGTAACAAAAGGCAGAGGATAACTGGACCCAGATTTAACAAATTACTTAGATCCGCTTAAACTGTAACAAGGGCACAAAAAAGGGGTACAATGATGGTTGCTGAAACCTCTTTAAACTACACCCCGATCAGGTCCCCTTAGAGTGGCCCAGCTCAAGTTCAAGTCTGTTCAAGTCTGCCTGCAGTACTTCAGAAGGTATTCATTAACCAACTCCCCATAGGAGAGTGGGACTTAGTTGGTAAGGCCTGTGAAGATGGATACATGGTTATCAAGATTTTGCAGCGTCCTCAAAAAAAAAAAAAAACAAGGTTGGGTAAGCCTTACATCTTGCTGCATTAGTTGGGGCCCTTAGGGTGGTGCACAATTGATGGAGCTCAATGATCTTCACCTGATTAGAGTCAATGGGCAATTTTAGCAGATGGAACTATATGGGGTTTATCCAGAAAACGTAAGTCAGTTGTAGAGATAAAACAAGCTCAAGGTGGAAGAAAGGGGGCAGAGGAAAGGGTTATCAATATAATGGTATTGAGTCAAGAAGGGGGGATAGTTTTGAGTTTTGCAAAAGGTGTGGTTAGGCTGGACGACTGCAGAAGGGGTGGTAGAGGTAAGCAGTAGTGGACTAAAGTGTCAATGTCTGCTGATCAGTGTAAGGAATAGATTAACAACCCTCTAACCAACTCCTGCTCTTCTGCAGTAGGGCCTGGTGGTGGAGGGGCCCTGCATACGCTGATGTGAGGACCTTCGGCTAACCCGCTTAGCTTTTCTGCATGGCCAGGGTTGACTGTGCCCAGTTCTGTGTCTCTGGAACACAAGGAGATAGGCTCTGCCTCTGGAACAACCAAAGATGTCTCTGAGCTGCTGAGGAACAAGCTGTGCAGGCACACAAGTGCTGCAAACTAATGTACTAGTGGCTACTGTAGTTTTCCTAGGCAGCTTTGTAAACGTTTTCTCTCCTTTTCTCTCCAGCTGCAGAGACTCCTGGGAGTTGTAGTTTTTTTTCCAACAAAAAGCAGTCCCACCTGGGGTCAATGGAACAACATATCCCATGATCCTTCCCCTTAACACACTTTTCCCCAGTCTGGGCCAATCAGGAGGGGAGAATGAAAGTCAATGTGAACATAATATGCAGACATGCTGAGACATGCTGAGACTTGCTTTCCCACAGTGACTGACATAACAAGTTAGTCTTTACTTAAGAAGCTGTGTGCCAGCACTTGGCTACACTGGAATTGGGCTTTAAAATGCTAAACATTAAAAAGCACAATTCCAGTAGTAGAGTTTATATATATATATATATATATATATATATATATATACATATATATACACAGTTGCAAGAAAAAGTATGTGAACCCCTTGGGATTACATGGAATTTTGCATGAATTGGGCATAAAATGTGCTCTGAACGTCATCTAAGTCACAACAATAGAAGAACACAGTATGCTGAACATAATACTACACAAACATTAGATGTTGATATGGTTTAATTGCACATAACATGTAAACATTCACAGTGCAGGGAGGAAAAAGTATGTGAACCTTTGGACTTAATAACTGGTTGACACTCCTTTGGCAGCAATAACCTCAACCAAACGTTTCCCGTAGTTGCAGATCAGACCTGCACAACGATCTGGAGTAATTTTGGACCACTCCTCTTCACAAAACTGTTTCAGTGTAGCAATATTCTTGGGATGTCTGGTGTGAATCACTCTCTTAAGGTCATGCCACAGCATTTCAATCGGGTTGAGGTCAGGACTCTGACTGGGCCACTCCAGAAGGCGTATTCTCTGCTGTTGCAGCCATTGTTTTGTTGAATTACTTGTATGCTTTTATGCCCAATTCATGCAAAACTCCACGTAATCCCAAGGGGTTCACATACTTTTTCTTGCAACTGTATGCCAAAATGTATTCTGCTACATTACTTTATAAAAAAAAAAGCCATACAAATATGTGTATATTATTTAGTTTGTTTGAAAGGTATAGAGTATACAGCCTATGGTATATATACTGGATGTTTCAAATTTGTCAACCCTGAAGTTCTGACTGCCTACCCCAATTTTTGAGGCCCAAAAATGTCAGGACAGTGAAAATACCCCCAAAATGACCAATTTTTTGGGAAATTGATGCTCCAGAGTATTTAGTAAGAAGCATTGTAAATTTTCTGAAGTTTTAATTTTTTTGCCACAATTTTTTGAAAATTTAAAAAGTAAATAAAATTTGATTTTTTTTCACAAAGTTGACATTTTAAACACTTATGTCTCATAGGAATACTTACAATTGCACCCCAAAAACACATTCTTCTACTTCTCCGAAGTATAGGGATACCACATACAGTGAAGGAAATGCGTATTTGATCCCCTGCTGATTTTGAATGTTTGCCCACTCACAAAGAAATGATCAGTCTAAAAATCGAATGGTAGGTGTATTGTAACACTGAGAGACAGAATAGGAACAATAAATTCCAAAGAAATGCATGTCTGATTTGCATGTTCATGAGGGAAATAAGTATTTGATCCCCTTCACAAAACATGACTTAGTACTTGGTGGCAAATCCCTTGTTGGCAATCACAGAGGTCAGATGTTTCCTGTAGTTGGCCTCCAGATTTACACACATCTCAGGAGGGATTTTGGCCCACTCCTCTTGGCAGATCCTCTCCAAGTCATTAAGGTTTGGTGGCTGACATTTGGCAACTCAAACTTTCAGCTCCCTCCACAGATTCTCAATCGGATTAAGGTCTGGAGACTGGCTAGGCCACTCCAGGACCTTAATGTGCTTCTTCTTGAGCCACTCCTTTGTTGCCTTGGCTGTGTGTTTTGGGTCATTGTCATGCTGGACACCCATCCACGACCCATTTTCAATGCCCTGGCTGAGGGAAGAAGGTTCTCACCCAAGATGCGTCCCTTTGATGCGGTGCAGTTGTCCTGTCCCCCTAGCAGAAAAACACCCCCAAAGCAGAATGTTTCCACCACGTTTGACAGTTGGGATGGTATTCTTGGGGTCATAGGCAGCATTCCTCCACCTCCAAACACGGCGAGTTGAGTTGATGCCAAAGAGCTCAATTTTGGTCTCATCTGACCACAACACTTTCAACTAGTCCTCCTCTGCATCATTCAGATGTTCAGTGGCAAACTTCACACGGGCCTGGACATGTGCTTTCTTGAGCAGAGGGACCTTGTGGGCACTGCAGGATTTCAATCCTTGTCGGCGTAGTGTGTTACCAAATTTTTTCTTGGTGACTGTGGTCCCAGCTCCCTGGAGATCATTGACAAGATCCTGATCATTTCTTTGTGAGTGGGCAAACATTCAAAGTCAGCAGGGGATCAAATACTTATTTCCTTCACTGTATGTGGGATTCTATTTTTCAGCCTAGGGGCCCAAAATCCAGCGATGACCTTCAAGCTTTCAATGAACATAAATTCGGCATCTAGTTTCCTGACTACCTATCACATGTTTGGAGGCCCTACAGTGCCAGGACAGCAAAAACTCCCACAAAATTACCATATTTTGGAAAGCAAAAGTGTTGTTTAAGACGCGTTGTTGAGTCTTTTGAATATTTCATTTCTTGCCACACTTTTTTTGGAAAATGAAGAAAGTTGTAAATTAGTAAGATATTTCTAACACACAATACAGTATGGGCATACTTAGAATTACACCCCAAATCACATTCTGCTTCTCCACCTGAGTATGGGAATATCATATATCTGACACTTTTTCACAGCTTATCCTCAAAGAAGGGCCCAAAGATCAAGAAGCAACTTTCAAGGGGCATAAATTTGAAGATTTCATTTTTTTGCCACACATTTTTGGAACAGGCAGAAAGAAAATGGAATTCTATTTTTTGTCTTTTTAGTAAGATATTTCTCACATTCAGCATGAGACTTTTTCAATGTTTGGACTAATTATGTACTGGACATTGTATTTTGTGTAGTACAAATATCAATCACCACTGTATCAAAAACAGTGCATTGTAAAGCTCATCTTTATACATCTCTAAGTGATCAGGGAATAGATTAGTGTAGCATCACCTACATTCACAAGCCACTTTATTAGGTACACCTTCCTAGTGCCAAGAAAATATCTCCCACACCATTACACCACCACCAGCCTGAACCTTCGATACAAGGATGGATTCATGCTTGCATGTTGTTTACGCAAATTCTGACCCTACCATCTGAATGTCGCAGCAACCAGTCTGCCCATTCTCCTCTGACCTCTGACATCAACAAGGCATTTTTGTCCACACAACTGCCGCTCACTGGATATTTTCTCTTTTTCGGACCATTCTCTGTAAACCCTAGAAATGGTTGTGTGTGAAAATCCCAGTAGATCAGCAGTTTTTTAAACACTAAGACCAGCCCGTCTGGCACCAACAACCATGCTACGCTCAAAGTCACTTAAATCCCCTTTCTTCCCCATTCTGATGCTCGGGTTGAAATTCAGCAAGTCGTATTCACCACGTCTACATGCCTAAATGCATTGAGTTGCTGCCATGTGATGGGCTGATTAGCAATTTGTGCTAATGAGCAATTGAGCAGGTGTAACTAATAAAGTGGC
This sequence comes from Staurois parvus, assembly GCF_062004578.1. NCBI lineage: Eukaryota > Metazoa > Chordata > Amphibia > Anura > Ranidae > Staurois > Staurois parvus. The sequence continues at coordinate 114,291 of NW_028318702.1, read as the reverse complement.
CGGTGAGTGTTTAGCAGCCCCTATTCCTTTTCTACTGGTACAGAACACGATTGCTGGCTTACACTGGTCTGGTGACACACTCACTGGCCTGGCAGCAATCAACAATACTGTTGCTGGCTGCACTGGTTTGGTGACAATGGAACTGGTGGTGTGGTGATCAGGAACATTGTTGCTGACTTAAGCCAGTCTGGTGATGCTAAGACTGGTGTGGCTAGCAATCAGGGACACTGTTGTTGATTTACTATACACTGTTCTGCAACACTGGCCCTGGTGTGGTGGTGATCCAGAACACTTTTGCTGGTTGCACTGTTCTATCAATATTTGGGCTGATGTAGTGGCAATCAGGAACACAGTAGCTGGCTTGCACTTGTCTGATGACACTGTACTGGTGTGGGGGTGATCTGGAACATTGTTACTGGCTTACACTGCTCTGATGACACTGTACTGGTTTGGGGGTGGTCTGGAACATTGTTACTGGCTTACACTGCTTTGATGACACTCTACTGGTGTGGGGGTGATCTGGAACATTGTTACTGGCTTACACTGCTCTGATGACACTGTACTGTTTTGGGGATGATCTGGAACATTGTTACTGGCTTACACTGCTCTGATGACACTGTACTGGTTTGGGGGTGATCTGGAACATTGTTGCTGGCTTACACTGCTCTGATGACACTGTACTGGTGTGGCGGTGATCTGGAACATTGTTATTGGCTTACACTGCTCTGACGACACTGTACTGGTGTGGGGGTGATCTAGAACATTGTTGCTGGCTTACACTGCTCTGGTGACACTGTACTGGTGTGGCGGTGATCTGGAACACTGGCGTCGTGATCTCTACTGGCGTCGTGACGTCAGGGGCTCTGACGTCACAACACTAAAAGCAACACACAGCAAGTATCCAGCAATATTGAAACATACATTGTGGATCCAAATTTCAACATTTTAATGTGTTTTTAACTTGAAATACATGTGAGTGCACTACTTTATTTAATACATTAATTCTAAAGAGTATAAGGCACTATATTTCTTCATTATATTTCATGGCTATTATACCTATGGAGAAAAATTCCTAAAGAAGCATGGAGATCCCCTAGTGGGAAGAGGGATATTTCCATCCATCCATCTGACTCCAACATGCAAGGAGACCCCCTGCTATGAAGAGGGAATACCCCATCCATCCCAAGGAAAGAGGGATAATTCTATCCATTTACCACTAAATCCAATTAAAAGGACACAAGCTTTATATGACCTCACTTAACGGTCTGGTCATATGCACCAGGTGAGAGCACAACCGGTGAAGGTGTACAATATTTTTTTTAATGATTGGTGGACTGCAATTTTATTATTTTGTATCACAGCACTAGAAGAAGTGTCAAAGTCACAGACTTAATAAGGACATGTTTGCAGCAGCAATATATAGCATTGATATTGATATAGATATATATACTGGAATATTATTTATTTAATATTTATTTATTCACACTTTTTATTATTGCAATTGGTAATGGAGCACGACACTATTTTTGATTTTATTCTCTATGACACAATGGTATGAGTATATGTAGAGTGTAAGAGAACCACATATTTTCTCAATTTTTACACAAAATTTTATTTTCACTATTGTATTAGTTTTTACACCATTTTTAGCATCGTTTATAATATTTCATTATTTATTAACACTCTGTATACACCATAGTAGCTCACAAGACCCCACACTTTAGTAGTAGTTCATATAGGATGCTTTTGGCATTGCCTTAGAGTAGGAAAGTGTTCTTTACATTTCCAGCACTGGGAAACTCACGCTCATATAATCTTGAGGTCCCAGTGCTAGAAAAATAAGTACCACAGTCCTGTGCATTAGCATACCCATTGATATATTTTTACTCAGCCCACTGTATGGAGTTTTCAGAAATATGTGCGTCTTTTTTTGCAATGCCCATCCTCATTGTGAGCAGTACTACAGATATTCAGGCCCCATTCACACCTAAGCGTTTTGTAGCTCAAAGCTCCAAAGACTTAGCATCCAAAATCTCATGTATTTCAAATGTACCTGTTCACACATAGGAATAATTTGAGGTTTTTAGCTAGAATAAGAAGATGATCTTCTTCTGAGCTACTTTCTTTAAATTTAAAACACTTTTGACCCCAGTAAATGTAAATGGAAACTGCTAACAAATTAGCAAACGGGCACAAAACATAGGTTAAAATGCACATATTGTGTGTTTCTCACCATAGTAACTAACTTACCAACCCTCAAGCCTCAGACGCCCACAAAACCGCCTGTGCAAATGTACAAAAAAAAAAAAAAAAAAGCTGCAAAACGACCAAAGATGTTTAGCTCAAGCATGATGCAGTTTAGGCACCTTGGGCATCTTTTTGTAAACATATATAAAGTTGTAAAAAAAAATCTCATACTATCATTCTACATGTGAGAGATTGGATACAACTGCATTAGCATCTGTATACATCATAGAACACCATAGAAATAACTGACCTACTAAAGTATGACCAAAGGTGAAGATAGAGTAGGAAATAGGTAACCTGTTTTAAGGCTTTTATTGCTATATGTGCCCCATCTAAGAGATTTCTCTTTACCCCCTGTCCTGTACACACAAATGGAAGTGAGAAAAAATGTTTCAAAAGTGAGAGAAATTCACTCCAAGAGAGTCATCACCAAAACATCTTTCCCCATTGGATGATTTCTACTCTATTCTTGTTCCGGTGACAAAAAAAAGTTTGGATTTCCCCGACTTTCAGTCCCGTGTCAATGGTCACCAAGAGAATTAGAAAGGGAAAAAATCTGCCCTTTCAGACAGCTATAAAAAACCCATGTGCTATTGTATCCAAAAACTGAAAAGGTTTTGCATTTAGTTACATTTTAAAGAATGCAAGTAGTTGTTGAATAATGCAATGGTAGGCATTTGGCAGCAGTAGCTTCAAAGCTATGGTGGTCAATGGAACACTGTTCAATGACCAACTGTAAATATTTCTTACAGGGCACTTCTCTAGAGTATCTCCAGTCCTCTGGAACTCCCTGCTCCAGTATATCCGGTAAGCTCCTGCCCTGTCCATCTTTAGGTGATCATTAAAAACTAATTTATGCAGGGAAGCCTACCACACCTCCACCTAAGAACTGTATTTGAGTCACCTTCCTCAGATCACCCCCTGCAGCAATTACCTTTTGTACCACCTCCCCCTCCCTTTAGATTGTAAGCTCCATGAGCAAGGTCCTCCTATTCTTTCTGTATTGAACTGTATTGTGCTTGTACTGCCCCCCTTATGTTGTAAAGCTCTGCGTTAACTGTTGGCTCTGTATAAATCCTGTATAATAATAATAATGATAGACACTTCAATAGCACCAAAGTTTTATTGGATCGAGACTGATAAAATCTACTAATTACAAATTTCAGTTTTTATTTGCTATAAAGGGGTAGTTTGGCTTTAAACTGTAAAAATGTCTATCCTAGAATTTTTTTTATAGAGTTTTTGACATCCTTATTTCTCAGGCTGTAAATAAATGGGTTGACTGTCGGGTTAATGATGGTGAAGACTATACTGACGGTTCGATCATAGGTTGGTGAGTAGATGGACCTTGGCCGAAAGTACATGAATATTATTGTGCTGTAGAAGAGGATGACCATGGTGAGATGAGATGAACAAGTGGTGAATGTCTTTCTACTTCCTTGGGTTGACTTTAGGGTCAATACTGCTTTGATGATGAATACATAGGACCCAAGGATTAAAAGCACTGGAGTAAAGGTGACAATGGAATTTTCAATTAAGTCAGCTGTCTGCAAAATGACTGAAAAGTCAGAACAGGTTAAAGTGATTATGACGGGATAGTCACAAAAGAAGTGTTGGATTACCCAACCACAGAAGAGCTGAGAAGAAGCCAGCCAAATGCAGTATATAGAGTGGAGGCAAGCAATAATCCAAGAAAAAGCCACAAAACAGATACATGCTGTCTTGTTCATCATCAAAGTGTACTGTAGGGGAAAACAAACTGCACAGTAGCGATCAAAGGCCATGATGGTCAACAAAAAACAATCCATGTTGCCCACTACTAAGAAGGAAAAAAGCTGGAAAAAACAGCCTTGGACAGAGATGTGGGTGTCTCCAGACAGGAGACCATACAAGGCCCTGGGGATGATAATGGAGGTAAAACATACATCCACAAAGGCAAGGTTCCTCATCAAGACATATTTTGGGGTGTGAAGTTGGTGCTGTGACACAAAAAGCACAAAGATGAACAGATTTCCTGTAATGCAGAGGATATACGCAGTCAAGAAGAAGCAGAGGGCAGGCAAAAGAAGATGAGGCATATCGGAAAATCCCAACAGGACAAAACCAGAAAAAGTCTTATTTTCATGAAGCTCCATATGTATATTAACCAGTTATGTATATGATAAAAACACGTAGATTACTGGATGCAGCACATCTGAAGAAAGTGAAAATTTGTTTTAAAAAACCAAGTCAAATAGGCATAATACACAACTAACAAAATAAAGGGACTATGCAGGCCAAAGCCGAATACAATGAAGGACAAGTCACACATATACAATACTTATTGGGCGACCCAATGGAAATAGCTATGTAAGCTTTTGTGAGTGGAGTCACAATAGCCATAGCAATCCACATAGCTTCTATTTGGTCTGGGGGTGGATATGAGTCCCATTAAGGAAGCTGTAGGGAAAAATTAAACATAGAAAATGTTTAAAAAGTACAAATCCAGTACTGTATTTTTAAGACTTGAAAAAGTTGCTGTTGACACTGACTCTGTACCTCTTGTGACTTTTCCAAACAAGGAGATCTGACATCAGACTTACAGGAGGAAACCGCAGAATCGTTTGTAGTCACAGGTCCCCTTTATAGGCTATGCAGTAAGGGCAATGTGTTTAGCTGCCGCTGTGTGTAGATTTATTGCCCTCTGGTCAACTCGGCCAGCACTGAAATTAATCGCATATGTCTAAAGCAATCTTCTTCAGACTGTGAAAAGCCCAGTGACAAGATAGTTGTTTGCAGTTCTACAAAAAAAGAATTTTAGGAAGTTTTATTTTATTATGTAATAATATAAAATATTTTAAAAATGAACTGCGCTAACAAAAAGTGAAGCAAATGTGGAAACATTTTTTAAAAAATGTGCTTTAATAGTTTTTCAAAAGCAAACATTAATCAAATATTGTATCCATATCTCCTAAATTGTAAACTCCAAGGAGCAGGGCCCTCCTATCCCTCTTGTATTGAACTGTATTGTCTCCCTTTATATTGTAAAGCGCTGAGCAAACTGTTGGCGCCATATAAATCCTGTATAATAATAATAATAATAATAAATCCAGATAAATTAATAAAACGTCCTCTATAATATGTATATATGTAAAATCACAAGTCAGTTCTCCACCACCAAGACGTAGAGAGTCTAAGCTGGAACCACCACCAATGGAAAAGCCCTACCAACTATAAATGACCCTCTAAAAAGTAATTTATGATGAAACGCATAGGGAGGAGCTACATGCTGATGTCACCGCGTTCCAGTGATCCTGGAAATGAGGGTGGATTTGCAGTATATGCCGACCGGATAATGTTTTTTTTATTGTGCATCTATTCATGTGAGAGTAATACTTAGTTTAATGTTTTTAAGATGTTACACTATGTGGGTTGTTTGGTTTCATATCTTCTCATGAGTGCTGCTGGTATGGTGATGGGAGGAGGATTTCTTTGAAGATACCTGATGTTTCAGAAGAGTACCAACAGGAGGGATGTGTTCTTGGTGCTGTCTTTATCCATGAGCTCTATTGTACATGACTTATTTTTAGTTAGAGGGTCATTTATAGGTTTTAAGCCCGCATCTGTTCCTTTGGTGGTGGTTCCAGCATGGACTTTCTACATCTTGGTGGTGGAGAACTGACTCTGGATTGTGCTTTTACGTTTATGCACATTACAGAGGACATTTTGGTGAGTTATCTGAATTTTGGATACAATATTTGATTAACGTTTGTCTACTGTTGAAAGACTATTAGAGCGCATTTGAAAATAAAACAAATTTCCACATTTGCCCCACATTTTTTGGCTCAGCTCATTTACTAAAACACTTATATTCTCTATGACAAATATCTGATAGTGGAGCTGCGGCTCTTTAATCAATTTAATTTCATACACAAACACAATTTTTTGTTTTGTTTCTGAATAATATAAAATATTGTGATGGTGATTATTATTATTATTGCTACTACAACTCTTACTGCCAGACCACATCTTTCAGCACTTGCTTGGTGTGGGGTGGGAGAGCATAAAGTCCAGTAGTTTATCTGTAAGTAGTAGTTATCTGGAAAATGGCGTTTATGATAAGATCATCACAGCAGGGAGGTTGCCTAGGAGGACCCCATCAAAATGTAGCCATTAGGCCCCATCAGCTGTAGTCACACCCCTGGCTTATGCATCTTATAAAGCGCTGAGCAAACTATTGGCGCTATATAAAGCCATAATAATAATATAAAGAACACTATGCAGCAATGGTTGAATACGGTATAGCATCTATTTACAGTGATGTGAAAGAGTATGTGCCCCATCCTGATTTTTTATTTTTTTGCATATTTGATGCACTTAAATGATTCTGTGCAATGTAGATGTAATGTGCAATGTAAAACATTCAGCAATTAATAAAGAATAATAAAAAAAGGCATCAGGAAGTGGCAGTAGCATCTCCTAAAGGCCTATCAACCAACGCTATACCACCTTCTGAAGAGCAATCTACCACTGTTGTCTGTCTGAAAGAAAACTTTATGTTTTCATGTGGAAGCTTCTTAATTCAGACGATTACCTGTCATTGGCCTGGACAAAGTTCATATTGTCTGTAGCACTCTGTAATGCCAGTTCCCTGTCCTCCAAGGACTGTACTGCAGTTTTATTTGCAACATGTGGGAATGGGAACTGCTCAAAGCAATGTGTGACCCTCCACTGGTTTTATAGAACAGACGGGACACAGAGCTTCTTGTCACATCTGACAGTTGGAATCCTCAGAGATCTCAGCATCTCCCACATGGCACAATTATAGCTCCGAGCTGTCAGCTATGCAGGGAAGCTAAATCATTATTTGATTAGGAGAAGAGTGAGTCCTTGATCTAATACTGACATATAAATCTTAGATTTAGGGATGAGGGTTGGATTCATTGCTATCATGGGTCAAATTTCTTTGACATAAACGTTTCAAAGTTTGCTGCTAGAAGTAATGAATAACCTATAATGCAGCATATTGCCTTTGCCCCAGGTCATCTGAATTTCAAGAAGCAATAATTTGAAGGATCGGATAACTCAGCCCCCTATTTTTAAAAATAACACTTGGGCTCATAGCAGCCTTATTGTCACGTACATTGGAACTATTAAGGGGGAACTGGCAATTCTGTTTAAGGAGAACATTTTTCTAATTTGAATTTGGTTCATGTCCCACATGGCAGTGCCCAGCTACCCATGCCTTTAATTGACAATAGCTGGATTAATAAACCTATAAATGGCCAGAATTGCATAACAAGATTTGTCCCACATAGACTTCAATGGGGGGTCACAAACCTCAAACTTAGAGCAAAATGATTTGTAACTTGAACCCCAGCAGCTTCACTCATCCCTATTGATATTACCTAAGTGTAGCACTACTCCTGGAGGAGACACTTGTATTTTTGCCCAGGTTTCCCCTTACTTCACCCCTCTGCCAAGCAGCCAAGCACAGTGTATTTCTGCAACCAAATGCACACACACATTTGCTCGTTGTCTTCAATGACCAGTCTAGGGCATGTTTGTTTTTGGAGTTTTGTTGTAGAACTGGGGATAGGCATAGGGGATTCAGAAGGATACTTCAAAATTAGAACTATTCACATTTTCCACCTGAACTTTCCTGCAGCTGAGCAGGCTCAGTTGCTCTTACAGGTTGTCCTGGCCCCTTGCCAGGCCCTCTGTTGGGGATTGGCCAGGATCCTCTAAGAGTACAGACCAGCCACTCCTCAAATCCACCCACTGCTTCTAGATTTTTCTCCAAAGTTCTAGAACATAGGGAAATTCCACAGGGCTGGTCTGCAGAGCCTCTCACCTCTGACCACAGTTTTACCCTGCTAGCTATTTCACCCAGGCTGCTACTCAGCCTTTCTGACTAACAGTTAAGCTAGACCTCCCCCTAACTAACTAGAAGAGTGCTACTCCTACTTCTCTAATCCTGACTCAGGCTATGTGCTGCCCTGGTACAATTGCAAAGGTAGAGTCCATGTAAATACAGAGCCTATCAGAAGTATTCTCCAGCAGTTGGTGTCTTCGGGGCAAGGTCTGATGACTTTACATCCAGGTAGCAGTGAACAACATTCTTCCGCTCCTCATGGGTGCTGTCCTCTGTCTGTCTACCTTATGGGCATTGGTCTGTTTGGGGACACTCTCAGCTCTCTCTCTGGCATGTCACGGGCCCTAAGACCTCTCCATATGGAACAATGTCTGTCTGGATCACAGGATCAGTGGGTCAGACCTGCCAACAGACCAAAGAACCGGTTAAGCACAGGGGCAGACTGACCATTTGGAAACTCGGGCATTGCCCGAGGCCCCGGGGTCAGAAGGGGGCCCCATGAGATGCCCCTGGTACCTTTTTCATAGGCTTTTTTGAGTTTGGGCAATGACACAGGGGCCCCATGATCCCCTATTGCCCGGGGGCCCCATGAGTTGTCAGTCCACCCCTGGTTAAGCATTAACTCCTACTCTCCCTTCCAGGACAGCACCTAACTGGGTTTTTTCAACCTGCTAACAAACTGATAGATGTTGGTGACACTTGCATAGGAATAGAAAAAGAAAAAATGAGAAGGGTGTAAAAGGAGTATTAAACACACAAAATACAGAAACTAGAAATGTATGCCAGATGTTATATGTTACAGTCTAAGAGATGCTAAAAAAAATACCCATGCCAATAATAAGTGGAGGGTGTAGCAGTAGAGAGTATAGCTCAGGGGTGGGCAAACTTTTTGACTTGAGGGCCGCAATGGGTTCATATATTGGACCCAGGGGCCGGACCAAGAGTAGATGAATGATGTGTATGTGTCATCCATAGTAAGTATAGTAATATTCCCCCATAGTAAGCATAGTAATTAATCCCCCATATAGTAATTAATCCCCCATATAGTAATTCATCCCCCATATAGTAATTCATCCCCCATAGTAATTCATCCCCCATATAGTAATTCATCCCCCATAGTATAATTCATCCCCCATAGTAATTCATCCCCCATATAGTAATTCATCCCCCATAGTAATTCATCCCCCATATAGTAATTCATCCCCCATAGTAATTCATCCCCCATATAGTAATTCATCCCCCATAGTAATTCATCCCCCCTATAGTAATTCATCCCCCCTATAGTAATTCATTCCCCATATTAATTCATCCCCCATATAGTATTTCATCCCCCACAGTACTATTCCCCCCAAGTAGTAAGCCAAGTCCCCCCTGTGTCAATTCACTTACCTTTGCTCCGCGCGTTCCTCTCGCCGTGTTCCCGCGCCGTTCCGGTCTTCAGGGCGGACTGTGAGAGGAGCCTAGCTCCCCTCCCCTCACGTTCGTCACGCTGCCCCGCCTACACACATCCTGACAGCCACATCCGCGGGCCGGATTAAAAGGTCCGCCAGGCCGTATATGGCCCGCGGGCCGTAGTTTGCCCATTGCTGGTATAGCCCATGGTGCTGTCTAGTGTGGCTAAATGAACATGTCATATGCAAATCCGGAATAAACTGTTTAAAATGTTGGATCACATTAACAAATGACAAAAAGGTTAATTACATAGCAAACAAGATACTATAACGATGCAAGGTAAGGCGTCTAAGTGTGGTCGCCCATTTCATGAAAATATTACATCCACCCAGACCAGAAATATCAGAATGTATCCTGTTAACCTTGTGATGTAAGGATCCATCTCTCAGTCTCCATTATTCTTTTAACTTCCCTCTTCCAATCTAAAATTGTTGGGCATTTTTTTCCTACTTCCAAAACCTGAAAGGACTGTGTGTCACGGAAGAGGTAATGGAGAGGAGTAAGAGTAGTTGTTTGTATTCATGGTAAAATAGATTCCCAAAATTGTTGAATCTTATTCCTAGTTCACCATACATGGAGTAATGATGCTTCTTGTACACATCCCCTCTGGCACCTAGAGGTTGTACCTGGGAAAATAAGAGGGAGGTTTATTGGGATAAAAATGTATAGCTTTTTCCTGTTTTAGAACTGATAGAGGAGATATGGGAAAGTCTGATAATCGTATGTAACTGAAAAGGTATAAATTAATGTCCCAACTCTTTCTTCTATTCTGTAATGAAGTAGGGGATCTGTCTGTATGACTTGATAAAAGTATGTACATTTGGAAGAGGAGATGTCCTGTATCTCAGTTTGTGGCACATATACAGTATGTGTTAACACACTGCATTGGACCAGATAGATCTGAATGGACCCTCATAGTTTTGACCTTTGCAGCAAGTGCATGAACAAGAACAAATACATGGTAGGATTACAACTATTATTATATTAATAAAAACTACAAATTTAAAAAGGCTGAATGTTATTTTTGAATTAACATTAACATGCTAAAGCTAATATAAGATTTTGGTGACTTGATTTACATCTACTTTAAATCCACACAGATACTTGTCAAAGTGCATTAGATCTTTTGTCCAATATTAATTAAAGTCCCAAGAACTTTTCAAACAAATCAACATAGGGTACAATGTATTATATTGTTGTAAAGGTCACATAGCTGTACATTAAATAATAACTAAGAAAGAAATCTGCAAGCAGCATGACAAATATATTAATCCATGTTTTACAGATCCGTAATGAGTTCTTCTGATGGTGTTTTAAGAAGAAACCTTGCAAAATGTGAGATATATAGTATGCTCTTCATATAGATCCAAAACATCAGATATTTAAACTCTAGGCCTCACATATACAGTAGGTAGAGGTTACAGCAAATATTTTATGTTAGGAATTTTATTACAGCAGTTTTTACCTTTTTGTTTCTCAGGCTGTAAATAAACGGGTTGAGCATTAGTATAATGATGCTATACACCACACTGATAATCCGATCTTTGGTTGGTGAGTAGATGGAGCCTGGCCAAAAGTACATAAATATGACTGTGCTGTAGAAGATGACCATGGTGAGGTGAGATGAGCAAGTGGAGAAGGTTTTCCATCTCCCTCGGGATGACTGTAAACTCAACACTGCTTTGATGATGAGTATGTAGGACCCGAGGGTGAAGAGAACCGGGCCAAAGATGACAATGGGACCTTCGATGAAGAGAACCTTCTGAAGAGTGTCTGATACTCCTGAACAGGCTAACATCATTATTACAGGAAAATCACAGAAAAAGTGTCGGATTAGCCAACTACAGTGCAGCTGAGAAGAAGTCAGCATGGTATATAAAGTAGAGTGGAGACACACGAGGATCCAAGAGATAGCCACGAGGCAGATACAAGTTCTCTTGTTCATAATTTTCAGATAACGTAGAGGTAAACAAACTGCACAATATCGATCAAAAGCCATGATGGCCAACAAAAAACTGTCCATGTTGCCCACTGCCAGAAACAAAAATAGCTGGGTGAAGCATCCAGTGAAGGAAATGTGATTGTCTCTAAAAAGAAAGCCATATAAGGCCCTGGGGATGATAACGGAGGTAAAAAATACATCCACAGAGGCAAGGTTCCCCATCAAAAGGAACATGGGGGTGTGAAGCTGAAGCTGTGATGTAACAAGTGTGAGGATAAAGGTGTTTCCTGCAATTGAAAAGACATAAACAACCAAGAATAAGGAGAAGAGAGAAAGGAAACTTTTAAATGATTCTCTCCAGATTTATCAAACGCAGACTCTCCCGCATAACAGGACCTGGGAAATCCCTCAAGGCCAGTGACTTGCTAAAGGCAGATTTAACAACCCTCCTCTCCAGTATCTTCCTAGGAAGAGACTTCATTTCCTCATCCATCACTCGCCACTACCGAAGCAATTTCAGACACGGGGAAACATAAGCTGGGAGCTTACCATGTTGGACCCTCAGACATTTCACTGGCCCACCATTCTCCTAGCTTTGAAGAAAAGGCCTAAACCAAGACTGAAAAATACCAACCCTCCCAGGCGGCTCCTCTGCCAGCATACTACCAAAATTATGTTTCATAAACATCAGAGAAAAGAAAAACCACTGGGTTGACCACACTTAGGCCACCCATTCGCTTGGGAAGGTAGGTTACAGACCACTTAGCTGCTTACCCAATTTGCAAGGCCGTAATCACCGAATTTGATGCCTAAAATTTTAATTTGCTCTGGGAGGGCATCTGCTAGCTCAAAGCCTTTGCCTTCCTCTCCCATGCAGAAGACCGCACTCTTATCCTGATCGATCTTTGAGTCAGATGCCTCAGCATACCGTTCCATCACCGAGATCACCTCCTCCGCCTCCTCTGTTTCAGAGATGAAAACAGACACATCATCAGCATAGGCCACAACCCTCAGAGGAGGCTCACAATTAAATATGTGTAAATCCTTCATCTGTATTTCAGTATGTTTAGCACTATGCCTCACTGTATACAGTTTTCTTTTTTATGTGTGAATCTTTTGCAGTTTATTACTTAAGGATTTAGCCAGTAGCTGAATTTTATGTTAAGCAATTAGCCTGCAATAATTTCTCATTTGCTGCATGCCTACCTGACAACCCAACACCCAACTGAATCAGCACGCATGGCAGAAAGACAAGTTTCTGCTAATTGTGAGGCAATGGCTTAAGTGAGCCATACATGGTTCATACATGGGCCAGCTGAACGAAAAAAACTTAACCAATTCCCATATTCACACATTCAATGCGGAAGGGGTAATCCTCCCTGCTGTATCATTGTATTTTGGGAGTGGGACTCCTCTGCCTTCAGAATTGGCTGCATGCACTAATAGAGTGAAAATGTATCAACAAGCCAGTTCATGAGAAGTTGAATAGATCGAATGTTCAAAATTCCGATCTATGCATGGCCACCGTAAGAATTGTCAGCCTGAACCTGGAATTACTGTTCCTGGTAGGATCTCCCGGTAAGAAACTTTGCCAGATTCACAAAAAAGTATATGCATAAGAAAACTGTACATAGTGGGGATAATTGGAAATATAATGAAAAAGATTCTATGGAGTTTGGGTTTACCTGGTGTAATGCACCCCTGAAGCAGCAGCAGTGTGAATAAGCCCTCTGAGACTAATCTGGAACAAAGACACCCAATATTACTTCGTTAATCGCTCTGACACACCCCTAACAAGGAATTGGACAACACCAAATTAAGTGAAGCTTTGATTCTATTAATGTCTAACAGCTTAAACAATGATAAAGCAGCAAAATAAAAGAGCAACAGAATGCAATACCCCTAATACTATACAGAGAGATTCTACTCTAAATATGTTAGTGTTACAAAAGGCAGAGGATAACTGGACCCAGATTTAACAAATTACTTAGATCAGCTTAAACTGTAACAAAAGCACAAAAAGGGGTACAATGATGGCTGCTGAACTGTAATAACAAAACCACTTTCAACTACACCCCGATCAGGTCCCCTTAGAGTGACCCAGCTATGTGCCTGCAGTACTTCAGAAGGTATTCATTAACCAACTCCCCATAGAAGAATAGGACTTAGGTGGTAAGGCCTGTGAAGATGAGTTAATGGTTATCAAGATTTTGCAGTGTCCTAAAAAAGAGAAAACAAACAAGGCCGGGTAAGCTTTACATCTTGCCGTGTTAGTTTGGGGCCCTTAGGGTGGTGTACAATTAATGGAGCTCAATGATCTTCACCTGATTAGAGTCAACGGCCAGTTTTAGCAGATGGAACTAGATGGGGTTTATCCAGAAAACTTAAGTCAGTTGTAGAGATAAAACAAGTCCAGAAGGAAGAAAGGGGGCAGAGGAAAGGGTTATCAATATAATGGTCTTGAGTCAAGAAGGGGGGATAGTTTTGAGTTTTGCAACAGGTGTGGTTAGGCTGAATGACTGCAGAAAGGGTGGTAGAGGTAAGCAGTTGTGGAATAAAGTGTCAATGTCTGCTGATCAGTGTAAGGTATAGATTAACAACCCTCTAACCAACTCCTACTTTTCTTCAGTAGGGCCTGGTGGTGGAGGGGCCCTGCATACGCTGATGTGATGACCTCTAGCTAACCCGCTTAGCTTTTCTGCATGGCCAGGGCTGACTGTGCCCAGTTCTGTGTCTCTGGAACACAGGGAGATAGGCTGGTAATTCCGCACAGTGCCTCTGGAACAACCAAAGATGTCTCTGAGCCACTGAGGAACAAGCTGTGCAGGCACACAAGTGCTGCAAACTAATGTACTAGTGGCTACTCTGTCCCCACTTCTACAGTTGCAAGAAAAAGTATGTGAACCCCTTGGGATTACGTAGAGTTTTGCATGAATTGGGCATAAAATGTGCTCTGAACGTCATCTAAGTCACAACAATAAAAGAACACAGTCTGCTGAACATAATACTACACAAACATTAGATGTTGCCATGGTTTAATTGCACATAACATGTAAACATTCACAGTGCAGGGAGGAAAAAGTATGTGAGGCCCTAGCTTAATGACTTCTCCCAGAGCTAATTGGAGCCAGGAGTGAGCCAACCTTGACTCCAATCAGTGTGATGATATTGGATGTGTTGCTGACAGCTGTCCTGCCCTTAAAAAACACACACCTGTTTTGGGTTTACTGGTTTCAAGAAGCACTGTCTGATGTGAACCATGCCTCGCAGAAAAGAGCTCTCAGAAGACCTACGATCAAGAATTGTGGACTTGCATGAAGCTGGAAAGGGTTACAAAAGTATCTCCAAAAGCCTTGATGTTCATGTGTCCACAGTAAGACAGACTGTCTACAAATGGAGAAAGTTTAGCACTGTTGCTACTCTCCCTAGTCGTGGTCGTCCTGTAAAAATGACTGCAAGAGCACAGCGCAAAATGCTGCATGAGGTAAAGAAGAATCCCAGAGTGTCAGCTAAAGACCTACAGAAATCTCTGGCACATGCTAACATTTTTGTTGACACATCTACAATAAGGAAAACATTAAACAAGAATGGAGTACATGGGAGGACACCACGGAGGAAACCATTGCAGTCCAAAAAGAATATTGCAGCACGTTTGAAGTTGCAAAAGAGCACCTGGATGTTCCACAGCACTACTGGCAAAATATACTGTGGACAGATGAAACCAAGATTGAGTTGTTTGGGAAGAACACACAACACTATGTGTGGAGAAAAAAAGGCACAGAACACCAACATCAAAACCTCATCCCCACTGTAAAACATGGCGGAGGGAGCATCATGGTTTGGGGCTGCTTTGCTGCCTCAGGGCCTGGACGGATTGTTGTCATTGATGGGAAAATGAAGCTGATGTTGTAATCCCAGAGATTAAGAGCTTACTTATTGTCTTATATGATGTGCTGTTGTGCACCTTTTTCAAACAGTCTTTCTTTTACAATATATTTATGTGGTCGTTGTGCAGAACAAGTTGTTCGTCCATTTGACAGGAAATGTGTTTTAAAGGAAGAGACTGAGTAGGACCTCCTGTCCTTGTCTAGGCAGACATGGCCTATGATGATCCATCCTAGGTCCAGATGCTGAGCATATGGTGCATTGTGTGGACCGTTGATTTGATGACGAACTTTGTGTACCCGTAGGATGTCTCAACCAAGTAACAGCACTTTCATCAAGGGCTGGTAATTAGTTGGCTATGTGCTTTAAGTGAGAAAGGTGAAAAGCAGCTTCAGGAGTAGGGATCTCTTCCTTGATGCTTAGAATCTGGTTGCACTCAGTGATAGTGGGCAAAGATATTGTCATTCAGAGGAGCAACTACAAGACCACTGGCTCTCCTACCTAAGACTTCTGTAGTGCTGGAACAAGTGCTTAGAGTATAAGGCAGAACATCTCCAGTTATGTTCAACAGTTCAAAAAACTGTGTTCTTGCAAGAGATCTGTTACTCTGATCATCCAGAATAGTATACAGTCTTATGGCCTTTTCAGGTTGACCTTATGGGGTATACATGGACCAAGCATATCTTTGCACAAGATTTGTCACAGAATCCTTCTCCACAGACCTCTGTACATGTAGAGAACACTGGGGTGGTAGGTGCTGCTTGATCTGGGCGCTCCCCGCCTTGCTTTGCCTCAGGAAGATTGTTTGTGAGCGTAGTAGAGTTGTGCAAATATTGATGAAGATCTTGCACATGGTCATCACTGTCACACTCTATACATTTGATGATCACTTTACAGTCCTTTGCAAAGTGTTCTGTGGAAGCACAGCATTTGTAGCAACCCCAAATTTCTTCAAAAGTTTTTTATGTTCTTGGAAGGTTTTTTTTCTGAAGCTGATACATTTCTTAAGTGCATGTGGTTTGTTATGTATTGGACATTGGCAATTTGGGTCCTCAATTCTCTTGTTTTGATCAGTCTTTTCAAGAACTGTAGCAGGTGCAGGTAGAACATTAGTCCTTTTCACTAACGCTGGACCTCTATGGTCTCTGTGCGACATACGTGTGTTTGTAGGTCTTGGAAAGAGTATACTGAAAAGGTTACAGTCCCCATATGAGAAACTCGGGTCATTCTTAGTGTCTGCAATTCTTTTGATGAACTCGCAGAAGTAGGAAAAGGAAGGAAAGGCAACTCTATGTTCTTATACTTTGATTCAAGCGCTGCCCATCTTTCTTGAATTCCATATGGTAGCTTGAGAACAATAGATTTGATGCCATGAGAGGTGTCAAGGTAACTGAGACCAGGTAAGTTGATGTCAGCCTTAACAAGTTGAAGCTCTAATAGAACATCGCTGAGTTCTTGAAACTTTAGATTGTCGCTAGCAGAAATCCTTGGGAAGCTTTGCAACCTTTTGAATAAAGCATCTTCAATGGCCTTTGGTCTGCCAAAGGTATGTTCATGTCTGCCCTAAGCAGCATTAAGGCCTGCAGCAGGGTTGTCAATATGAACTGCTTTGAGCCTTTTGATGCGTTCAGTAGACTGGGGACCTAGCCATCTGATGAGTAGATCTAATTCCTCTACCGCATTGATGTCTAGGTCACTCATTGTGGCCTTAAAAGCGGATTTCCAGCCTCTGTAATTTTCAGGCTTGTCATCAAACTTGGTGAGGCCTGTCTTATCAAGCTCTCTGCAGAGCATGTATTTAGCAAACTGTGACATGTCCGTGTTTTCAGATTTTGGGTACATGACTGCAGGAGGACCAGAGTTGGTTGTGACGGTTGGTGGACTTATGTGGAGTGACTTGGGAACATATGTTGCTGCTATGGCATTCAGTGCCAGAGCTAGCTTAGAGTCCATTGGTATGTTGGTTTGTAGAGTAGTGTGTTTGCTAGGAGGTACTCTGTTGGTGCCAAAGTATGATAGATGGTCTATTAAATACACACCAGTGTCTGCGGCTAGCTGAGATGCTGCAGTCTGATGTATTGGAGGATATAAGGGCAAATGGTCTTGAGGTACAGTCGGTGCAGAAAAGAGACTTTGATGTTGTTTGATGTTGTTGATGCAGACTTTGAGGCTGCTGTAACAGGGAGTTGATGTTCTGGAGAGGTGTGTGAAGAATCTGAAACATAAGATACAACTGAGTGTCTGGAACTGTTGTCTCTTTTGTTTTCACTAGCGGCTTGTTCTAAGACCCTTAACCTTTCCATGGCTGTGGCATGCTCACATTGTTTTTCCAAAACTTCAATTTCTGCCCTTTGGCGTATGGCTTCAGCTTCTTTCTCTGCTTTGTGATGTGCGGCCTGAGCCTCCATTTCTGCTTTCTTATATGCAGCCTGAACCTCAATTTGTGCGGCCTGAGCCTCTCTTTCTGCTTTCTGATGTGCGGCCTGAGCCTCCATTTCTGCTGCCTGAGCTTATCTTTTTGCTTTCTGATGTGCGGCCTGAGCCTCCATTTCTGCTTTCTTTTGGGAGAAAGCTGCCTGAATTTTTGAAGCTTCAGCATCAGTACAGGCTTTTACTAGTTGTTGACTGAGTGTAGAAGACCTTGATTGTATGGATTTGGAAGATCTTGAGGAGCATCTAGTAGATGCAGAGTGATAAGATCTGGATTCATGGAGCTGTGTTATTCTCACTTCTGCCTTTGTCTTTGTTCGCACCACTAAATTGTCTCTTTCAAGATTGAGCTCCTCAAAACTCATAAATTCTTCCAATGACCTTTGAGTGTTGTAATGCTTTAACAGAACAATATATTTAACACACAGTCTTTGATAATTCTCATAAGCAACATTCAATTGCTGGATAGCGCCCTCTAGTTGTATTGGCTCATGAGATTGTAGGGAGAGAGCAGACATGCATTTAACTACTTGCCCTCCTGAGGATTTACCCCCCTTCCTGACCAGACCTCTTTTTGCTACTCGGCGCTGCACTAATTCAACTGATAATTGCGCAGTCTTGCAATGCTGCACCCAAACGAAATTTACATCCTTTTTCACACAAATAGAGCTTTCTTTCAGTGGTATTTGATCACCTGTGCGCTTTTTATTTTTCACGCTATAAACAAGAAAAGACCAAAAATTTTGAAGAAAAACAATATTTTTTACTTTCAGCTATAAATAATATATAGTAAACTCAAAGTTAGTTAAATATTTAGGCCAAAATGTATTCTGCTACATGTTTATGGTAAAAAAAAATCACAATAAGTGTATATTGATTGCTTTGTGTGAAAGTTATAGCGTCTACAAACTATGGTATAGATACTGCAATTTGGGCAATTTTTTTGCTATGCAGCGCTGCGCTAGTTTAACGGACAATTGTGCGGTCATGCAATACGGTACATAAATGAAATTTATGTCCTTTTTTCACACAAATAGAGCTTTCTTATGGTGGTATTTGATCACCTGTGTCCTTTTAATTTTATAACCAGAAAAAGTTTTGAAGAAAAAATTAAAAAAAAAAATATTTTCTCATTTCGGTCATAAAAAATATCCACAAAAACTAACATTTTGTCAATAATTTAGGTCAAAATGTATTCTGCTACATGTTTTTGGTTAAAAAAATTCCAGTAAGTGTATATTTATTGCTTTGTGTGAAAGTTATAGCATCTACAAACTATGGTATAGATACTTCAATTTACACAGCTTTTACTTTCTGACTGCTCATCACATTTCTTGAGGTGCTAAAATATCACGATAGTACAAACACCCTCAAATGACCCCTTTTCGGAAAGTAGACACCCTAAGCTATCTGCTGAGGGGCATATTGAGTCCGTGGAAGATTTATTTTTTTCCAGAAGTTTCTGGAAATTGCCAAAAACATTTTTTTTTACACAAAGTTGTCATTTAAATTATTTATTTCTCGCACAAGCCATGGGTATAAGTGGAATTACACCCCAAAATACATTCTGCTACTTCTACCGAGTATGAGGATACCACATGTGTGAGACTTTTTTGGGTGCCTAGCCACATGCAGGAGCCTGAAATCCAATGACCATTTTGAAAGCCTTCCTTACTACCTATCACAGTTTTGAAGGCCCTGACATGCCAGGATAGCACCAAACCCCCCCCCAAATGACCTCTTTCTGAAAAGTAGACACCCCAAGGAATTTAAAAAGAGGCATGCTGAGTATTTTGCAGATCTCATTTTTTCTCACAAGGTTTTGAAATATAACAAATATGTTTTTGTTTTTTTTCTTCGTTTTCCAAAAACTTGTGGCAACAAATGAGATCTGCAAAATACTTACTGTGCTTCTTATCAAATTCCTCGGGGTGTCTACTTTCCAAAAAGGGGTCATTTGGGGGGGTTAGGTGCTATCCTGGCATTTCAGGGCCTCCGAAACTGTGATAGGTAGTCTGGAAGTGTAATGAGGAAATAAAGCCCTTTAAAAGCCCGAAGTTGCTTATTGGATTTTGGGGTCCTGTACTTGGCTAGACTGCCAAAACGTCTCTCACATGTGGTACCCCCATACTCAAGAGAAGTAGCAGAATGTATTTTGGGGAGTAATTCCACATATACGCATGGCATGTGTGAGCAGTAAATCATTTAAGCCACTGAGAGGCACAGTTGCTTAGTGGTTAGCGCATCTGCCTTGCATTAAATGGGTCATGGGTTCAATTCCTGACCATGGCGCCTCCTGCATGGAGTTTGCATGTTCTCCCTGTGCTTGAGTGGGTTTCCTCCGGGTACCCTGGTTTCCTCCCACACTCCAAAGACATGCTGGTAGGTTAAATGTCTCCTGTCTAAATTGGCCCTAATATGTGTATGTATGAATGTGAGTTAGGGACCTTAGATTGTACACCCCTTGAGGATTAGGGACTGATGTGAATGTACAATATATATGTAAAGTGCTGCGTAAATTGGCAGCACTATAGAAGTACCTGAAATAAATAATATATCAATTTAAGTGACAATTTTGTGTAAAAAAAAAATGTTTTGTCATTTTCCAAAAACTTGTGGTAAAAAAATAAATTATTCTATTGATTCAACTTGCCTCTCAGCAAATAGTTTGGGGTGTCTACTTTCCAAAAAGGGGTTGTTTTGGGGGGTGGGGGCATTCTATGCCCAGCATTAGAAGTTTATGCCACACATCACTCACTCTTCTAACCACCTGAAGACCAAGCCTTTTCTGACACTTTTTGTTCACATGAAAAAAAACTGTATTTTTTGCTAGGAAATTTATTTAAACCCCCAAACATTATATATTTTTTTAAAGCAAACACCCTAGAGAATAAAATGGTGGGTACTACAATTTTTTATGGCACATAGTACTCACGCAGCGATTTTTCAAAAGCAATTTTTTTAAAAAAAATACACTTTTTTTACTTTTAATGCCATACAACACAATATATTGGCCAATTATTTGGTAAAATATAAAAGACAATGGTATGCCGAGTAAATAGATACCAAACATGACATGCTTTAAAACTGCGCATGCCCCGTGCAATGGTGACAAACTGTAAACTTTTTAATATCCATAGGCAACGCTTTAAAAGCCTTTAAAAGCTATCATTTTAGATTTACAGAGGAGGTCTAGTGTTATAATTACTGCCCTTGATCTGACGTTCGTGGCGATACCTCACATGCATGGTGCAACCGCTGTTTACATACCAGCACAGGGTCAAGGCTTGTGCACAGAGGTGTGTGCGCATGGGAGGGGCAATTGTTTTTATTTTTTTTTAATTATTTTTACATTGTACCTTTAATTTTTTTTTTATCACTTTTAATGCTATAACAGGGAATGCAAATATCCCCTATAAATTCAATGGGCATTGTCATATATTCTTTTTTGAGAAATCTGGGGTCTATCAGACTCTGGATATCTCCTCTGCCCTTACATTATCTAATCAAACCAAAATTGGTGTGATCACATGCTTTCCCAATTTACAAATGGCGATGTTTATATCCTGCAAAACTGAAGTGATGAAATGCTTGTAGGTTCTGAATTCTTTGGTCTTGGTCTCCAATCAGTTCTATGGTCAGCTGGCAGAAACACCGGCTGCATTCTCAGGTTCCCCCGATGGCACGAGACTGCCCGAGAAGGCCGTGGAAGGCAGCGGGGGGGAGCATCATCTCCCGCTGCTTGTAAAAGCAATCCTTCAGTTAATTAGCCACTAGGATTGCTTTTACATGAAAGCCGATCGCCGGCTAAAAAGAAAACGATACCGGGATGATGCCTGCAGCTGTAGGCATCATCCTGGTATAACCATTCAAAGTCCAGTGATGTACCAGTACGTCAGTACGCCATTTAAAAATGGCGTTCTGCGCAGAGGTGCCACCTTGCCGCAGTAAAAACACTGTGGCTGGGCAGCAACCAGTTAACAGTATTAGACCATAAGTCTTTAATATTAGACAGCAATTCTTCTTTATCAGAACTAAAATTCTCTTGCACTTTCCAGGTTGGATTTCTTAAGCGTTTTTCTCTTTTATCTAAGTCCTGCTCTGGATGAAGCTCTGAATGTGGTTGTGTATTAGTTTCCCCAGACTGTATATTACTTTCCTGAAACATCACGTTAGCAAGGAGAGGGGTTGATAGAAAGTTTACAGAGAAATGTATCACTTTTTCTGTGGTTGAGTTCAGGTTTCAATGCAATGATTGCAGAAGGTTTTCTTTTTCTTTCTTATAAGTTCACAGACAAGAGTTGTGTGGTAATGTATACAGATGCAGTGAATAAACTTGCAGTTGTAAAACATTCACATCAATAATTTGTCCTGACACTGATGAGTGTTATGCTGGGATCAGGGGCGGACTGACCATTTGGAAACTCGGGCACTGCCCGAGGGCCCGGGGTCAGTAGGGAGCCCCATGAGATGCCCCTGGTACCTTTATCATAGGCTTGTTTTTAGTTTGGGCAAGGACACAGGGGCCCCATGATCCCTTATTGCCCGGGGGCCCCATGAGTTGTCAGTCTGTCCCTGTCTGGGATATACTTGGAGACATGTACAGACTTGTGTAGAGGTGGCTGCACTCTCTATAGCTGTTATATCCAGTATCCATGTAACATCTCACTGTGTATACTAGCTAGCAAGGATTCTTATGAAGACATTTCACTGGTCCTTTGACTAGCCAGGGTCCTATGAAGCATTCCACTGATCTTTTGACTGTTCTGTCCCTCCAATCTAAGCATTGATAGTGTGATCTCTGTAACTTACAGTTGTGATGAGATAGCGATAACTTAAACATCAGCTGGATACCACAGTCAGTGACTCAATCGATAAAACATCTTGCAGATCTTGTGACGTTTATTCCATAAACTGAGAGAATCTTACAACAATGAACATTCGATAGGTCAAAAGATCATAATGTTTCTGCTTCATGACATGAGGCTAGAGCTGCAATGCATTCCTGGGAAAGGGGGAGGGCTATCCAGGTATATTTACTCCCTTAACATTATAAGTCATAAAATGGACCTCCTCCATCTCTCTTGTATATATGTCTTTTTTTTCTTCTCTTTCTCTCGTCCTCCTACCCAGGGTGCCATTGACTTTTGAAAGGAGCAAGGAGCAATCTCCTGTATAATTCTCCCTCCCTCCCTTCCCTTTTTGTAGCAAGGCGATATTTGCTAGAAGATCTATTCCCCTCCCCCCCACTCTCCCCCCACTCAAGAATCCCCTCCTTCCCTCCCCAATAACCTTGGGCCTAAGTTTTGCCCTAGAATCTGTCGTGGGACATTCCCACTAGTGATTCCTATATTGGGGTGGGGCTCTAAACATGCATGCCCGCTCCGCCCACCTTCTCATGACATAGGGGATCTAGAGTTTGGCAGCACATTCGGCCACCATGCAACCTGTATATACCTTCTTGTCATGTGCCCGATTCCTACTGCCCATCCAACCCTCCTAATTTTTCAATGCATAAAAACTTCAGCCCCGGGGGGGTTACCCCCCTCTCCCCCTCATCCCCCTCTCCTCATCCCACACCGGTTTACCTTCTCCTTTTATTTACCGTCTGCCACTTTTGTTTTCGAGGCCCTGCGCACTCAGTAGACACCCCTGACCACTCCACAATGTCCATTTCCTGTAAATCTAATTTCCCACAAAAATCACTTAATTCTTCTGGGAATCTCAGTCTTGCCGGTTTCCCATCTTTCCACCCAATCAGACAGGCTGGGAAACCCCAGTTATATTGGATTTTTTTCTCTCTCATCTGTTCCAGCAATGGTTTCAGAGATCTTCTCCTGGCTAACATCTCTGATGCAATGTCAGCAAATATTTGCATCTTTAATCTCTCCATAGTTTATTTCAGTGATCTCTCTGAGCTTTTTCCATATTTTTTCTCTGTCCTTGTAGTGATGGAATCGAACAATCACATCTCTGGGCATATCTCTTGACACTCCTTGAGGTCGCCTTATCCTGTGTACTCTCTCCATTTTTAAGTGTTCTGTTATGGGTCTGCCCATCAATGGATTAAGCACATTCTTTATTTTGTCCCGCAAGTCTTCCCCTTAGGACTCTTCTGGTAAACCACGAAACATTAAATTGTTTCTTCTTTCTCTGTTCTCTTGATCTTCTAATTTGAATGTGAGCTTTTTCAGTTCTCTTTGCATCTCTTCGACCTGCGTCTATAGTTTAGTAATCAAAAGCGCCTGTGTCTCCATTTTTCCCTCTACTTCTTTCATTTTTCATAGACATCTCCAATTTTGCGAACATTTCCGCCATATCAGCTTTTGTAGGTATTTGTAATGTAGCTCCCTGTTGTTCCATAACACTTTGGTCTGTTATACTATCCACATTTATCAGATCAATAGTCTGTTTCGCTGCTTGTGTCCCTAGTGACAATCTTGATTGGTCTCCCACCCCTTTTCTAGTTCTCTCCTGTTATTTATTTCCTTATTGTGCTAGTATTCACACTAGTTTGGGTTTTTTTACCCCCCCCCCCCACTTTGGCTGATCTGCTCTTCATCTCTTTAAACTTTGCTACTAAGTTTGCTATCGATGCACAACTGCTGTATTATCCGTCCCTAAAGAAGACATTTTCCTTTGATGACTTTAACCTCTCCTATTATGTTACTTCGGGAGCAGAAGTGATCTAACCAAATCCACCAACCAGTGAAAACCAGTGAAAATCGCCTTTAACACACTGCTTTTTCTTCAGCCATGAAGTCACACTGCTTTCCTTTGGGACAACTTGTCACTTTCAAAATTGTCGCCCCCGTCACAGGGGCTGTCACCTGGGTAGTAACATGGGTAATCAAATGAGTGGTCACAGGGACCCTCTCACCATCCCCCTCTCCTCCAGGGCCACCACCCCAGGGATCCAGTGCGCCTCACCAACCCACCGCCTCTCCCAAGGGCACAGATCTTGGCTCCACCAATGACGCCCCTGGCCATCACGGGGACCACCACCAGGACGCCCGGACTCAGAGCTGCTGCAGCGTCCAGTGTCACACCCGCCCCGGCCCCAGGTAGGACAGGGCTCTGGGCGGTCAGTGGGGCAGATAAGGACAGGGATACACTCGTGGATAGCGGGTGCCTGGAGCTCATGCTGCTCATGCGCCATGTTCAGGCCCCTCCCCCCATCTCTTCTTCTTTTTATTTTTTGAGAAAAAAATATATTTGTGACTTTTTGCTATTAAACATGTCCAGTACAAAAAATTTAAAAATCTAATTTTCTCATAAATTCAGGCCAAAATGTATTCTGCTCCATGTCTTTGCTAAAAAAAAAATCCTAATACATGTAAATTAATAGGTTTACGTGAAACTTACAGCGTTTACAAATGGCGGTATATATACTGAGATTATTTTATTTTACTAGTAATGGCGGCGATCAGCGACTTATAGCAGGACTGCAGGACTGCGGTGGGAATTCTGACACTGGGGGGAAACAACTCGATGTCACTGACATCCCCAGTGACACCAATACAGTGATCAGTGCTAATAAAAAGCACTGACACTGTGATAATGGCACTGGGCAGGAAGGGGTTAACATCTGGAGCAATCAAAGGGTTAACTGTGTGCTGTTTTACAGTGTGCTGTATTAGTGCTTTCCACTGTAAACATACTGCTATGCAGACCCACACAAAGCAGTAAGCAGGAGCTGACGGGGTGGAGAGATCTGTATTGTTTACATACAGTTCTCTCCCTCCATCGGCAATGCTCCATGATCACCGGGTGCCAGCAAGTAATCACCGGCCAGGACCCAGTGACAAATGGCGGCGTGGGTAGGGCGCGCATACGGCTTGCGCGCGTCCCCTACTCGGAAATGCAAAATCACGTATATATATACATGATTTTGAGCACCCATGCCACCCTGTAGCAGTATTACTGCTATAGGGCGGACGGGAATATTGTGTGTTTCTCCCCATAGTAACTAACTTACCAACCCTCAAGCCTCAGATGACCACAAAACTGTCTGTGCAAATGTACAAAAACGAAAAATCTGCAAACCGACCAAAGATGTTTAGCTCAAGCATGATGCAGTCTCAGGCATCTTAGGAATATTTTTATAAACATTTATAACGTTGTAAAAAAAACCTGATACTATCATTCTACACATGTGAGAGATTGGATACAACTGCATTAGCATCTGTATACATCATAGAACACCGTAGAAATAACTGACCTGCTAAAGTATGACCAAAGGTAAGTATTTTCTACAATTATGGATAGAGTAGGAAATAGGTGTAGCAGGAGATATTAATCCTGTCTCATGGCTGTGATCTGCTGACTGGCCTCTCCTGTGTAACCTGACACTTGCCCTGACACAGACAAAGCAGTGAGGGATTTCAGCCCCCCCTTTCTCCTCTCAGACTGTAAGAGAGAGAGAGCCAATTATGAGAGCCATTAAAGGAGCCAATGACAAGGACTCTTTCAAGCAGGAAGTGCAGCTGCAAAGCATTGTGGACGATGGAGTTTTGAACAGAAACGGCCTTATAGGCTAATATGGAGATAGAATTAAAAAAGAACCACGAAAGCCATCATGCTTAGGGAGAGCAGAGTGAAGGGGCCATCTGGGGTTTCTCCTGAAGGAGAGGGAGATTGCATGTGGCAGGAGAGAGATTGGACCTGGCAAAGAAGTGCTGATGGGCAGTGCACTGGATGCTTGGTGATCTGCATCAGACAAAGGAACATCCAAACTGAGAGAAGTGGTCTACAGTACAGTGCCTACACTGACAGTGTGAAGTGCTCATCGTGAGGTGACCAGAGGAACCTGTCATTTCCAGGACGATCGTTTGGGCCTTTGTCACAGGATCTGGTGAGAGGGATTTCTCCCACTGTCAGATGACAGGAACATTGCACACATACAGAGACATCATACCTTGCTCATATTCACCAGGCACTGGGTTGTGTAGATGGCCCTGCTGAACAGACACCGTGTATACAAATACTGCCACAGGATTACAATTACACTTTAAGTGTTTAAGGAGTTTAAGTGCACCAACGAAAGTGGCTATCTGAAGATCCCAACATTCATCCAGTTACAAAGAGACTAAAGTTACTGGTGCCATACGAGCACGCGCATGCGTAGTCAGGCCTCTATATTGCATGGTGTGTGAGGGAATAGCTTTACCTTGAAAGTAGCTATTAAGCATCAGTTGGGTACAGTGTTTTCCTATTGGGGTCATGGTGTCGGGGTTTAGAAGGAAGAAGTCTGACACAACAGAGAGTCATTCTTCTGCTCTCCTCCTGCTTGGACATCATGGGGCCAAATTTATGAAGAGGAGTTAAATCCACTTTGAGGTTGCCATTTAAGTGTTTGCCTCTGCTCTTGGGGTTATTCATGGTTGGAATCCCCTGAAAGCAGCCCGAGTGTAAAAGTGAGTTATATTGCTTTCCGTCACAGTATTTGTTGTTTTCTTGATTCTCCTAACATATACTGGTTGTTAATGTTTATTGTTAGATTTCCAGAGTTATGAAAAAACTCTATTAATATTTCTAGGTTCTTGTAGATGGTTGTGGGAAGAAATCCTTATGAAAACCAGGTCAATATGAGCAGTGTGACTTTATTTGATCACACACCAAAAATACAAAGTCAATAAAAAACAGTAAATTCAGACATATGTAGCTTAAAATGAAATAAAAATAAAGAATAAATTGCCTTGGATATTAGGAAATAATGTAGTTCCTTTGCATATCTTAGATAGAAGTTTTCTTGGCCTAGTTTAAGAAATGACCATGTGAGATTCAATTTCTTTTGTTCTTTGTCCAAGCATGTGCTTTGAGTAAGAGTGTGTGAAAAGAATGTCTCTGTGTGTGTGAGTGAATGAAGTGAAGTGTAGTCTATCTGAGAAACTTCTGCCTCGTTGTTTGAAAAGCTGCATACTTAAAATGCATGAGAAATTAGATCCTCCCATTAAGCTTTGTTTCAAATTCGCGGGCTTCTAAACCACTCCCATAATCAACTCCTAGTTTGAATAGAAACAGATGTTCCCATTCAAACCACCAAGTCATTATCATGATTGACATACAGATTATGAGAAAGGTTTCTGAAGTTCTTATATTACATACAACTGTCAAAATCCATGATTTATGACTACAATTTAAACTCTCAGACTCATTAAACGAATTCACAGTATGGTATACATTACATGAGTATTTTAAAAGAAAACATGACTTTAAACCTCTACTGATTACCTAGATTCAAACACAAATAATTCACATCTGACCACTCTAATACAAAACCTCACATTCACATCCAATTAAGAGGGAATATATATATATTCTGCCAGCATATATTTCAAAAACTACTAAAGACCGAATTAAAGTTTGGATATTAAAAAATTAATATTACATTCCCCTCTGTAATATGAAATTCATATTAATTTATAACAAGCACACATCATTTATATCACAAACACTCAGGTTTTGATTTAGTAATCTCAAATGTATCATTATTTGTAACTGAGTCAGCATAACCAGAAAGTAGTTTCCTCTGAAGTATATCTTGTAATAGATTATCTCCTTTCCTAATTTCACTTCTAATTCGCTTATAGAAACTGTTCATTTTACACATCAAACATAATTGAAATATAATACATAATATGATAATAATAAAAATAATTATTACAGGATGTAATAAAATATTTCCTGCTGCAGATGCAATTGAAGTTTTTCCCAACATTGATACAGTACGTTTAAATTTTGACCACCAAGAATGACCTGAAAATTCAGACCATTCATGTTCTATATCTTTTAAACTCCCTTGTTCATGTTTAAATAATATTTCTGCTTTTTGAAGTTCATCTGATAATGCTATCAGTAAACCTTCATCTTTTTGAATAACATTTGCCCAATCTCTCCATGGGAATTCATCCACTTGAGATATATTGTACTGTATGGGAAGAGCACTTATATTTTTCATAAGCATGTTTGTTAAATTCATTCTCATCCCATTAACACTTATTGCTGAAATATCTCCTTCTATACAGAACAAACCTCGACTTAAGTTTTCTGTATGTGTACAAGAAGAGAAGAAGGATTGAACCCTTTCTGAGTCAGACATAACTTGAAAACAAACTTTCTTTTTATCTACAATTGAGATGAACTCAGAAGTGGTTTTAACCTTTTCTATCCTTGCTGAACATAGAGTATGGTTATGGTAACAAGAATGAAATATACCTTTGTCTTGATTAGGTAGACAAATCACTTTAGACTGAAATTGTAAACATGAAGACAGATCTAATTGTTCTAACTCAAAATTATTATCAGTAAATGCAAAATCTGTATATTGCAGATGGTAATATAGTAACTGTGTGTTGCTAACTGGTAATCCCAAGACAGTGATTGGAACCAATATTTGTTCTTTTCCTGCTACAGGAATCATTGAAGAACTATAACATATGTTCTGATAACATCCAATCCACTTATTTACCCACAGATCAGTATGGTTTATGGCATATACATACTCTCTTGGTAAATTTTGTACAATACCTATAGGAGTTATTCCACTTTGAAAAGCTTGAGCTATTATTTTAAAATTTGTGGAATATTCCATCTGAATTTCTAAACATGCTCTGGCTATATGGGAATGCTGTTCACTTGACATTAAATTAAGAGTAATATTCTCTAAGTGTAATATAGATGGACCCATAATATTGGCTGTTTTAATCACCATATTTTCCAATATTTGATTCAAGTTTCTTTGTACTTTAATACTATTGCTTCCCACTAAACCGGCTGTCTCGAGATCAGACTTTAGTGTACTAATGTCCATGCTATTTGTAATACTACCAATAGAACCTATTCCTCCTAAAATACCTTCAACTATACCACGTTTATTCCTGTGAGGATTCCTAATATCAGTACCAAACCATCTTTCAATACCTAATTCCATGTTAACCAGATGTTCTTTACATTGTGGAAACCTTGTTGAGATTTTCCATTCTGAAATGTTAAAGTTCCACACTATAATAACAAACTTTCCTTCTCTCAACAGAAGTCTGGTCTGGAAATGGTTAATTTGGAAGGGACTGGCTGGAATAAATTTCTTATCCGTACACTGCGTTCTTTTAGGGGATAGTACAATTACATTTGTATTTACACATTTCTTTGGATAATTTTCTATTGATATGCAGCATTCATATATACCTGTATCATTAATTGATATAGTGTTTTGATGATACACAAAGTTATCATTATCCCAATTCAAATTACCAAAAATACTTTTATGGATAACATCAGTTTTATCATGAAGAAAACTTCCCAAAAATTCACCATTCCTTTTCCAAGTTAATAATGAATTTTGAGGTAGGTGTATTTGTATATTACACATCAAATTCAGGTTATCCTTTCCTTCTACAAGTCTTAATGATTGAGGAGATATTTTTATCTCTGGGACAATCAAATCTACCACAGTAACAATTACTTTGACTTTAGTTTGAACCAAAGCTCTTGTCACTTGGAAATCCCATATTTTCACTATGTCCTCTTTTTCATTACCATTAATATTCAAATGTTCAGGATCAAGAAAGTGTGAATAACTTTGTAATTGATACCAAATATCTGTTTTAGAACTTCCTATATTTCCAGTATTTAACATGTCTATGGAAATATCTCCTGACCAAATAGTAGGTTCATTTCCCTTTAAAACTATTAACCAGTATCCCATATCGGATAAATTACATTCAAAGTTACTAGTTTCGTTATTGATCCTATAAAATCCTTGCATTTTAACAAATTTTGATTTAGACTCTATTTTAGCTCTAACTTCAATATCATTATTATGAACGAAATACAATTCCGAACAACAAGTTCTACCATAACCTATGCACATATATCCTAGCAAGTCTTCAGCTGTATTAATGTTACTGTCTTTAGGAAAAAATCTTTTGTTCCTAATAAGTGTAGTGTTTTTCTTATGTAGGGCTTCAGTCTTGTTAACTTCTGCATTGCTGGAAAAGTTTATGTTGTAGATTACTAATATTGTCATTGTCACTAAGAAAATAATCAATCCTGTAATAAGTCTTTTCTTTCTACTGCTTTGATTTTCCTTATGTTCTTTTGTTGTAATGTTTATTTTTCTTTGGAATCTGCGATGCTTTGTTTCTTCCGGATTATTGAAATCCATGTCTGCAAAAGAAATGCAGTATCATTATCTCGGTATAAACAATTTGCATTGGTCACTGTGCATCCACATTGTTTGTTGTCTGCGCGCATTTTTTACTGAATTAAGAGGTCTTTGCACTTGTACCATTACTCCTTGAACATCCAAAATATCAAATGGACCTTCCCAGTTGCTTTGCCATGGTCCAGTTTTTCTGAAAGTTTTTACCATTACTTGTCCTCCTTTTTCGAACTTAGAAGAATGTGGAGGAACCATTTTTTGCATGCGAGTAGCTGCATGTGGTACAATAGTGTTCAGATTGTCTTGCAACATCTGTAACCACTTTGTTTTTTCTATTGCCTCTTTTTGCGGCGTTGACAAAAACGGTTCATGGGGAAAAACAATACGCATTTTCCTTCCTGTCATTAACTCAAAAGGAGAATACTGTGTTGCAGAAGATGTTGTACTTCTGACACTCATCAGAACCAATGGTACAGCATCAACCCAAGTATTTCCTCTGTCTAATAACATTTTTGCAATCCTTGATTTGACAGTCCTATTCATTCTTTCCACAATACCTGCAGATTGTGGATGATAGGGCACATGAAATCTCTGTTGTATACCCAAGATTTTACACATTGCCTGCATTATTTTACCTGTGAAGTGGGTTCCTCTGTCACTACTGAGGTTTGTTGGTATACCCCAGACTGGAAAAACATGATTAATTAGCATTTTAGCAGTTGTTAATGCATCATCTTTGCGAACAGGCAAGATTTCAATCCATTTTGAAAAAACATCAACTACAACTAAAGCATACCTGTACCCATTTTTACCTGTAGGTAACGGTCCTATATAGTCTAGTTGTAATGTGGACCATGGTCCATCTGCTGGAGGAGTTCTTTGTAATGGAGGTTTTTGACCCTTTGGTCGAGGATTCACTTGAGCACAGATTAGACAAGATTGAACTACACTGTCTACTGTTTCTTCCATTTTGTCCCAGTAAAATTTTTCCTTGAGTATTTCAAGCAATCTTTGTTTACCTATGTGACCTAAGCTTTCGTGATTGTACTTTGTAAATTCTACCTGTAGATGCTGCGGTATAACAGGACGCAGAAACCCGTTTAAGTCATGATACAAAATTCCATATTCACATATAAAGGGAAATTTTGGATCAACCTGAGAAGCAGAAAGAGATGGATCCCTTTTCTGTTCTTCTGCAAAGGAGGGAATCTGTGTGTCTGTCTTCCTAACAACATTAACTGAGACTGGTTCAGACTGCATCACTGGTACTCCGTGTAAAGCTGCTTCCTTTGCTAAGAGATCAGATGTTCTATTGCCTACACTCATCTCATCATTGTCCTTCCTATGAGATGGAATTTTTACAATTGCATAGGCAATAGGATTTTCCTCTGCTAGCTTAAAAATTGATTCAAGTGTCTCTTTGTGCACTAGGACTTTGTTAGATGCATCTACAAAACCTCTACGTTTCCAAATTGGTAAATAATCTGTCAGGGAACGTACAACATATGAACTGTCACTGTAGATCACTAATGGACTTCTGTTCTCTTCCTTGTCTAATGTCAACACAGTTTTTACTGCTTCAAGTTCTGCCCTTTGAGCTGAAAAATGTCCTGGCAATTTGTGCTGTATGGAATAATTACGCTCTGGATACCAAATTGAATATCCACTGTAATAATTACCTGACATACAGTATCTAGAACCATCAACAAATACAGGTTCATCAATTTTCTCTGCCTCTCTACGGAAAAGAGGAGAGGAAGTTTCTTGGACTTCACATAGACATTCATGTTCTAACCCGTTGTATTCCATCAACTGAGGTAGGACATACTTGGCATTATGTTCAACCTGTATTTGCTTAGGTGATAGAGCCAACAACCATTGAGAAAATCTTTGGTTGGAAACTCCAGGAACATTTTTCTCAAAAAGAAACTTCAAAGTGCTATGTGGAGTTTGTAGAATAATTTTGTTGAATCCTACAATATGCTCTGTTGCTTTTACTGCATAATGTACTCCCACAAGTTGTCTGACACAATCATCAAAACCTTTCTCTACTGGAGTAAGCAGACGTGAGAAGTATCCAAGACTTCTCCAGACTCCTCCCTGTTTCTGAATCAAGACAGCTGAGATTGCAGTTTCTGAAGCATGCACTTGCAAAGCAAATGGTGCTTGCTTATCAACAGTAGCCAAAGCTGGAGCTGTTTGCAAATCATTTTTCAACATCTCAAAAGCTTTTTGCTGTATTTCTGTCCAGGGACCAAATACATTTTCCTCATTGTACTTCAACAAATCATACAATGGTTTGGCTTTTTCTGCAAATGATTCGATAAAATCTCTAGAGAAATTTACCAAACCCAAAAACTGTCTCAGTGCTTTGAACGTTGTTGGTACAGGAAGTGACGCAATAGACTCAATTCTTTCCTGTAAAGGCTGTCTCTTTCCTGGACCAATCAAAACTCCAAGAAATTTTACTTCATTTTTCATGAGCTGAACTTTGCGTGTATTCAGCTTGAGACCTTCATCTTGCAGAAGTGTAAACAATTCTGCTAAGAGAGTCCTGTGTTCAGTTTCAGAATTCGTCATAAGCAAGATATCATCTACATATTGAATTAAACAATCAGGTCTAGAAAATTTAGACAAAACATTTGCTAATGCCTGATGAAATATAGATGGAGAAGAATGGAAGCCTTGAGGAAGACGATTGAAACAATACTGGACATTTTTGTGGATAAATGAAAACTTGTATTGGCAACTCTCAGCCAATTTAATACTAAAAAATCCATTTGCAATGTCAAGAACAGAGAACACTTTTGCATTGGCATTTATTTGTGACATGATGTCTGGAGTTTCTGCCACAATGGGTGTACAACTTGGAGTGTATTTGTTTAGCATTCTTAGATCTATCAATAATCTATATGCACTAGGGTCATCACGCTTTGCCACTACCCACAAAGGATTATTAGTAACTGAATTAGCTTTCCTGATGATACCCTGTTCCAAAAATTCTTGTATGATTACTGATACAGGTTCATCAGATTCTGGCGGCAACTTGTATTGTTTTAATGGGGGATGGTCTTTGCCTTGAATATTAACTTCAATATTTTTGAACAGTCCAGCTTCATTTTTACCTTGACTCCACAGTTTTTTGTGTAGTTGTACTAACTGTTTCAATTCCAGATTATCTCCAGTATCTGGCCATTTATAGTCAGCATCAATTGCTTCTGTCAAACAGATGCTACCGACTTCACAATAATCTGCTGGGTCAATTACCATAGGCTTACGATTAGCAGAGCCCTGCCAAACAATGCCATTGGCTAAATCAAGTATCCACCCTCTTTGAGACAAAACATCAGCACCAATAATGTTCTCTGATCCTTGACAATACCAAAAGTCTATCTCCATTTGCGAACATCCTGGTATTTCAAAAGACACATTTTTACATTTTTTAGCTTGGACATCACCTTTTCCATTGAAACCTACAACTGTGCATACTGTTGCATTAGATGGAATTGGTATTTTCATGCCTAAAACACTTATTTGGGCTCCTGAATCCAAAAGAATTGAAGATTTCTGTCCATTAATTTTAGCTTTTACATAAGGGCGGCCACACTTATCCAAGAAAATTGGAGCTACATATTCCAGACAATGGAGTTCAACTTCCTTTTCTTTTGCTAGTCATGGTGAAGGTAATAATGGCTGTCTTGAAGTACTGGATGAATGTGAGTTGTTCACATTTCCTCCATTACTAATTGACATTTCACTAATCTCTCTGATCAGAGGAGCGTAGGGTGAAGATAACTTAACTTCCTGTGAACGAATTGGAGCTGACGGTTCAGGAGAAATAAGTCCATTTTCTTTACCCAAATTTCTCATCTGAATGTCTTTCAAAAACTTCCTACACTGCCATTTCAAATGCCCAGGTTTTGCACAATAGTAACAAGTGAGTGGTCTTTGATTCCCTTGTCTTACTCTGTCATTCCTGCGGGGGGCAGCATTTCCTGTCTTGACTTTATCCTGACTGTCAGTCTTAGGATAATTATTCTCAATTAAATCAATTCTTGGTCTTACATTATTTAGCTTTAATTGTCTCCTAATTTTGTCAATAATATAGGCAGCGTCATCCAAATTATCCTTTTCATTAGCAATCAATAAAGATGCTGGATCAAGGTACTTAAATTTTTTTACAAAATCCTTGACCATAGCAGGGGTCTCATCTTGTAAATTAAAAATCATCCTGTATGCCTTAGAAAATCTGATCCTAAAATCATAAGGGTCATCATTAATAGTAGCTCTTAAGGAGTCTAAAATTTCCAAACTAGGTGTCTCCTCTCCTGTTGTGAACAGTAATAACTGTCGTAGTCTATCAGTAGCATTGCTATGAATTTCTATATCATCCTCATTCATGAAAGGAGTCTTGACTAACCTACGAGCCATAAAACTGGGGATCCACAACCCAAAAATGCGATTTCTTTGCTCATCAGTTAATTGAAACCTATCACAAAAATTCTCAAAAACATCGGAATTATGGAAAGAATTTTCTCTCATGTTATATGCTGGTATATCCTTCAATATTTTCATTAACTGATCCTGAATCTGTAACTTCAACTTAGATGCTCTAGCAAGTAATTTCTGTCTCTGAACAGTAGTCTCACCGCCTTCCTCATCACCCCTGGGTGAGTCCGGGATAAATGAAGCCTGGGCCGTTTCTGATTGTTTTTTCTTCGACACCACAGCTATTTGCTTATTTTTTAATATTGCAACATTTTGAGATTCAATTTCTTGCTCAAGATGTTCAATATAGGTACAAAAAGTTTCACAGTTTGCACAATTGGATTCAACAGTATCCTGCATGTCTGTACTCTGTAAGACATTTTTGCTATCTGTCTTAACAACACAAACCACATTTTTCTCTGGCAATTCAAATACCATAGAATTGAAAACTCTAACTAGCTTCACAATGTTACGCAATTTTCTTTTCATCTTATTAAACGTAAATCTAGAGCTATCAATATCAACATTAGCCTGCATACATTGATCATACATAGCTTTCCATAAACCAGTATCAGAAGCATGGCTAGCTAAACCTTGAAATTCCAATTTACTTTCATTAGCTAATGAATCAATAAATTCCATTTTTCTACTCACCGAATGTAGTAAATTTCCTCTTTTGTCCTGACTTAGAGACTTTTCTGGTCACCACTTGAATCCTCAGATCTCCACAACCAACGTTTTCCGTTCCAGGTTCTGCAATCTTTCCGAAGCTTAATCAATAGAAATAGTTCATCTCAATCCCCTCTGAAGAAGCGAGGATAAATTGAAAAAACGAGGAAAAATTGAATGGCTGGCACTCGCCAATAATGTTAGATTTCCAGAGTTATGAAAAAACTCTATTAATATTTCTAGGTTCTTGTAGATGGTTGTGGGAAGAAATCCTTATGAAAACCAGGTCAGTATGAGCAGTGTGACTTTATTTGATCACACACCAAAAATACAAAGTCAATAAAAAACAGTAAATTCAGACATATGTAGCTTAAAATGAAATAAAAATAAAGAATAAATTGCCTTGGATATTAGGAAATAATGTAGTTCCTTTGCATATCTTAGATAGAAGTTTTCTTGGCCTAGTTTAAGAAATGACCATGTGAGATTCAATTTCTTTTGTTCTTTGTCCAAGCATGTGCTTTGAGTAAGAGTGTGTGAAAAGAATGTCTCTGTGTGTGTGAGTGAATGAAGTGAAGTGTAGTCTATCTGAGAAACTTCTGCCTCGTTGTTTGAAAAGCTGCATACTTAAAATGCATGAGAAATTAGATCCTCCCATTAAGCTTTGTTTCAAATTCGCGGGCTTCTAAACCACTCCCATAATCAACTCCTAGTTTGAATAGAAACAGATGTTCCCATTCAAACCACCAAGTCATTATCATGATTGACATACAGATTTTGAGAAAGGTTTCTGAAGTTCTTATATTACATACAACTGTCAAAATCCATGATTTATGACTACAATTTAAACTCTCAGACTCATTAAACGAATTCACAGTATGGTATACATTACATGAGTATTTTAAAAGAAAACATGACTTTAAACCTCTACTGATTACCTAGATTCAAACACAAATAATTCACATCTGACCACTCTAATACAAAACCTCACATTCACATCCAATTAAGAGGGAATATATATATATTCTGCCAGCATATATTTCAAAAACTACTAAAGACCGAATTAAAGTTTGGATATTAAAAAATTAATATTACATTTATTATTTCCCATAGAGGTCTACAGTAAAGCTGATCTCTGTGTTTTATTATAAAGTGTGTGCTTTTCATTGGTCCTTGCACTTACACTATTGCCAGGTGTGCCAGTGTGGGCTGAGACAGTTCTTGGGGTTGAAAGGAGGAGTGGCGGAGTGAACAAACTTAAGCAGCCCCTTCGGGGGTATCGCTACATGTGGGGGCTCGTCCGGGATTACTTGCTGCTCAATCACCCAACAACCACTCAAGCAGTGCCCTATACCAACTCCTAAGATGGACGTCGCAGCTGCGAGCAAGTGGTGCAGCAGGGAAAATGCTTGCCCAGAACGGAGTGTAGTGGTCGAGTTCCCCAGAGAAATGGGGACCGAAGAACAGATTACCAAGATAGTGAATGCACTACCCACAGAGGGAAAGAAAACGTGGGTGATAGATGTGATACCCGCCTCAGACACCACCCTGGCATATGCCCTGCTAGAGTGGAAGAAGGGGATCCCTGACAGTTTCCAAGGAGCCAATATCCAATAGAGGATGGGACAAGGCTCCAGTTACTTCAGTTGAACATCCCCGGGCCTAGTTGTGCAAAACCTGAGAGGGAAGAACCCCTGTCCCAGACACCTCTAGCCACCATAGGCCCGGAATTCCTCACTGCATTGGGGGACTTCATGTTAAAATTCCGCAAAGACCCCTCTCCATACACAGGGATGTATCGGAAGCTCCGATTCTTCTCGGGTAGGCAACCAATACCTACTGGGGAGGATGGCTTTGAAGAGTGGCTAGACCAAGCCATGCAAGCACTAAGTGAATGGGACATTCCTGAGGCCCACAAGAAACAGAGGATTACGGAGAGCCTAAGGGGCCCTGCATTGGAGGCCATTCGCAACCTAAAACTTAGCAAACAGGATTGCACTGCTCAGGGCTATCTAGATATTTTACAAGATGTATTTGGGCGCACTGAGAAGGCTTCAGACCTCATCTATCAGCTAGAGCATACCTACCAAAATGAAGGGGAGAAACTCTCCAGTTACATGGGACGTCTAGACAAGATAATACACCAAATTCTGCTAAAAAGGGGAATAGGCCCTGAAAGAGTAGATGAGGTTCGGGCGCAACAAGTCCTACGGGGAGCCAGGCCCCTAGACCCTATTGCCATTCTATTACGAACTCGGCGAGATGGTGGCCTCCTGAACTATCCAGACTTGATCCGGACTGTGAGAGAAGAGGAAGCCATGTTGGATGACAAAGAGAGACAGTCAGACTCTGTTGTAGGGGTCCGGGTAGTCAATGTGGGAGGTGACACCCCTGAAGTTGAACTCCTTAAGATTCAGGTGTCCCAATTAATGGAGATGGTGACCTTACTAATGGCGGGACCGTCGGGTTTAGAAAGAGAGACGAGAGCAGTTTCTGAAAACCTGTCAGGAGTTGCCCCAACGCAAGCAACTAGTCCCACCATTCAAATGACCTGCTTTAATTGTGGAGGGACCGGACATGTCAGGAGAGTCTGTCCGAGCCCCAGGAAGCCTGAAGCTAAGCGCCAAAAACCGGCGGAAAACTTCAGAGGGCCCTGGTGAAGGAGCAACCCAGGGACCCCACCACCACAGCTAGCTCCACTCAACCAAGTAAAAGGGGGGTGAGGAGAAAATCTGGTCCTATCCAGAAGGACCCCACCATCCCTTACAAACAGCCTAGGGAAGATGCCACTTCACCTCAGGGAGTCAGTGCACACCTCAAACCTGGGAGTCAACCACGGCTTAGGCCGAGTCAAAACTCCCCCAGGAGGGGAGTAAGGATAAGAACTGCAGAACAGAAGAAGACGGCTACCTGTTCACCACTCCCTGAGAATTTAGTGGGACCCTCCCCTGTCGTCCCGATTCAGGTAGAAGGGATTTATACCAGGGCTCTTCTGGACACCGGAGCCCAAGTAACCCTTCTGTATCGATATTTCTATGACAAGCATCTGAAGCATTTGCCCTTGCAGAAGCTGGAGGATCTGGAAATATGGGGCATAGGAACCCAGAAGTTTCCCTATGATGGTTACCTATCGGTCAGACTAACTTTTGATCCTTCCATGACAGGGAAGGCTGAGACTTTCGAAGCCTTAGCCATCATCTGTCCCCGGCCGCCTGGGGCCAATAGGAGTCCCCTAATCATAGGGACCAACACCAATCTTGTCAGAAGGCTGTTGGTGCCATTGGTCGAAGAGCCCAATGATCAACCCACTTCTGTACATCCCATGCTGAGGCAAGCATATCAGCGCCTGGTACAAGAAAGGAGAACCCCAGCGGAAAGAATAGGGAAGATATGGCGCCTGGATCAACATGAGAAGGTGCTACAACCCGGAGAGGTGGCGTGTTTACAGGCATCAGTCAAATTGACCTGGAAGCAGCCAGGCCCCTTCATTGTCCTTGAGGCTGGTGGCTGTGAAGAGAACACAGGAGTGGAGATCCTCCCGGAGGTAGTGTCAACAAAAGCGCTACGGAGGAGCCACGGAAAGGTTTCGGTCAGTGTTCATAACCCAACTGCTGCCCCAGTGAAAATCCCAGCTCGGGTGCTGTTAGGACATGTGGATCCTGCAACTCCAATCTTGCCCACTGAGCTAGGGGACGGAAGAGAGAAAGAAATCCCTGTCGATGCGTTTTACCCAAGGAACACCCCCCTTTCCCCGGAATGGAGAGAGAGAGAGCGAAGAATCAACTCCTAGGGTGGCGGGCTGCATTCTCCAGAAGTGAGTTCGATGTGGGGTGTGCAGAGAGTGCCCATCATCGGATCCGGCTTCGAGAAGACGCTCCATTCAGGGAAAGGGTTCGATGAGTTCCATTGGGAGATTTGGAAGACCTGCGTGAGCAATTGGCAGAGTTGAAGAGGACAGGCATCATCAGAGAGTCCCGAAGCCCATACGCCTCTCCGATAGTGGTGGTCCGGAAGAAGAACGGATCTTTAAGATTGTGCATCGACTACCGGACGCTAAACCGAAGAACTGTTCCTGATCAGTATACCACCCCCAGGATAGAGGATGCTTTGCAAAGCCTATCAGGGGCAAAGTGGTTCAGTGTGCTGGACCTGAAGAATGGGTATTACCAGATCCCCATGCACCCAGAAGACCGAGAAAAGACCGCGTTCATAACCCCAATAGGGTTCTTTGAATTTGACCGGATGCCTCAATTTTTGTGCAACTCTCCAGCCACCTTTCAAAGGCTGATGGAGAAGACGGTGGGTGACATGAATTTAATTGAAGTACTGGTATACTTGGACGACATCATTGTGTTCGGGAAGACCCTAGAGGAACATGAGGAGAGATTGGAGAAGGTACTCAAGAGACTTCATGATGAGGGACTGAAGTTGTCTTTGGAGAAGTGCCAGTTTTACCAACCCTCGGTCAATTACCTGGGTCATATCGTATCTGCCGATGGAGTGGCCACTGACCCCAAGAAGCTGGAAGCTGTTACTTCGTGGCCGAGGCCCACAAATGTCACAGAGCTCAGATCTTTCCTGGGGTTTTGCTCCTATTATCGCAGATTCGTCCAGGGCTTCGCTCGGATAGCCCGTCCACTCAATGAACTGCTCAGAAACGAAGAAGACAATGATGATGCAGATCTTTCTAGACCTGCGAAGCCAGCAGTGGGACCCAGGAGGCCTAGGGAATCTATTCAAGGACAATGGACAACCCAGTGTGAAGAGGCCTTTGAACGGCTGAAAAAAAGTCTAACCACCGCTCCAATCCTGGCCTATGCAGACCCAGCCAAGCCGTACGAATTGCATGTGGATGCAAGTAGAGATGGGTTAGGGGGAGTCCTCTATCAAGAACAGAATGGATGCTTGCGACCTGTCGCCTATGTGAGTCGGGGTTTGGCGTCCGCTGAGAAGAACTACCCCACCCACAAGCTTGAATTCTTGGCCTTGAAGTGGGCAGTAGTGGACAAACTTCGAGATTACCTATATGGAGCAGAATTCGTGATAAAAACAGATAATAACCCCCTCACATACATTCTCACTACAGCTAAGCTGGATGCTACTGGCCACAGGTGGTTAGCTGCCTTATCGGAGTTCACTTTCAGCCTCAGTTATCGGCCAGGGATTGGGAATAGGGATGCAGATGCCTTATCCCGAAGACCTCACTGTTCCAAGGATTCCCCAGAAGAGTGGACTCAGGTGCCCTCTGAAGGGGTACGAGCCTTATGCCAAGGAGTGGAACACCGAACAAGAGGTGGGTCCAGGGCAGAAGACATTGGGATTTCGGCATCTGGCGTTCCCAGGTGTTATTGCAATGTCACCCAGGTTGGGGGTGAAGGCCTGCCCAAGCTTTCCAGGAAGGATCTGCGAAGAGATCAGTTGGAAGACCCCCTCTGCGGCCTAGTATTGAAGGCTTTAGAAAGCAAAAGCCCTGATTTGCTTCTTACATCGTCAAGGGAGGCCCGGCGGCTACATCATGAGTGGGATCAGCTACAGTTACGCCACGGAGTGGTCTACCGAACGGGCCCCTCTGATGATCCTGAAGAGAAATGGCAGCTATTTTTGCCCGCAAAACACAGAGAAACGGTGCTGACTGCTCTCCATGATGACCATGGCCATCTGGGACCAGAAAGAACCTTTTGTTTGGTAAGAGACCGCTTCTACTGGCCCTGCATGCGGACAGAAGTTGAAAGTTACTGTCACTCCTGCATCCGATGTATTCAGAGGAAGACTCTGCCTCAACGAGCTGCCCCAATGGGCCACCTTCAAAGTCAGGGACCCATGGAGTTGGTGTGCATTGACTTCCTGTGCCTGGAGTCGGATCAGAGTGGACAGGGAAATATCCTGGTAGTGACTGACCATTTTACCAGGTATGCCCAGGCTTTTCCTGCTAGAGATCAGTTAGCATCAACTGTGGCAAAGATTTTAGTAAAAAGGTTCTTTGTGCATTACGGACTACCACAACGTATCCACTCAGACCAAGGGAGAGATTTCGAGAGCAATCTCATCAAGAGACTCTTGAGTCTACTAGGCATCCAAAAGTCGAGGACTACTCCATACCATCCTCAGGGAGATCCTCAGCCAGAGAGATTCAATCGTACCCTCCTGAATATGCTCGGGACTTTGACTTCAGTGCAAAAGCAACACTGGAGTAAGCATGTAGCAGCCATCGTACATGCCTACAATAGCACTGCCAACGACGCTACAGGATACTCTCCTTACCGGCTGATGTTCGGCCGGGAAGCTCGACTGCCAGTAGACTTGGCTTTTGGAACCTCTGTAGACCATACCTCTGCAGCTTCCCATAGAGGATATGTGGACCGCTTAAGGAAAAGCCTGAAGATTGCTTATGAGAAGGCTCAAGCCACCTCAGATGCCAGGGGACAGAGAAACAAAGAGAACTTTGATCTCAGAGTGCGAGTACAGGACTTACAATCTGGAGACAGAGTCTTACTGAGGAATCTGGGCATCCCTGGAAAACACAAGCTGGCGGATAGGTGGCGATTAGAGCCCTATGTCATCTGCAAACAATTGCCTGGATTGCCAGTTTACCAGATTCGACCGGAAAAGGGTGTTGGCCCACTCAAAACCTGGCACCGCAACCACCTTTTGCCTTTGTCAGATGCAGTCCGTCTACCATCACAATCTGATCCACAGTCTACCCCCTCAACTTCTCAGAGAACTAGACCTGTGACCAGGTCTCAACCCACACCACCTCCTGTAAATGAAGAGGACAGTGAGAGTGAGGAGGTAGGGACAGATTTGCTGTGGCCATCTGACATTTCCGAACCCACCACTCCTTGTTCCACTGGAGTGACTGACGTAGTTCCTCTTAGGCCAGAGGCTCCTGAATTTGTACCTCAGGCTCAACATACAGAAGATTTGCAAGAGCCTGAGCCCTCTCTATCCGAGTTAGAACCTGAAGACTCTGGGTCCATTGTTGCTGAGGGAGAAGACGTGGAGGAAGCTGAACTGGGAGAGACAGAGTGCGTCGAGCAAGAAGCAAGGGTTGATGAGTCAGTAGTGTCAGAACCAACATCGGAAGCAACGCCAGAACCATTGCTAGAGCCCAGAGAACAGAGAGAGCGTAGAGTTATTCAACCCCCAAAAAGACTGACATATGATGTGTTGGGTGAAAACTCTGAGGAAGTAGTACATGCTTCTAGAAGGAATCTCGTGACGCCTGGTTCTCCTACAGCAGTTTCGGTAGAGAACAGCCCCAACTCACCCCCTGGCACATCTGGTTGGGCCATTCCCATTAGTGTGGCCTATGGGCAGGACAACCCTC
Organism: Staurois parvus; assembly: GCF_062004578.1. Taxonomy (NCBI): domain Eukaryota; kingdom Metazoa; phylum Chordata; class Amphibia; order Anura; family Ranidae; genus Staurois; species Staurois parvus. Next base: position 70,835 of record NW_028318702.1, on the reverse strand, counting down.
ACTTTGCTACATGGTGGGAGGTTCCTCTGCCAGATTCTTATGCAAGTGTGAATAATTTAATTTCCTGTGTGTACTAATTTGTTTTCTCCGCGTGTATATATCAAGCATGTACCAGGTCAAGGATTGTTACTGCCTTTGGAGGACCAAAGGTTCTTTGGTGGGGGGAGTGTGTAGCAGGAGATATTAATCCTGTCTCATGGCTGTGATCTGCTGACTGGCCTCTCCTGTGTAACCTGACACTTGCCCTGACACAGACAAAGCAGTGAGGGATTTCAGCCCCCCTTCTCCTCTCAGACTGTAAGAGAGAGAGAGCCAATTATGAGAGCCATTAAAGGAGCCAATGTCAAGGACTCTTTCAAGCAGGAAGTGCAGCTGCAAAGCATTGTGGACGATGGAGTTTTGAACAGAAACGGCCTTATAGGCTAATATGGAGATAGAATTAAAAAAGAACCACGAAAGCCATCATGCTTAGGGAGAGCAGAGTGAAGGGGCCATCTGGGGTTTCTCCTGAAGGAGAGGGAGATTGCATGTGGCAGGAGAGAGATTGGACCTGGCAAAGAAGTGCTGATGGGCAGTGCACTGGATGCTTGGTGATCTGCATCAGACAAAGGAACATCCAAACTGAGAGAAGTGGTCTACAGTACAGTGCCTACACTGACAGTGTGAAGTGCTCATCGTGAGGTGACCAGAGGAACCTGTCATTTCCAGGACGATCGTTTGGGCCTTTGTCACAGGATCTGGTGAGAGGGATTTCTCCCACTGTCAGATGACAGGAACATTGCACACATACAGTGACATCATACCTTGCTCATATTCACCAGGCACTGGGTTGTGTAGATGGCCCTGCTGAACAGACACCATGTTCACTTTGCTATACAAATACTGCCACAGGATTACAATTACACTTTAAGTGTTTAAGGAGTTTAAGTGCACCAACGAAAGTGGCTAGCTGAAGATCCCAACATTCATCCAGTTACAAAGAGACTAAAGTTACTGGTGCCATACGAGCACGCGCATGCGTAGTCAGGCCTCTATATTGCATGGTGTGTGAGGGAATAGCTTTACCTTGAAAGTAGCTATTAAGCATCAGTTGGGTACAGTGTTTTCCTATTGGGGTCATGGTGTCGGGGTTTAGAAGGAAGAAGTCTGACACAACAGAGAGTCATTCTTCTGCTCTCCTCCTGCTTGGACATCATGGGGCCAAATTTATGAAGAGGAGTTAAATCCACTTTGAGGTTGCCATTTAAGTGTTTGCCTCTGCTCTTGGGGTTATTCATGGTTGGAATCCCCTGAAAGCAGCCCGAGTGTAAAAGTGAGTTATTTTGCTTTCCGTCACAGTATTTGTTGTTTTCTTGATTCTCCTAACATATACTGGTTGTTAATGTTTATTATTTCCCATAGAGGTCTACAGTAAAGCTGATCTCTGTGTTTTATTATAAAGTGTGTGCTTTTCATTGGTCCTTGCACTTACACTATTGCCAGGTGTGCCAGTGTGGGCTGAGACAGTTCTTGGGGTTGAAAGGAAGAGTGGCGGAGTGAACAAACTTAAGCAGCCCCTTCGGGGGTATCGCTACATAGGTAACCTGTTTTAAGGCTTTTATTGCTATATGTGCCCCATCTAAGAGATTTCTCTTTACCTCCTGTCCTGTACATACAAATGGAAGTGAGAAAAAATGTTTCAAAAGTGAGAGAAATTCACTCCAAGAGAGTCATCACCAAAACATCTTTCCCCATTGGATGATTTCTTCTCTATTCTTGTTCCAGTGACAAAAAAAGTTTGGATTTCCCTGACTTTCAGTCCCGTGTCAATAGTCACCAAGAGAATTAGAAAGGGAAAAAATCTCCCCTTTCAGACAGCTATAAAAAACCCCATGTGCTATTGTATCCAAAAACTGAAAATGTTTGCATTTAGTTACATTTTTAAAGAATGCAAGTAGTTGTTGAATAATGCAATGGTAGGCATTTGGCAGCAGAAGCTTCAAAGCTATGGTGGTCAATGGAACACTGTTCAATGACCAACTGTAAATATTTCTTACAGGGCACTTCTCTAGAGTATCTCCAGTCCTCTGGAACTCCCTGCTCCAGTATATCCGGTCAGCTCCTACCCTGTCCATCATTGGGTGATCATTAAAAACGAATTTATGCAGGGAAGCCTACCATACCTCCACCTAAGAACTGTACTTGAGTCACCTTCCTCCTATTCCTTCTGTTTTGAACTGTATTGTACTTTTACTGCCCCCCTTATGTTGTAAAGCTCTGCGTAAACTGTTGGCTCTGTATAAATCCTCTATAATAATAATAATGATAGACACTTCAATAGCACCAAAGTTTTATTGGATCGAGACTGATAAAATCTACTAATTACAAATTTCAGTTTTTATTTGCTATAAAGGGGTAGTTTGGCTTTAAACTGTAACAATGTCTATCCTAGAATTTTTTTTATAGAGCTTTTGACCTCCTTATTTCTCAGGCTGTAAATAAATGGGTTGATAGTCGGGTTAATGATGGTGAAGACTATACTGATGGTTCGGTCATAGGCTGGTGAATAGATGGACCTTGGCCGAAAGTACGTGAATATTACTGTGCTGTAGAAGAGGATGACCATGGTGAGATGAGATGAACAAGTGGTGAAGGTCTTTCTACTTCCTTGGGCTGACTTTAGGGTCAACACTGCTTTGATGATGAATACATAGGACCCAAGGATTAAAAGCACTGGAGTAAGGATGACAATGGAAGTTTCAATTAAGTCAGCTGTCTGCAAAGTGACTGGCAAGTCAGAGCAGGTTAGAGTGATAATGACGGGATAGTCACAAAAGAAGTGTTGGATTACCCAACCACAGAAGAGCTGAGAAGAAGCCAGCCAAATGCAGTATGTAGAGTGGAGGCAAGCAATAATCCAAGAAAAAGCCACAAAACAGATACATGTTCTCTTGTTCATCATCAAAAAGTACTGTAGGGGAAAACAAACCGCACAGTAGCGATCAAAGGCCATGATGGCCAACAAAAAACTACCCATGTTGCCCACTACTAAGAAGAGAAAAAGCTGGAAAAAACAGCCTTGGACAGAGATGTGGGTGTCTCCAGACAGGAGACCATACAGGGCCCTTGGGATGATAATGGAGGTAAAACATACATCCAAAAAGGCAAGGTTCCCCATCAAGACATACTTTGGGGTGTGAAGTTGGTGCTGTGACATAAAAAGCACAAAGATGAACAGATTTCCTGTAATGCAGAGGATATACGCAGTCAAGAAGAAGCAGAGGGCAGGCAAAAGAAGATGAGGCATATCGGAAAATCCCAACAGGACAAAACCAGAAAAAGTCTTATTTTCATGAAGCTCCATATGTATATTAACCAGTTATGTATATAAGGGAGTCCCATTAACGGATCTGTAGGGAAAAATGAAACATAGAAAATGTTTAAAAAGTACAAATCCAGTACTGTATTTTTAAGATTTGAAAAAGTTGCTGTTGACACTGACTCTGTACCTCTTGTGACTTTTCCAAACAAGGAGATCTGACTTCAGATGTACAGGAGGAAACCGCAGAATCGTCTGTAGTCACAGGTCTCCTTTATAGGCTATGCAGTAAGGGCAATGTGTTTATCTGCCGCTTTAGTGTAGATTTATCACCCTCTGGTCAACTCAGCCAGCACTGAAATTAACCGCATATGTCTAAAGCAATCTTCTTCAGACTGTCAAAAGCCCAGTGACAAGATAGTTGTTTGTAGTACTACAAAAAAATAATTTTAGGCCGTTTTATTTAATTATGTAATAATGTTATTATTATTATTATACAGTATTTATAAAGCGCCAATAGTTCGCTCAGCGCTGTACATTACAAAGGGAGACAGAACATGCAACAGTACGATAACAATATAATGTGATACACGAGGGGTTCGAGGGCCCTACTCTTTCGAGCTCACAATCTAGGAGGGAGGGGATAGCGGTACAGGAGGAGATAGCTGTGGGGGATGGAGTGGTTGGAAGAGTGGAGGAGATCAGCAATTAGCATGGGGTGGGGTAGGCTTCCCTGAAGAGGTAGGTTTTCAGGGTGTGCCTAAATGAGAGGATAGTAGTTGATAGTCTGTTGGATTGGGGTAGGGAGTTCCAGAGTATGGGTGACGCTCTGGAGAAATCCTGGAGGCGGGCATGGGAGGAGGAGACTAGGGAACTAGAGAGAAGGAGGTCTTGAGAGGAGCGGAGTGTGCGTGTTGGGTGGTACTTGGCTATTAGGTCGGTGATCTAATTTGGGGCAGTATGATGGACAGCTTTGTACGTCAGTGTTAGGATTTTGAATTTGATCCGTTGTGCAATCGGAAGCCAGTGGAGGGATTGGCAGAGGGGGGTGGAGAAAACGGAGCGGTTGGTAAGGTGGATGAGTCTGGCCGCAGTGTTCAGGATTGACCAAAGTGGGGATAGCCTGTGGTGAGGCAGGCCAGTGAGGAGGGAGTTGCAGTAGTTGAGTCGTGATATGATGAGGGAGTGGATGAGCTGTTTAGTGGTTTCTGGGGTTAGGAAAGTGCGGATTTTGGCGATGTTGCGGAGGTGGAGTCTGCATGAGTTAGTTAGTGATTAGACTTGGGGCTGGAAGGACAGTGTCAGGAATCAAGGAATGACCAGAAAGGTGTGGACTGACACAGGGAAACGCAGGTCTCAAGTACAATACAGGTTATTATTAGCCACCCAGATATATATATATATATATAAACGCACAGTGAACAAACTAACCTTCCACTAATCTTAGGAGGTGCAGGAACACAGGCGTAGTCAGGGCTGGAGAGGTGGAATGGTCAGGCCGGCCGTAGGGTTCTGTAACGACTGCCTGGTGGTACCTCTAGTGGTCCCCAGGGCAGGATTCCCCAGGGCGCGGAGTCTAAGCCCCAGTCTGCCTTTTCACCAGAGCCCCTGATGGTGGGGATGGACTTGGCGCAGGACTGAGACCAGGTCGCGGCCCCTGAGTACACCTGCTAGTGGTAGAGGGATCCGCCAGAGGTATGTGCAGGTACGGCTGGATCCGTGCAGGATGGATGGATGGCAGAGTAGTTAGCGTGGTCAGACAAGCCGGGTCGGTAACGGTGGAGGCAGATCAGTACAGAGCAGCAGGCAAAGACTAAAAGGATCACAAGCCAAGGTACAGCAACAGGAGGTCAAACAGCATAGGAGTAGGCAGAAGAATAGTCAGGGATGAGCCAGTAGTCAGAACAGGAGACGGTCAACAGAGATCAGGATCAAGCCGGGTCAGCAACGAAGCAGGAACACAGGGTACAGAGGCTCATGGGAAAACATACACCAAGGCCCAGAGCACAGGCCTGGTCATGCCTTATATACACCTTTCTGCAATCAGCCCCAGGTTTTGCTGATTGTGAGCTTCTGGCTGCTAAGAGCACCCGCTGGTCAGCTCTGGTACTGCAGCCCACACGGCAGGCGAGTTCCACCACCAGTGCTGAGTCCATTCCTGACAGACAGGTTGGAGTCTAGAATGACCCCAAGTACTCTGGCCTGCGGGGCGGGCCTGATAGTGGCATTGTTGGACGTGATGGAGAAGTCAGTGGGGGGTGGTGTGCGGGCTGGGGGGAAGACTAGAAGCTCGGTTTTCGAAATATTTTTAAAAATGAATTGCGCTAACAAAAAGTGAAGCAAATGTGGAAACATTTTTTTTTTTAAATGTGCTTTAATAGCCTTTCAAAAGCATACGTTAATCAAATATTATATCCAGAAATCCAGATAAATCACTAAAACGTCTACATGATAAAGTCCTCTATAATGTGTATAAATGTAAAATCATATACCAAAGTCAGTTCTCCACCACCAAGACGTAGAGAGTCCAGGCTGGAATCACCACCAATGGAAAAGTCCTACCAACTATAAATGACCCTCTAAAAAGTAGTTTATGAGGAAACGCATAGGGAGGAGCTACATGCTGACGTCATCGCGTTCCAGTGATTCTGGAACTGAGGGTAGATTTGCAGTATATGCTGACCAGATAAGGTTTTTTTTTATTGTGCAGCTATTTTAATGTACATGTGAGTGTGATACTTAGTTTAATAAAAAATTATTTTAAGAGTTTACACTATGTGGGTCGTTTGCTTTCATATCTTCTCATGAGTACTGCTGGTATGGTGATGGGAGGAGGATTACTTTGAAGACACCTGATGTTTCAGAAGAGTACCAACAGGAGTGATGTGTTCTTGGTGTTGTCTTAATCCATGAGTTCTATTGTATACGACTTATTTTTAGTTAGAGGGTCATTTATAGGTTGTAAGCTCACATCTGTTCCATTGGTGGTGATTCCAGCACAGACTTTCTACATCTTGGTGGTGGAGAACTGACTCTGGATTGTGCGTTTACGTTTATGCACATTACAGAGGACGTTATAACATGGACTCTTTGGTGATTAATCTGGATTTTGGATACAATATTTGATTAACGTTTGAAAGACTATTAGAGTGCATTTAAAAAAAAAATGTCCACATTTGCTTAACTTTTTTTTAGCGCAGCTCATTTACTAAAACACTTATATTCTCTATGACAAATATCTCATAGTGGAGCTGCGGCTCTTTAATAATTTTATTTTAATTTTATACACAATTTTTTGTTTTGTTTCTGAATAATATAAAATATTGTGATGGTGATTATTATTATTATTGCTACTACAACTCTTACTGCCAGACCGCATCTTTCAGCACTTGCTTGGTGTGGGGTGGGAGAGCATAAAGTCCAGTAGTTTATCTGTAAGTAGTAGTTATCTGGAAAATGGTGTTTATGATAAGATCATCACAGCAGGGAGGTTGCCTAGGAGGACCCCAACAAAATGTAGCCAATAGGCCCCATCAGCTGTAGTCACACCCCTGGCTTCTACATCTTATAAAGAACACTATGCAGCAATGGTTGAATACGGTATAGCGTCTATTTACAGTGATGTGAAAAAGTATGTGCCCCGTCCTGATTTCTTATTTTTTTGCAAATTTGATGCACTTAAATGATTCTGTGCAATGTAGATGTAATGTGCAATGTAAAACATTCAGCAATTAAGAAAGAATAATAAGAATAATAAAAAAAGGTATCAGAAAGTGGCAGTAGCACCTCCTAAAGGCCTGTCAACCAACGCTATACCACCTTCTGAAGAGCAATCCACCACTGTTGTCTGTCTCTGGAAGCTTCATAATTCAGACGATTACCTGTCATTGGCCTGGACACAGTTCATATTGTCTGTAGCACTCTGTAATGCCAGTTCCCGTCCTCCAAGGACTGTACTGCAGTCTTATATGCAACATGTGGGAATGGAAACTGCTCAAAGCAATGTCTGAACCTCCACTGGTTTTATAGAACAGACGGGACACAGAGCTTCTTGTCACATCTGACAGTTGGAATCCTCAGAGATCTCAGCATCTCCCACATGGTACAATTATGGCTCCGAGCTGTCAGCTATGCAGGGAAGCTAAATCATTATTTGATTAGGAGAAGAGTGAGTCCTTGTTCTAATACTGACATATAAACCCTAGATTTAGGGATGAGGATTGGATTCATTGCTATCATGGGTCAAAATTTCTTTGACCTAAAAGTTTCAAGGTTTGGTGCCAGAAGTAATGAATAACCTATAATGCAGCATATTGCCTTTGCCCCAGGTCATCTGAGTTTCAAGAAGCAATAACTTGAAGGAGCGGATAACTCAGCCCTTTTCTTTTAATAAAATTTGGGCTAACAGCAGCTTTATTGTCACGTACATTGGAACTATTAAGGGGGAACTGGCAATTCTGTTTAAGTAGAATTTTTTTCTAATTTGAAATTGGTTCATGTCCCACATGGCAGTGCCCAGCTACCCATGCCTTTAATTGACAGTAGCTGGATTAATAACCCTATAAATGGCCAGAATTGCATAACAAGACTTATCCCACATAGATTTCAATGGGGTTCACAAACCTCGTACTTTGATCAAAATGATTTGCAATTTGAACCCCGGCAGCTTCATTCATCCCTATTGATATTAACTAAGTGTAGCACTACCCCCGGAGGAGCCAGTTGTATTTTCGCCAAGGTTTCCTCTTACTTCACCCTACAGCCAAGCACAGTGTATTTCTGCAACCAAATGCACACACACACTTGCTCGTTGTCTTCAATGACCAGTCTAGGGCATGTTTGTTTTTGGAGTTTTGTTGTAGAACTGGGAATAGGCATAGGGGATTCAGAAGGATACTCCAAAATTAGAACTATTCACGTTGAGGACATCTAGCTGATCTCTTAGTTGAGCACTGTTGAAGTCCTGGCTGAAAGCAGATAGCAGACTTCTCTTAGAATTCTTTCAGCAATTAGTTTAGGAGTGAGAAAAGTCCCTTTTTTGCAGTAGTAGTAGTTAAAGGGCTTAGCTCCGCAGGTACAAGCCAGCTATGACAGACTGTGACAGCCCAAAGATAATGTAGCTAGGCAAAGTCCTTAGCAGTAGCAACAATTGGACAAGCTCTTCAGAACACTAGCTAGTGTTCCCTTTTCTCAGACCCATGCTGACTATCAAGCACCAGAGGGTCAGCAAAGCACAAAGAGTCCCCAAATTTCTCAATGTCAGTACTCACAAGGCCCAAGGACAGAATGATAGCCTGCTTCCAATCTTTCAAGTGAAACAATCCAGTGATACCAAACAGATATTTGGCAGACAGCTTCCCTCAGTCAGCTTACTGTAGAACCAAGGTCACTCTCTCTAACTTCAGGCCCTCAGGTCAACCCACCTGAGGCTGGATGGCAGCAGGTGACAGGTGAGGAAAGTCTGTGTCCAGCCTGGCTTGGTGCAATCCTCTCCTGCGAAAGACACTGAACCCATGTGCTCAGTGAACATAAATACCTCTCTCAGAATCCAATGGGGCCACTCTACCCTGCAGTTGGATGTGACAGTATCCATATTCATGTTGTTAATTTGCCCAGCCCGTACCCATGTTCTGGAAGGTTCTCATAGCTTCCTGAAGGCAAGCAGAACTCAGTCAAACGTCACCAGAGCATCATGAGTAGACTTGACTAATCAATCACAGCATCATGTTAAGCAGAGAGCCCAATAGATTTTCCACCCAAACTCTCTTGCAGCTGAGCAGGCTCAGTTACTCTTAAAGGTTGTCCTGGCCCCTTGCCAAGCCTCCTGTTGGGGATTGACCAGGATCCTCTAAGAGTACAGACCAGCCACTCCTCAAATCCGTCCACTGCTTCAAAGTTCTAGAACACAGGGAAATTCCATGGGGCTGGTCTGCAGAGCCTCTCACCTCTGACCACAATTAACTCTGCTAGCTATTTCACCCAGGATGCTACTCAGCCTTTCTGGCTAACAATTGAGCTAGACCTAACCCCTAGCTAACTAGAGGGGTGCTACTCCTACATCCCTAATCCTAACTTAGGCTATGTGCTGCCCTGGCACAATTGCAAAGGTAGAGTCCATGTAAATACAGAGGCCATCAGAAGCATTCTCCAGCAGTTGGTGTCTTCGGGCAAGTTCTGATGACTTTACATCCAGGTAGTAGTGCACGACATTCTTCTGCTCCTCAAGGGTGTTGTCCTCGTTCTGTCTAGCTTATGTGCACTGGTCTGATTGGGGACATTCTCAGCTCTCTCTCTGGCCTATCACAGGCCCCAGGACCTCTCCACTCCGAACCACTGTCCGTCCACATCACAGGATCAGTGGGTCAGACCCAGAGAAAAACCTGCCAAAAGACCAAAGAACCGGGAAAGCATTAACTCCTACCCACCCTTCTAGGACAGCACCTAACTGGGTTTTTTCAACCTGCTAACAAACTGATAGATGATGTTGACACTTGTATAGGAATAGAAAAAGAAAACAATTACATAGCAAACAAGATACTATAGCGATGCAAGGTATGGCGTCTAAGTGTGGTCGCCCATTTCCTTAAATATATTATGTCCACCCAGACCAGAAATCTCAGAATGTATCCTGTTAATCTTGTGATGTAAGGAACACGTTTCCAAATAGACGGGCCATGGTGATAATTAGACCTTCCCGAGATCCCAGACCTGGGAAAAGAAACCCCGCCAAAGATCCCAGAAACGAACTAAAATAATAATCTTGATACAGAAACCCCCATCAATTGAGGAATCAACAAAGGGAACTGTAATTGCACAAGGGGGTCACAGAAAGAAAGAGAAAGGAAATAGTGGATGAAATAAAGGAGGAAGACGATAAGAGAGGGGTAAAGAAGATAGGAGGAAGGACCAGTCAAGAAGGGACCAAGAGAAAGGGGACATAAAGAGATAGCGGAATAGAGCAGATCAGCCCTCCCATCCAGGAGCCCAAGCAGCACACAAACCGGACAGCAAACGAGTTGAGCCCCCCAAAACCAACTCAGGCAGGTGCCTGAAGATGGGAATCAGTGTAGACAAAATATTGCCAAGGTATCCACGTGTCTCAAAAAACTTCCCCGTGGTCATACAAAGAGGCTGTGAGGTTCTCCATGTCTCGCAACTCATTAAATTTAGAGAACCAAAGGAACCTCATAGGTGGGTGCACAGACCTCCAACACAAGGGAACACAATCCTTGGCCGCATTCAACAGTTGAATCATCAAAGAAGCTGTATATTTTTTAATAGGGCGGTTTACGAGGTACAACAAGCATGCTGCGGGGCACAGGCCACATGGACACTCGTCAGAGCCTTAATGGTGCCAGCCACCATCTGCCAGAAGGGTTTGATTTTAGGGCAGGTCCAGAAAATATGCAGCATCTTACCTCGATCAGTCCCACATCTCCAACACAGGTCCGAGACCTGTGGGAAAATATGGTGTATGGTCATAGGAACCCAATACCACCGGGTCAAAATCTTGTAACTGTTTTTTTGGACCCTGGAGGCAATGGACAACTTCTGTGCAAAATGGAGAATCTTCATTCTCTGTGTTTCCGTAAGACGGAGGCCTAAATCGCCCTGCTAGTGAGTGAGAAAGGTAGGTAGAATGTCATCCTGTAGACTGATCAGGGCAGAATAAAGAGTGGAAAGACAATGCCTAATGGGCTCTCTCTTATGGCAGATATTCTCCAAGGCCGTGAGACGACGGCCAAGCCCCGTGGAGTGAGAGCATTGTCGAAGAAAATTACGAAGTTGCAGACTGTTCCAGAAGGCCAACAGAGGATCCACAGTCATCAGCAAAGCAGAAGGCGCAAGATTACCATCTGTATCCAGGAAATCGAAAAAGTGTAGACGCCCCTAGGCCTCCAAGCGATGAAACTAGGGGTCCTCCAGTCCCGGAGGAAATTCGGGGTTCGCCAAAATGGGGAGCATAGGAGAGGCAATGGGGAGAGGGAGGAGTTGCGGAAAGTCCCTTGGGACACTAGCAAAGTGCTACCCAGTGTAGGGTGGTCCAGCAAAGTCCTAGGCAATTTTGACAGGATCCAGGGCCAGATTTTGGCGGTACCCCCAGAATCCTCCAGCTCCATATTCACCCAAAGCTTCATCTAAGCATGACAGTGCCAGTCTACCAATCTCGTCAGGTGAACTGCTCTGTAATACGCTCAGACATCCTGGAGTCCTACACCCCGAAGACGCTTCGGCAGGTGTAGTAATCAAAATTGAAGACGAGGTTTCCGATGGGACCAAAGTCTTGGAAGAGAGCATACATCTTCTTGAAAAAGACGGGAGGAAATGGAATGGGAAGGGCCTGGAGAATGTAGAGAATCCAGGGGAGCAAAGTCATCTTGAGAGCATTACAGCGCTCAAACCATGTGAGGGCAAGAGAGTGCCAATGCAACAGATCCACTCTCGTATGCTGCAGGAGTTAGCCAAATAGAGAGCAGCCATGTCAGGAGTATAGTGAACCCCCAAGTAACAGATGGATTCAGAGGCCCAACGAAAAGAAAACATAGGGCAAAGCTGGCTCACCACGGCATTCGGTATTGTAATATTAAGGGCTGTGGATTGGAAAAGTTAATCTGAAAAAAGGACAGGGATCCAAACACACGAAAAGCAGTCACCAGGGCTGGCAGAGAGGTAAGCGGGTCAGTTAAAAAGATCAAATCATTTGCAAAAGCAGCCACCTTGTGAGCCCCGGAAGGCTTAAGAAGGCCAGGGATATTAGGGTCTGTCTGGATCATGCAAAAAAAGGGTTCCAATGAAAGCACAAAGATCAGTGGAGAGAGTGGGTACCCCTGGCGGGTGCCATTCGTTATATCAAAAAAGTCCGACCTAACTTCATTGACCTTAACAGCCGTGAAAGGACAAGAATAAAGAGAGGAAATCCAAGACAACATGGCAGGCCCCAGGCCAATATGGTGTAGAGTGGTCAGGATAAACTGCCAATGGACCCTGTCAAAGGCCTTTTCCACATCCATAGACAGCAGGAGAAGGGGGCTGCGAGAGGTCCTGGCCGCATGAATAAGGTTAAGAACTCTAGCCGCGTTGTCTCTCGGTTCCCGTAGAGGGATGAACCCCGCCTGATTGGTAAATGTGGGAGCAGTCTGTTCGCCAAAATCCTGGCAAACAATTTCATATTTGAGTTCAAAAGAGCAATCTGCCTATATTTCCCGCATCTGGAGGAATCCTTACCTTATTTAGGGATCAAAGAAATGTACGGCCTGAGTGTATCTCTAGGCAAAGATTGACCCTGAACAATGGAATTGAGAGCCGGGACCAAATTGGGAGAAAGGTCCGGTAATAGGTTGGGGTAAATCCATCAGGGTCAGGAGCCTTCTTGGGCTTTGACTGAGCCAATGCCACACCAAGTTCCTCCAAAGTAATTGATGCCTCCAGCACTTTACAAACCTCCGGGGGAAAAGACGGCGTCCCGATGCCAAAATGTAAGAAAGGAGTGAGGGCGACTGTGTAAGCCGTGTACCAGGGTGGGCTCCCCAGGATACAGTGAAGTCATGAACAATGAAAGCAACCCCAACACCAGCTTTTGTCACAACAGAATTTTACTTAGATGTGGCAAATAAACACAACCACAAATGCTGGAAACATACAATGAATTTACATACACCCAGCCCAAAGGCTGAGACCCTTGCGCTGCACAGTACGGCGCCTTCTGATGAATGAAGGTAGAAAGTGAAGTAATTTGCCTACTGGCGGGCACAAATAAGCTGCCACACCTTACCTGTTATTATCCTAAAAGAGCAGGAATCAGTGTATGGGTGTACGGTATGGGCTAGCCTGCGGTACAGCACGACAGCTTACAATCTTACACAAATCTACAGTATTCCCCCTCCCATAACTGATCCTGTAGCACGTGCCTGAGTATTCCTTCTGAGCAAAACGCCAGTCTGGCTTGAGTTTGTAGGATTTTATCAGCTCTCCAATGTGAAATGTCACTTTAAGTTGTGCAATCCTTCCAATGATCAGTAACAACACTTGTGGCCTGACACAAACAGAGACCCTAACTAACTATAGGCCTGTCTCAGTCCTATAGGCGCCGACACTGAAATGAGGTGGGTGCACGATCTTACCCACCCGGGTCTGCTTTGTATCCGCTGGTGACTCTGAACAGAACAAATGTCTCTCCAATAAGCATGCAATATCACAGTATATATATTGCTTAGTTCCTCAGCTTCCCATCAGCTTCCTGGCAGCAATCTTCCTTTCTTTGAACAGGGTTAGCGTCTTGAACACCATCAGCTTCACTCAACTGAATTTCAGATTATGGAGGGCTGTCCTCACATCTGGATGGCATCGGATTCTCAGATCACACAGCCCCCCTTCTCTCTCCCAAGCACAGCTGCTCTCCTCTCCTCTTCCTGTTCACTCTCCATGTGTAAAACCCCACCCCTTCATGAATATGGAAATCTCTATGCAGTCTGAGGCTGTGTTAGAAAAACAGTAACATCTTGTGGCTAAACTGCAGAATGTCAGTCAAAACATTTAATTTACTCCACACAAGCAGTATTCAAACAATGAGGGCTGTTTCCCCATCTCACAACTGTAACGCAACCGGACCCCAACTGCACTTGGGTATTTCCATTAGACTCCCGCTTCCTTGTCCGAACACAGATCCACGGACACCACTCTTGAACGAAACCCAGGAAATAGACTGCTTTATTTTAACACAGATACAAGATATATACACAGGGCAGGGCAATACATTTACTATCAAGAAAAACACAGCAGGCACCCCCCACCAAGCCAATACACAAACAATTACATCCCATAATAGTTTGCTCCCAAGTAAGACACATAATAGAACAATGAGATACAACCACATGGCATTAAACAAGGAACAACCCCCACCTATCTCCTAGACATGTCTACACAATATTAGGGCATTTCACCCTTCACCCCTAACAGGCACAGGGTGACTTACATAAAAGGGATATCGGGAGCTGAGACAGGGGTCTCCCCACCCCTCCAAAGTGAGCTGTGTTGCATGGGCCCCCATCCAAAGTCAATTCTGTCGCATATTTCCCTTTCAGCAGAAGACTAATGCAGGAGTAAACCCCAGACGGGTGGACTCCGAAGTTAGTCTGTACTTCCAGTCCCCCAATGCCAGCACCCACACAGTACCCCAAACAAATTGTCCCAAACATAGCATTACTCACCCAGCCAATCTCTGCCTCTCTCGTAGAACATACCCGCTGCTGGGGAGAAGTATGGATTAGTCCTTCTCCCTGAAGTCCTCTCAGCTGCTGGAGAGAACACAGGGTGCTGGGCCGACTCCATAATGCTATTGGGGATCTGGGCTGACTGCCCAGCATCCCTGGGGTATCCAGTGGGTGACTGTAGACTCATCCACTTTGACTTGGTGGACATCCCCCAGTGTTTGCAAAGTAAGTCTGACATCTTCTTGTCCCAATGCCAGACCCTTTTCTGGGGTTGTGTCAGTGGAGCCCGAAGTCCCATCCAAGGACATCAGCTCAAGCTGCTATTGTGAGGTGCCGATTGCATCCTCTTCCTGTAGCTCCTGCGGTGCTGATTGTTGTGGGCAGAGGTCAACGCCATGCCCTGATGCCAGCTCTTCTGCTGGAGGCTGGCCGGCTGGTTCCTCCTCAGCAGAAAAGTCAATCAAATCCCCAGTCTCTGGAACTGGTGTCTGGGAATCGGGGTTCACCATCTCCTGTCCGTGGAACCCAGAAGATGTTACCAGTGCTGGGCAGAGTTCAGAAATGTTTAGCCCTGTTGCCAGCTCTTCTGCTGGAGGCTCACCAGGTTGTTTTTGCTCAGCAGAGAAGTCTATCAAATCCCCAGTCTCTGGAATTTCCACTGCTGATTCTTGGGCATGCTGCTGAACATGTTTTATCAGTTTCCTGTATGCCCTTTCCAGATCTTGTTCTTTCATCAGCAGGTATTCCAGATCTGGTTCAAGCTCTGAGACCCCTGTGAGACCGAACATAGCTTCTCTGTCTTCTCGCAGGTCCTCAAGGGTAGGTTCTCCTTCATCGCCAAACATAAAATGATCTGTAAGGCTCTCCCACAGCAATCCAGGGACACCAAAGTCATATCCCTCCGGAGAGCATTCTGTTGTCACCCCTAAATATTCCTGCTCTGTGTACCATTGCAGAGCCCGATATCAGTTGTCCAGCTCTATCTCCTGCTAGACCAGCCTGTCCAACTCAGTCACCCATTGCTCCTGGGGTCACTCTCCCAGTAATGGCATCAGTAACTTCCGATGGTCCCTGGCCCGTTCCCCTGGGGTTGGATAGCACTTGCCCTTGTCCATACCAGCAACCTGGAGGGCTCCACTCCAACACCCGAATCTGCTGCCTGAGCTCCAGGTACTCAAGACACAGTCCTGGGGTATGCTGCAAGAACGATCTGCAACAGCCCTGGGAACTCTGATGCCAGATCCATATCTCCACTGTGGTGACCAACTTCTACTTTCCTCATCTTGAATCCCGGTGGTGGTTTGGACATGTTCACAGCTTGGAAGCACAATCCCACTGCTGTCACCAATGTAACGGAACCGAACCCCGACTGCACTTGGGTATTTCCGTTAGACTCCCGCTTCCCTGTCCAAACACAGATCCACAGACACCACTCTTGAACTAAAACCAGGAAATAGACTGCTTTATTTTAACACAGATACAAGATATATATATACAGGGTGGGGCAATACATTTAGTAACAAGAGACACACAGCAGACACCCCCCACCAAGCCAATACACAAACAAATACATCCCATAATAGTTTGCTCCCAAGCAAGACACACAATAGAACAATGAGATACAACCACATGGCATTAAACAAGGAACAACCCCCACCTATCTCCTAGACATGTCTACACAATATTAGGCCATTTCACCCTGCACCCCTAACAGGCAGAGGGTGACTTACACATAAGAGGGTAATGGGGAGCTGAAACGGGTCTTCCCACCCCTCCAAAGTGAGCTATGTTCCATGGCTCCCCCACCCAAAGTGACTCCCGTCACAGCAACCCTTGCGAGTGGGTGGTACCCATAGAGGAATGACCTAGGACCCGAGGAAGTTTGGCCGAGGTTTGGGCCTGGGGAACTCTAAGAGCCCTCGCCAATAAAGTGCCCAGCTTATTGGAATATTCATACATAGAGCAATGGGCCATGCCAGTTTTTGCTTTGTCTTAAAGTAGAGAAGAGATTGCAAGTCCTCATGAACTCTAGAGAGTTCAAGATAAGTAGTCCGCATCAAGGATGCTTTGTTGGAGCACTCCAGCCTGCCCAAATCCTGCAGAAGGCTGTCAATCGGACGAGAATGCTCCCGCTTAAGATGCACACCTACACGAATCAAAAGGCCCCGAACCACTGGTTTGTGGGCTTCCCACACCACAAGAGGGTTGTCCACCGAGTCATTATTGGTCACAAAGTACTCCACAAAAGAGCGGTCCGCAAGGCGCTACAGGTATCTGAAGACGGAAAGAGGGTCTCATTCAGTCTCCAGGTGGGAGGACCTCAGGTCATTGAATTCAACCTGAGAGTAAGATGGACCGAAGCATGGTCAGAGAAAGAAAAACATAGATCTGTGAGGAGACCACTGACGAAAGAGCCAGATATGAGATCAGAATGTAGTCTAGATGTGAATAGATATGATGAACAGGTGAAAAAAAGGAATAATCATGACCCTGAGGGTTCAGCAATGCCACGGGTCAACTAAGCGTAAGAGCTGACGATCGTCCTTCAAATGTTGAAGACGGGCATATGAGAGATGGGAAGAGCCCTGAGAGACATCCATGGCAAAGTTAAGATCACCACCAAAAATTAGGGTCCCCTCAACAAAGCCTAGGAGAGTGGACAATAAAGTATGCAAGAATTGGGCCTGGTAAAGATTAGGAAAATAATCATTGACAAAGGTATACTGCACATCCTGAATCAATCCCTTGAGCAACAGGAATCGACCAAGCGGATCCGACTGTACCAAGACACGCGACCAGGGCACCGCACCTCCAATCAGAATGCTGATGCCTTTGATTTAGAAATAGGGAGGAACTGTGATACACTCATGGGAAGTCCCGTTTGGTTAGTTTCGGGATATGATCACATTTCAAATGTGTTTGCTGTAGAAAGGCAATTTGAGTTTTACTCTTTTTGAGGTCAGCCAGCAGCAGCAAGCGCTTCTCCCGGGTGTTGAGATCCCAGGTAAGAATAGTTATCTTCAGATAACCCTTTGTGGTAGGAGAGCCAAAAACTGCAGGATAAGTATAAGGGCATGGGGTCAGGGCCCCTGGGTGGGATTGGCGACCACAATAAAAAGAGAGAGAGCAGAGCCCCCAGTAACGAGGGAAAGGGACCAGAAAGAAGAGAAACAAAGTTAAAGAAAGGGAGGGGAAAAGGAAGAGAAAAAAAGAGTTAAGAGAAGCACCGAGAAAAAAGGGGAAAAGGAAGAGAGAAAAACAGAAAGGGGACTAGAAGAAAAAAAAAAGGGGGGAAAAAGAAGAAAGAGGGAGAAAAAGAGAAGGGAAGGGAGGGATTGGCTTGGATCAGATAACTATTCATAATCTAGGAATTGTTCCTCCCTTACTATTTGTGGAACATTCTTCCAGAAGCAAGCAGGAGCAATCAGCCAGAAGGCATAGGGAAATGCTGAACAGACCTAAAAAGTAAAGTGTAACTTGGCTGGATACAGCAGAGCCATATAATAAATTTAGCCATCCCAGGACAGAAGGTGCTATATTCACCCTCTCAAAAATTGGTCTTGTTCTCATAGGCCAGGCAAAAAAAAAAAATAAAGAAGATTAAAAGTTAATTCTGTAAATTGGAAGAGGCAGGTAGAAGATGTTGATTATGGCAGTGAGGATGCCATTGTCTACCCTGTAGAGGTCTGTGCATCCCTCCATGGATATGCCTCCCCAGACCATCACTGACCCACCACCAAACGGTCATGCTGAATGATGTTACAGGCAATATAAAGTTCTCCACGGCTTCTCCAGACCCTTTCACGTCTGTCACATGTGCTCAGGGTGAACCTGCTCTCATCTGTGAAAAGCACAGGGTGCCAATGGCAGACCTGCCAATTCTGGTGTTCAATAGCAAATGCCAACCGAGCACAGAGCCCACTAGAGGATGTCGGGCCCTCAGGCCACCCTCAAAGTCTATTTCTGATTTGTCAGAGACATTCAGACCAGTGCCTGCTGGAGGTGTTTTGCTGAAAGTGCTCATCCTGTTCCTCCTTGCACAAAAGGAGCAGATACCGGTCCTGCTGATGGGTTAAGGACCTTCCACAGCCCTGTCCAGCTCTCCTAGAGTAACTGACTGTCTCCTGGAATCTCCTCCATGTTCTTGAGACTGTGCTGGGAGACACAGCAAACCTTCTGGCAATGGCATGTATTAATGTGCCATGCTAGAGGAGTTGGACTGCCTGTGCAACCTCTGTAGGTCCAGGTATTGCCTCATGCTACCAGTAGTGACACTGACCCTAGCCAAATAAAAAACTAGTGAAAAACAGTCAGAAAAGATGAGTAGGGAAAAAATGTCTGTGGCCTCCACCTGTAAAACCATTTCTGTTTTGGGGGTCGTCTCATTGTTGCTCATCTATTACACCTGTTAATTTCATTAACACCAAAGCAGCTGAAACAACCCCCTCTGCTACCTAACTGACTAGATCAATATCCCAGGAGTTTCATTGACTTGATGCTATACTCTGATTAAAAAGTGTTCCTTTAATTTTTTTGAGCCGTGTATATCTGAATGGCAAGGCAGATATTGGCAAAGCACGTCCACCTCATTGGCACTCATTGTTGCAGAGAAGGGATGGTAGATTATTATTATTATACAGTATTTATAAAGCGCCAATAGTTCGCTCAGCGCTGTATATTACAAGATATATAGATGGACTTAGTTAGCCCTAAAGTAAGGAGAAGTCAAGTCCTTAAGCTGGCCATAAACAGGTAGACATGTAGCTTTTTTTTCATACATCCAGTTCATGATGATGTTGTGATCTGACAGCGAACAAGTGTTTTAATAAAGGAAATAGTTTTTTTGGGCCACCTTGGCCCAACAAGCTATTTAAAGTGATAGCAAAGCTGGAGTTATGTGTTAACACACTGCATCGGACCAGATAGGTCTGAATGGACCCTCATAGTTTCGATCTTTGTCACCCTTTTGCAGCAAGTGCATGAACAAGAACAAATACATGGCAGGATTACAAATATTATTTTATTAATAAAAACTACAAATTTAAAAAGGCTGAATGTTTTTTTAATTAACATTAACATGCTAAAGCTTATATAAGATTTTGGTGACTTGATTTACATCTACTTTACAGATACTTGTCAAAGTGCATTAGATCTTTTGTGCAATGTTCATTAAAGTCCAAAAAACATTTTAAACAAATCAACATAGGGTACAATGTATTATATTGTTCTAAAGATCACATAGCTGTACATTAAATAAGAACTAAGAAAGAAACCTGCAATCAGCATGACAAATATATTAATCTATGTTTTACAGATCCGTAATGAGTTCTTCTGATGGTGTTTTAAGAAGAAACCTTGCAAAATGTGAGATATATAGTATGGTCTTCATATAGGCCCAAAACATCAGATATTTAAACTCTAGGCCTCACATATAGGTAGAGGTTACAGCAAATATTTTATGTTAGGAATTTTTTTACAGCAGTTTTTACCTTCTTGTTTCTCAGACTGTAAATAAACGGGTTGAGCATTGGTATAATGATGCTCTACTCCACACTGATCTGATCGTTGGTTGGTGAGTAGATGGAGCCTGGCCGAAAGTACATAAATATGACTGTGCTGTAGAAGAGGATGACCATGGTGAGGAGAGATGAGCAAGTGGAGAAGGTTTTCTATCTCCCTCGGGATGACTGTAAATTCAACACTGCTTTGATGATGAGTATGTAGGACCCTAGGATGAAGAGCACCGGACCAAAGATGACAATGGGACCTTCAATGAAGAGATCCTTCTGAAGAGTGTCTGATACTCCTGAACAGGCTAACATCATTATTACAGGAAGATCACAGAAAAAGTGTCGGATTAGCCAACTACAGTGCAGCTGAGAAGAAGTCAGCATGGTATATAAAGTAGAGTGGAGACACACGAGGAACCAAGAGATAGCCACCAGGCAGATACAAGTTCTCTTGTTCATAATTTTCAGATAACGTAGAGGGAAACAAACTGCACAATATCGATCAAAAGCCATGATGGCCAACAAAAAACTGTCCATGTTGCCCACTGCCAGAAACAAAAATAGCTGGGTGAAGCATCCAGTGATGGAGATGAGATTGTCTCTAGAAAGAAAGCCATATAAGGCCCTGGGGATGATAATGGAGGTAAAAAATACATCCACAAAGGCAAGGTTCCCCATCAAAAGGAACATGGGGGTGTGAAGCTGAAGCTGTGATGTAACAAGTGTGAGGATAAAGGTGTTTCCTGCAATTGAAAAGACATAAACAACCAAAAATAAGGAGAAGAGAGGAAAGAGAAGATGAGGTGTATCAGAAAACCCCAACAGGACAAAGCCAGAAAGAGTCTTATTTTCAGAAGGTACCATGTTTATATAGGTCAGTTATTAATGAAACAAAAAGGAGATCACACGGTGCAACTTGATATCACAGGGTGGAACTTGATGTTTTGTTTAAAAAATGTTTAATTTTAAGCCATGGCGTATAACAAACGGTGCCCAGATAATGCAAACCAAGACAAGATAAACTGAAGAACTAGTTACATGTACATTTGTTGAGTAGTGGGTCTGAAGAAAGAGCAAAATTAATCAATTAAATATGTGTAAATGTTTGTTTATTTAAAATCTTGCAAACATACAGCTTGTTAATAAAAACATATTTACATGTATACAAAAAATAAAATGAATATATATATATTGTGACAGTATGAAAGACGCGGTGATCGATGGATGCTATGTTTCACCTCGCATGAGATCATTTCTGGGAGATTAAGGTGGAGTCCATTCCATGTTTTCTGGGCCACTATGGCAGAGGTGGTTTCGGACTGAATAAGGCAAGGCTGGAGCAAGAAGTTGCTCTTGGCCTGGGACCAGGGGCGGACTGACAACTCATGGGGCCCCCCGGGCAATAGGGGATCATGGGGCCCCTGTGTCCTTGCCCAAACTCAAAAAAGCCTATGAAAAAGGTACCAGGGGCATCTCATGGGACCCCCTACTGACCCTGGGCCCTCGGGCAGTGCCCGAGTCTCCAAATGGTCAGTCCGCCCCTGCCTGGGACTCAGAGAGTCATATCTGAGTGAGCTGTGGATGAAAGTTTGTATTGTGCAAGAAAGGAAAAGGTTTGCATACTGTTTTCATTTTGTTAGTGACAGGGAGAAGCCCTTCACCTTTGCAAGAGGAATCTCCTATGTTTAGTTAGTGCTTTGATGGCGAGGGTTTTTTTTCTGTTTTGTTTGTTTATGATGCTTGCAACCTTTTAAATAAAATTGACGACAAGTCAGATTTTACGAAAGCTGCTGTTTGGACTACCCTTTTCCCAGGGAAGGTGATCCCCCACCTGAGTTACCCCCACTATATATATATGTATATAGAAAACAAAACAAGCTTACATCACACCTTTGTCCAGGCACCCAGCCGATACCTGTCCTTCTCAAGACCCTGAATCTTCTCAACCTCACCCAGAATGTTGTGTACCACCACCGCAACAGGAAGGATTTTTTTCTAAGTGGAAACCTGACACCGTGCATTCCACGTGAAGTAACGGACTACAAAGCTAACTAGAAAAAGTGTTTCAAAATCCCAGTGCGTTTGAAAGGCTCTGTATGACCACACTGCGTAACTCAAGCAGGAAAGAAAAGGGATACCCAGAGCCCCACCCACCCGCTTATAGACATCTATATTGAAGGGGCACTGAAGCAAGAAATGGTCCATCATCTCCTCCACCTCACCACACTCAACTCTTGGACAACCACGGTTCTCCGCAGAGTGATGCTTCAGGTTGCTCTTCACATAGAGTCTACCACAGAACGATCGCCAGGCCAAATCCCAAAACTTTAAAGGGATTCTCTCCAGATTCATCAAACTCAGACTCTCCTTCATAACAGGGCCTGGGCAATTCCTCAAAGCCAGTGACTTGCTAAAGGCAGATTTAACAACCCTCCTCTCCAGTGTCTTCCTAGGAAGTAGACGTAATTTCCTCAGCCATCACTCGCCACTGCCGAAGCATTTTCAGGCACGGGGCAACATAAGCTGGTAGCTTACCATGTCAGACCCTCAGACATTTCACTGCTTCACTATTCTCCCAGCTTCGAAGAAAAGGCCTAAACCAAGACTGAAAAATACCAACCCTCCCAGGTGGCTCCTCTGCCAGCATACTACCAAAATTATGTTTAAAAAACATCAAAGAAAAGAAAACCACTGGGTTGACCACACTTAGGCCACCCATTTGCCTGGGAAGGTAGGTTACAGACCACTTAGCCTGCTTACCCAATTTGCAAGGCCATAATCACCAGGACCAAATTTGATGCCTAAAACTTTAATTTCCTGTCAGGGCTCCGGGAAAGTGTCTGGTAGCTGAAAGCCTTCACCTTCCTCTCCCCTTATCATGATCGATCTTTGAGTCAGATGCCTCAGCATACCGTTCCATCACCGAGATCACCTCCTCCGCCTCCTGTGTCCCAGAGATGAAAACAGACACATCATCAGCATAGGCCACAACCCTCAGAGGAGGCTCACAATTAAATATGTGTAAATTCTTCATCTGTATTTCAGTATGTTTGGCACTATGTGTCACTGTATACAGTTTTCTTCAATATTTTTTTGTGAATCTTTTGCAGTTTATTACTTAAGGATTTAGCCAGTAACTGCATTTTATGTTAAGCAATTAGCCTGCAATAATTTCTCATTTGCTGCATGCCTACCTGACAACCTGACAACCCAACACCCAACTGAATCAGCATGCATGGCAGAAAGGCAAGTTTCTGTTAATTGTGAGGCAATGGCTTAAGTGAGCCATACATGGTTCATTTTTTTTGTTCAGCTGGCCAGCTGAGCGAAAACAACTGAACCAATTCCCATATTCACACATTCAATGCGAAAGGGGTAATCCTCCCTGCTGTATCATTGTATTTTGACAGTGGGACTCCCCTGCCTTCAGAATTGGCTGCATGCACTAATCAAGTGAAAATGTATCAATAAGCCAGTTCATGAGAAGTTGAATAGATCGAATGCTCAAAATTCCAATATATGCATGGCCACCTTAAGAATTGTCAGCCTGAACCTGGAATTTCTGTTCCTGGCAGGATCTCGCGGTAAGAAATTGTCAGATTCACAAAAAAAAGTATTTGCATAAGAAAACTGTACATAGTGGTGATGATTGGAAACATAATGAAAAAAGATTCTATGGAGTTTGGGTTTACCTGGTGTAGTGCACCCCTGAAACAGCAGCAGTGTGAATAAGCCCTCTAAGACTAATATGGGACAAAGACACCCAATATTGCTTCGTTAACCACTTGAGCTCCAGAGGATTTACCCCCCTTAATGACCAGGCCTCTTTTTGCTACTCGGCGCTGCACTAATTCAACTGATAATTGCACGGTCATGCAATGCTGCACCCAAACGAAATTTACGTCCTTTTTTTCACACAAATAGAGCTTTCTTTCGGTGTAATTTGATCACCTGTGCACTTTTTATTTTTCACGCTATAAACAAAAAAAGGCCAAAAAGTTTGAAGAAAAACAATATTTTTTACTTTTAGCTATAAAAAATATATAGTAAACTCAAAGTTGGTTATAAATTTAGGCCAAAATCTATTCTGCTACATGTTTTTGGTAAAAAAAAATCCCAATAAGTGTATATTGATTGCTTTGTGTGGAAGTTATAGCGTCTACAAACTATGGTATAAATACTGCAATTTACGCCATTTTTCTGCTATACAGCGCTGCGCTAGTTTAACGGACTATTGCGCGGTCATGCAATATGGTACATAAATGAACATCCTTTTTTTCCCCACAAATTGAGCTTTCTTTCGGTGGTATTTGATCGCCTGTGCGGTTTTTATTTTTTGCGCTATAAAAAAAAAGGCTGACAATTTTGAGAAAAAAAAAACAATATTTTGGACTTTTTGCTATAAAACATGTCCAGTAAAAAAAAAATGCAAAAATCAAATTTAGTCATACATTTCTGCCAAAATGTATTCTGCGACATGTCTTTGCTAAAAAAAAAAAACAAATTAATTGGTTTACGTGAAAGTTATGGCGGGAAAGATACTGGGATTTTTAGGTTTTTTTTTATACTAATAATGGCGGCAATCAGCGAATTATGGCGGCGATCAGGGACTTATGGCGGGACTGCGGCAGACATTCTGACATTGGGGGGTACTGACTTGGGGTCACTGACATCCCCAAAAACACTAATACAGTGATCAGTGCAAAAAAAAAACACTAACACTGTACTAATGGCAATGGGGAGGAAGGGGTTAACTTTATTTTGCAGGGAAGGGTTATAGGAGTGAGGGGAGTGTTTTACTAGGGGGCGGGGGTGTGTACTGGACGGGACAAGGCTGATCGAGAAAGAGAAACTGTTCTTTCTCGATTAGCTCATCTTCGAGCTGACAGGGAAGTGACAGACAGCACAGCTACTGCAGCTGTGCTGTCTGTCACTGTTTGCCGCCGATCGCCTGGAAACAGCCGCTAAGGAGCGGCTGTGACCCGGCGACTCACATCTGCGGCGGTGATCGGCGGGACAGATAGGGCGGCGGCGCGCCTCGTGCGCGCCCCCTATTTGTTTACAAAACACACGTCTTAAAACATGGTTTTGCCTGCGAGTGCCGCCCTGCCGCCGTATATGTACAGTGGCAGGGCGGCAAGTGGTTAATCACTCTGACACACCCCTAACAAGGAATTTGACAACACCAAATTAAGTGAAGCTTTGATTCTATTAACGTCTGACAGCTTGAACAATGATAAAGCAGCAAAATAAAAGAGCAATAAAATGCAATACCCCTAATACTATACAGAGAGATTCTAAATATGTCAGTGCAACAAAAGGCAGAGGTTAACTGGACCCAGATTTAACAAATTACTTAGATCAGCTTAAACTGTAACAAAAGCACAAAAAGGGGTACAATGATAGCTGCTGAACTGTAGTAACAAAATCTCTTTAAACTACACCCCGATCAGGTCCCCTTAGAGTGGCCCAGCTATGTTCATGTCTGCCTGCAGTATTTCAGAAGGTATTCATTCACCAACTCCCCATAGGAGAGTAGGACTTAGGTGGTAAGGCCTGTGAAGATGGGTAAATGGTTATCAAGATTTTGCAGTGTCCTAAAAAAACAAACAAAAAAAACAAACAATGCCGGGTAAGCTTTACATCTTGCTGGCTTAGTTGGGGCCCTTAAGGTGGTGCACAATTGAAGGAGCTCAATGATCTTCACCTGATTAGAGTCAATGGGCAATTTTCTCAGATGGAGCTAGATGGGGTTTATCCAGAAAACCTAAGTCAGTTGTGGAGATAAAACAAGTCCAAGGTGTTGATGGAGAGTGTGATGAGGCTGAAGTATTATGGGTGGAACTGCACATGGGGGTGCGTACTACAAATGTAATCATTGGAGTTTTTTTCAGGCCTCCCAGTGTTAATGAGGAGGTGGAAACTCAACTTCTTGTACAGATCAAAAGGGCTGCAAGGGCTGGGTCAGTGATAATAATGGGGGATTTTAACTACCCAGAAATTGACTGGCGTAATGGTACTGCAGGAACAGTTAAAGGGAAAAATGTTTTAAATGTACTACAGGACAATTTTATGGTACAGTTCATAGAGGCCCCAACTAGGAATAATGCTCTGCTGGACCTGGTAATCTCAAACCATGCAGATCTTATTACGAATGTCCATATAAAAGAACATCTGGGTATTAGTGACCATAACATGATTTCATTTATTGTTAGCTGTAAACAGCAAGCACATACGGGAAAAATAAAAATGCTCAATTTCAAGAGAGCTAATTTTCCAAGGCTGAGAGTTGCTCTCCAAGCCTTAGACTAGGAGGGAATATTGGCATTGATGAACACAACACAGAAATGAGAGTTCTTCAAAAAGACTGTATGTGAACACATTGTAATATATATTCCCATGGGCAACAAGCTTAAAAGGCTAAAAATCTAACCTATGTGGCTTACGGCCAAAGTTAAAAAGGCTATAGATAATAAGAACAGAGCTTTTATTAAATATAAAAATGAAGGAACACTATCATTGTTTAAACATTACAAAGAATATAACAGAATATGCAAAAAGGAAATAAAGGCCGCAAAAATTGAAAACCAACGACAGATTGCAAAGGATAGCAGGACCAACCCCAAAAAATTCTTCAAATATATTAATAGTAGAAAGGTCCGGTTCGAGCATGTAGGTCCTTTATCGAATAATCTAGAGTGGGTGACTGGGGACAAAGAGAAGGCACATTTATTTAATACCTTCTTCAGCTCTGTGTATACAAAGGAGCATGGGGGAGCTCTTGTCCATAATGGGCATGGTATTGACCAGGGGCGGACTGACAACTCATGGGGCCCCCGGGCAATAGGGGATCATGAGGCCCCTGTGTCCTTGCCCAAACTTAAAAAAGCCTATGAAAAAAGGTACCAGGGGCATCTCATGGGGCCCCCTACTGACCCCGGGCCCTTGGGCAATGCCTGAGTTTCCAAATGGTCAGTCCGCCCCTAGTATTGACACAGCTCCAGATGATCCACATTGGCTCACAATTGATATGATCCAAAAATATTTAGACAGAATAAAGGTGAATAAAGCACCTGGACCGGATGGCATACACCCACAGGTCCTTAAAGAATTGAACTCTGTCATTTCAAAGCCATTGTTTCTAATTTTTAGGGACTCTTTAATGACTGGCATAGTACCCCTGGATTGGTGTAAGGCCAATGTGGTGTCAATATTTAAAAAGGGTCAAAATCTTTATCAAGTAATTATAGACCTGTTAGTTTAACATCTATAGTTGGGAAGATACTGGAGAGTTTGATAAAAGACCACATAGATGAGTTCTTGCTGGAAAAAAATATTTTAAGCAACAGACAGCATGGATTCATGAAAGACAGAATTTGTCAAACAAATCTGATTTCTTTTTATGAGGAGTTGAGCAAAACCTTGAACAGAGAGGTGGCTGTGAACATGGTATACTTGGACAGAGGGGTGGCTGTGGACATGGTATACTTGGACAGAGGGGTGGGGGAGGAAGTGGTATACTTG
Organism: Staurois parvus; assembly: GCF_062004578.1. Lineage (NCBI taxonomy): Eukaryota > Metazoa > Chordata > Amphibia > Anura > Ranidae > Staurois > Staurois parvus. The sequence goes on along the minus strand of NW_028318702.1, from coordinate 43,293 downwards.
GACAGAGGGGTGGGGGTGGACGTGGTATACTTGGATTTTGCAAAAGCATTTGACACAGTTCCCCACACACGGCTAATGTGTAAGGTAAAGTCTACAGGCTTGGAAAAATCTGTACGTAAATGGATAGAAAACTAGCTAAAAGATCGTATTCAGAGAGTATTGGTTAATGATTCATCCTCTGAATGGTCTGGGGTCATCAGTGGTGTACCCCAAGGTTCAGTGTTGGGACCCTTACTTTTTAATATATTTATAAACGATATAGGTTCTGAGATTAAAAATCAAATTTCAGTCTTTGCAGATGACACCAAGCTTTGCAGTGGAATAACGTCCTTACAGGATGTCTTCAACTTACAAGCCGACCTCAATGCACTGTTTAATTGGGCAACTATGTGGCAAATGAGGTTTAATGTTGATAAATGTAAGGTTCTGCACTTGGGGGCTAAGAATATGCATGCTTCATACATACTAGGGGGAGTACAACTGAGGGAGTCAATGGTGGAGAAGGATCTGGGAGTTCTGGTAGATCACAAGCTTAATAATGGCATGCAATGCCAAGCTGCGGGTTCTAAAGCGAGCAAAATGCTCTCTTGTATTAAAAGAGGTATAGACTCCAGAGAGAGAGATATCATATTATCCCTCAGGTACAAATCATTAGTAAGACCTCAACTGGAATATGCAGTTTAGTTTTGGGCACCAATTCACAAAAAGAACATTGGGGAACTGGAGAAAGTACAGAGAAGGCCAACCAAACTGATAAGAGGCATGGAGGAGCTCAGCTATGAGGAAAGATCAGAGGAACTGAATTTATTCTCTCTTGAGGAGTTTAAGGGGGGATATGATCTCCATGTATAATACATAAGGGGGGATATGATCTCCATGTATAATACATAAGGGGGGATATGATCTCCATGTATAATACATAAGGGGGATATGATCACCATGTATAATACATAAGGGGGATATGATCTCCATGTATAATACATAAGGGGGATATGATCTCCATGTATAATACATAAGGGGGGATATGATCTCCATGTATAATACATAAGGGGGATATGATCTCCCTGTATAATACATAAGGGGGGATATGATCTCCATGTATAATACATACGGGGGGATATGATCTCCATGTATAATACATAAGGTGGGATATGATCTCCACGTATAATACATAAGGCGGGATATGATCTCCACGTATAATACATAAGGGGGATATGATCTCCATGTATAATACATAAGGGGGATATGATCTCCATGTATAAATACATCAGTGGTTCATACAGTGAACTCGGTGCAGAGCTATTCACCCTGAGGTCATCACAGAGGACAAGGGGGCGCTCTTTACGTCTGGAGGAAAAGAAATTTAAGTTCCAAACACGGAAAGGTTTCTTCACAGTGAGAGCTGTGAAATTGTGGAATAGACTCCCTCAAGAGTTGGTTCTGGCCAGCTCAGTAGATTGCTTCAAAAAAGGTCTGGATTGTTTCTTAGATACACAGAATATAACTGGATACTAACATTTATAGGTAAAGTCGATCCAGGGAATATCCGATTGCCTCTCGGGGGATCAGGAAGGAATTTATTTTCCCATCAGGAGCAAATTGGATCATGATTTGCTGGGAGTTTTTTTTACCTTCCTCTGGATCAACTGTGGGAATAGGATTATAACTTTTTTTCTTCTCTTTCTATGGTTGAACTGGATGGACTTTTGTCTTTCAGCCAGACTAACTATGTAACTATGTGGAAGAAAGGGGGCAGAGGAAAGGGTTATCAATATAATGGTATTGAGTCAAGAAGGGGGGATAGTTTTGAATTTTGCAAAAGGTGTAGTTAGGCTGGATGACTGCAGAAAGGGTGGTAGAGGTAAGCAGTTGTGGACTAAAGTTTCAGTATCTGCTGATCAGTGTAAGGAATAGATTAACAACCCTCTAACCAACTCCTGCTCTTCTGCAGTAGGGCCTGGTGGTGGAGGGGCCCTGCATACGCTGATGTGATGGCCTCTGGCCAACCTGCTTAGCTTTTCTGCATGGCCAGGGCTGACTGTGCCTGGTTCTGTGTCTCTTGAACACAGGGAGATAGGCTGGTAATTCCTCACTGTGCCTCTGGAACAACAAAAGATGTCTCTGAGCCACTGAGAACAAGCTGTGCAGGCACACAAGTGATGCAACTAATGTACTAGTGGCTACTCTGTCCCCACTTCTGTCTCCTTCACCGGTCTGGTGTCAAGTGCCCCTAGTATTCCCAGGCATCTTTGTAAACGTTCTCTCCCCTTCTCTCCAGCTGCAGACTCCTGGGATTTGTAGATTTTTTTTCCAACAAAGCGCAGACCCACCTGGGGATGATGGAACTACATATACCATGATCCTTCCCCTTAACACACTTTTCCCCAGTCTGGGCCAATCAGGAGTGGAGAATGAAAGTCAATGTGAACATAATATTCTGGCATGCTGAGACTTGCTTTCCTACAGTGACTGACAAACAGTTAGTTTTTACTTAAGAATCTGTATGCCTACACTGGAATTGGGCTTTAAAAACGCTAAACATTAAAAAGTCCAATTCCAGTAGTAGAGTTTACCTAAAAAGAATTAAAGAATATATAAAGCCTAAACATTTTTTTTTAGTTTTTGAATAGTGTGAAGAGTGTGCTTAGAACCCCTGTAAGCTTTTTTTTTTACCCCATTGGGAAATTTAAAAGAGTGTTCACAAAAACTAAATGATAAGAGGAAATCGTCTAATGCAGCCTTCACTAAATGGCTGACCATGGTCTGGATCCGGATCTACAGATAGTCCAATCTGAACCATCAGCCCACCACTTTGCTGTGTTGGATCCTCACTAAGCTGCAGTCATTGGTTTTTAGGATTGCCGGCATCATATCAAAGATGTCACGTGTGTGCTCCGCCCCCCTACAGCACGATTCTCCTTCCAGCTCCTGCTCCCACCAGGCTCTAATGGATTCTTCTGATCTACAGTGATATGGGAGAATCTGATGTATGGGTACTCTCTGATGGGGGAAACCTGATGCATGGGGGCACTCAGGTGGGAACACCTGATGTAAGAGGGCACTGTGAATTTGGCAGCTGATATATGGAAGCAATATGATGGGGGAATCTGATATATGGGAGCATTCTGATGGGGACACCTGATATAAGGGGGCACCATGAGGAGGGCACCTGATATGATGGTACAGTATTTCCCCAAAATTTGCAGGGGCTACGTTCCAACAACACCTGCAAATTTAGAAAAAGCGCAAATTTTGGATGTTAAAAAAAAAAAGAGGGAGGTAAAATGTATGGGTACTCACCAATAGTAAATACTGTAGGATGGCAGCAGGATATTTACAGCTCCTCGGGTGGCGCCTCTTCTTCAGGTGCTTCAGGAGGAGTCGTATATTCTTCCAGGTCTTCTTCTGGTGGGGTTTCGGACTGGCATTTCTTGATAGGTCTGAAGAACATTGTAATGGGAAGTTGCTGTCGTTGTTTCTTCATGGACAGTTGTATATGTCTGAATGGCAGCATCAATGCCTTTGTTAACTTTGAGATTTTTTTTTTTTAAATTTAAATATTTATTAAATTTTTCATATTAATACAAAAACCCAAAAAGGGAAAAAATTCTCAAACAAATAAACATTTATAACATTTCTATCTTTCCCTTACTAAAATCTCTTTTCATTCCCATCCCACTACCCCCCCTTCCCACCCCTCATCCCCCCTCCTCCCCCTCTGCAGACTTCAGCCCATTCTACTTTCTTGAGGCTTATTAATTTTTTGCTAACATCCTAGTTCATATTTTCCTATATTTCTCTTTCAATCCTGCTCTTTCCCATTTTTCCCATCTCCTGAAATAAACTCTCATCTTATCTTCCTGTATATGGTATGATCTTTCCATTCTACCTATCTGGTTTACTCTATTAATCCAGTCTTCCTCCTTCGGTACCTCAGCCTTCCGCCAAAACTTAGGTATCAACCCTTTCGCCGCATTCAAGAAATACCAAATACCTGAGTCTTTATATTTATTTACTGATGTCTCCACATTGTGTAGGAGGCACGTCGTTGGGTCTAACCCTATGTCAATTTCAGTTATTTCTTTGATCAATTTGACTATTATCTTCCAAAAAGCCTGGATTTTCGGACATTCCCACCATATGTGAAACACCGTGCCCATCCCTCCACACCCTCTCCAACACTTATTTGAGTTCTCCCCATTCATCTTGTGCTCTACACTCGGTGTAATGTGCCATCGTGTTACACACTTATAATTAACCTCAACCTCTCTCATACTCACATTATCGTGTATCAGTCTAAACATCTTTCTCTGTCTATCTTCATCAAACCCCACTCCCATATCTCTTTCCCATTTTGTGATAAAAATTGACTTTGTGTTTGTGTCCAATTCTGTGAGTATTCTATACACTTTTGAAATACCGTGCTTCCCATCCCTTCGTGTCTCTAACAACCTTTCAAACATATTCCACTCCTGTTTTACTCTCAGGGGTTTCGGTAGATTTCCAATAAAACATTTCAATTGATGATATTTCCATTCATCTATTCTAATAAAAATATCTCCCTTATTCTCTATCAAATCTTTAAGTGGTCTCAATTCCCCCTCCACCAAAACTTCTCTCAGTTGGGTATCCTCTTTTCTAAACCATCTCCCTGATATCTTATTTTTTCCCGGAGGAAAGTAATCAGTATTTATGAGAGGCATTAATATAGAATTAAATTCCCATTTCATATTTTTGTGTAAATTGTCCCATATCCTAAGAACATTTAGAGTGTAGATACTTGTGCTTTCTTTGATTCCCCTAAACTGTGGTGGAACCCATATCATCTGGTTCAATCTAATGCCACTTAGATCATTTTCAATTGTTACCCAACTTTTCCCCTTATGGTTAAATGTCCAGTCATATATTCTTGCTAAAACCACTGCTTTATAGTATCTCTTGACATCTGGTAGACCCAATCCCCCTTTCTCTTTAGTCCTACTCAATGTTTCATATGCTATTCTGGGTTTTTTATTCTTCCATATGTATCTTGTTAGCGTTTTTTTCATTATCTTAAAGAAGGCTTCTGGGATTTTAATTGGTACCATTTGAAATCTATACAGTATTTTAGGCATAATTACCATTTTGACTAAGTTTATACGTCCTATCCAGGATGGATTTCCTCCTTCCAATCTTTTTAAATCTTCCCTGATCTCATTTATCAAAGAGATATAGTTTAATCTATACAGATGCTTGGATGAGGCAGTGAGTTTTATTCCTAGGTATTTTATCTCTTTTTCTCTCCATATAAAGGGGAATTCTTTTTGTAGTTTTTCTTTTTCGTTCTTTGATATATTAATATTCAGGATCTCTGTTTTCGTTGGATTAATTTTTAAATTTGATAGTTCACCGTACTCCTTCAGAATCTTCATTATATTTGGGAGAGTTATTCGGGGGTTCCCCACATAGAACAATAAGTCGTCCGCAAAGGCCGCTACTCTATGCTCTATGGATTCTATCTGAATTCCCTTTACCGATCCACTATTTCTTATTATTGACAACAAGGGTTCGAGTGACAATACATATAGCAGGGGGGATAGTGGGCAACCTTGTCTTGTACCATTAGACATTCCAATGGGTTCTGATCTCTCCCCATTTACCGTGATGATTGCAGTAGGCTCCCTATATAATTTACTTATCCACTCTCGCATTCTATCGCCTATCCCCAGGACTTTTAAGTTGTCCATCATAAAGCCCCAGTCCACTCTATCGAATGCCTTCTCTGCGTCAATCGACAAGAGCACCACCGGGGCTTTCCCTTTTCTACTTTTCTGGATAAGCATGAGGGTTCTCAAGCCGTTATCTCTACCTTCTCTCCCCGGTACAAAGCCCACCTGATCTCCATGTATCCATTCAGGCATCAAGTCCCTCAACCTGTTTGCTAACACCTTTGCATATAGTTTAGTGTCAGTGTTCAATAATGAGATAGGTCTATAGCTGGAGCACTGAGATGGATCTTTTCCCTCCTTGTGAATAAGCACTACATGGGCCTGTAGGGATTCTCTCCTCACTTCCATCCCACCTCCCAGAGCATTCATATATTTCTCCAGCTTGGGTAACAGTACTTCACTAAATTTTTTATAGTACTTAACTGTATAACCATCCGGGCCTGGGCTTTTTCCCCCCCCTGTGCTTTTTAATGCTGTTTTAATTTCTTCCTGGGAAATTTCTGCGTCTAAGGAATTCAACTTTGCTTCACTTAGTTTTGGTAATCCCGCATTTTTTAAGTATGTCATCTTTTTTTTCTTAATTCCCTCTTGAGTTTCTTTTAGAGGGCCTCGGGGACTAATATTATATAACTTTTTATAATACTCCGTAAACACTTTAATAATCTCTTTATTTGAGTGGACCAACTCCCCCTTTGAGCTTTTTATCTTTTCTATATAGTTCCTATTTTTCTTTTTATTCAAAGCTCTCATTAGATATCTTCCTGGTCTGTCCCCCCATCTATATCTCTCGTTCATAACCCTGTTGTATACTCTTCTCTTCTCCTCATCCATCAACCTCTCTAGTTCATCTTTTTTATCCAATAACTTCTGTCTCGTATCATTTGTTATTTTCTTTTTATGTATCTGCTCTAAATCCAATATTTCTTTTAATAGCCCACTGACCCTCTCTCTTCTTTCCTTTTTTTTCCTTGCTCCTGCCGCAATCAAGATTCCTCTTATGAATACCTTATGGCTTTCCCAGACTGTGGCTATCGATACTTCCTCTGTTTCGTTCTCCTTAAAGTATACCTTAATCTCTTCCTCGATTTTCTGAACTACCTCCTCATCTAGAAGAAGAACCTCATTTAACCTCCACCCTAATCCTCCAGTCCACCTTCTTCCCCATCCCATTTTCATTACGACCGGAGCATGGTCCGAGAACGTCCTTGTCTCTATGTCAATTTTAACCAGGTGATCTATAAGTTGATGGTCTATTAAGATGTAATCTAATCTCGAGTATATCTCATGTGCATTAGAGAAGAAGGTATAGTCTCTGTCTTTCATATGCGTTATTCTCCAGGTATCCACTAGTTGACATTCATACATCGCTTTCTTCAAAGCTCTCAGGGACCTACTCCCCTCTCTCTGCACAGAAGAGGTATTATCCCTTTGTGGATCCATACAGAAATTTAGGTCTCTAGCTACTATCAAGCGCCCTTTTTTGAATTCCATTAATTTTTTCAACAGGCCCTTCATATATATCTCCGGGTTTTTATTAGGGCAGTATATATTGGCTAAAGTACACTCTATCCCCTGAAGTCTACCTTTTAAGAATAAAAACCTCCCCTCCGGGTCGGTTCTTCTATCCTCCAGCTCAAATCTCATATTCTTTGCCAAACCTATTGCAACCCCTTTTGCTCTTTTAATTGGAGAATCTGCATAGTACCATATTGGGTAGTGTTTAGATTTCAATTTCACATTTGCCTCTATCTCAAAATGCGTCTCCTGTAAAAATACCACTGACGTCGCCCTATGATGTAACTCATTAAACAACCTAAACCTCTTCCCTGGACAACTCAGCCCATTCACATTATAAGTTATAAACTGTATTTCTTCCATCTTTCCCACTTAACTCCATCTCTCTTCCAGATGCCTCTTCCTCTTTGTCCCTTCTGTCCTGCAGAGTATTAACCCAATACCTCCTCCCCACCCTCCCTCCCAACTCCCGTCCCACCCAACTCCCATCCCCTCCCCCCTCCCACCCATTTTCCCATCCCACCCCCCTTCCTCCCCCTCCCCTCTTTTTAGGCCTATTAATTGCCTACCGATCATTTGTGGTAATACTATCCACTTTTGATTTAATCTATAGGGGCAAAACTCCAGCCCTGGACAGCTTTCCACCCTTCCCCCCCTCCCCTTTAACCCCTAAGTCCTACCAAAATATCTCAATAACAGTGGTTTGAGGGCGGCAGGGACAAGGCGGAGGGAGACAGGAGGGCGAGAGAGAGAGACAAAAAAAAAAAAAAAAAAAAAAAAAAAAAAAAAAAAAAAAAAAAACACTATTTCTCTCTCTCTCTCCCTCCCCCCCCCCGCCCCCCCCCATCAACCAATTGCCAGTCCTCTTTTCTTTTCGTTCTAATTTCCCAGTGTTCTTCTTCCCAGCCAGGAATCTCCATTCTTTGTAGATTGAGTCTGTCGCAAAAATTTTTCAAATCTTCTGGGAACCTAAGATATGCTGTATTTCCACTTCTCCATCCTATTAGGCACTCAGGAGTCCCCCATCTATATTGCACCTTTTGTTCTTTCAATCTTTCCAATAGAGGTCTAAGGGTTCTCCTTCTCCATAAAGTCTCTGGTGACAAGTCCGCATATATCTGTAAGTCCTTTCCTTCGTACATAATTACTGCTTTTCCCTTTATCCTCTTCCAAATTTTATCTTTATCTAGGAATTCACAAAATTTGACAAGTATATCTCGTGGCCTGTCCTTTCCCGAATTTCCTTGGAATTTTCCTTGTCTAGAGATTCCTTCTATTTTAGTTTTTTCCATACTAGTGCTGTCCATTATGGAATTTAATATTTTACAGACCATCTCTTGCAAATTTTCTCCTTTAGAATTCTCTGGGACTCCACGTATCCTAATATTTCTCCTCCTGTTCCTATTTTCTTGTATCTCAGCCTTATAAAGCAGTTTTTCTTGGGCTTTCCCCATGTTAATTATTTCTTTTTCCAATTCGGCAATAATTTGGGACTGATTTTTGACTTTTTCCTCCGTTTCTTCCACTCTCACCAAAAGGTGTCCCAAATCATTTCGAATATTTACAATTTCTTGTTTTATTGTTTTCTCTAGATCTTTGAACATTTCTGCCATTTCTTTTTTGTTTGGTATTTGTAGCTCTATCTCCATCTCTGTATTAGCCGATATTTGTTGGCTGCTAATATCAAGGCCTAGTGATAGTCTAGGGCTGCTTTCCAGGCTTAGATCTACTTCACCTTTTCCACTTTTGCCCTGAGTCCTTTCTGGGGTTATATTTCCCTGGGAAGTGTATTTTTTAATAGTACCAGTCTGAGTCCCTTTTAGCCCACTTCCTTTTGCGCTTTTATTTTTCATTCTTCTATTGCTCTTTTTCTTCTTTATAAGCTCAGGGGTTAAGGAGAGATAACTAATAATATATACAGCACAACTTATCCATTCATTTGGTTTTCAAGCTTATCATTCGTCTTTCCTCTTCTCCTTTTCACTGCTTTATAATTCCCACTCAAGGGGATCCCCTCTCTTCTCTCACACACTGCCTCTCCCAACAGCCCACAAGAAGCATGTACTTTTATTGAGACTCGGTCAGAGTCACTCACCCTGCTCGTATCTCTCTTCTTCTCGGGGCCCGACCAGCATTTCTCTCCGTCCTTCGGCTGGGCAGTGTGTCCGTTTCAGGGGTTCCTCCAGCATAATCCTCCTCCTTTCTCTCTCCAATCCCCCGTGTCTCTCCTCCTTCAGAAGCAGGACTCAGAGCAATGGGCCAACCAACAGGGCCCCAAACAACGGACCGACCAGCACGACCCCCAGCAGTCCTGCAACAATTAAGGTCTCAGCCAGCAAGTCGGCAGTCAGAGCTCCGGGTAGATACCGGCTGACAGGGTTCTGAGCACTGGGCTAGGATGCAGAGCTCCGCGCAGTGAGCCTACCAGCAGAGCACCAGACTATCGGTGCTAAAACAAGGGACCAGGTATTAGGTCGGCAGCCGTGCTCCCAGGGGAAAATTCACAAGCCGATCAGCTCCTCTCTCTCTGCATCAAACACCGGCCGGCTTCCTGGTTTCCCAGTGGTGCTTAGCGGCCGGCCACGTGACTGCACCGCTCCACCTTATCTGCCCGACACACCTTCACCCCGAGCACCGGAGCCGAATCCCTTCTCAGAGATCAGCTCTCCCACAGGGTTCCTCCATCGATCCAAGGGGGACCACCACACCGCAGCTCCACATCACAGGTAGGGGTTTGGGGAGGTGGGTGAAGAAGCTTATCCGAGAGCTCCTACATCGGGCTCTCGTCAACCGCCATGATTAGGCTCCACCCCCCTCATCAAGGTTGAGATATCAAAACTCTTAATCCTTCTTTACGTGTTAACTTTGAGATTTGAACCATATGGGGATCCCATGCTTCAATCACCCCTTGCAACTCCTTCACTGTTTTCATTATCTGGGCCAGACGTTCCAATGTTAGGCCCTGCTCCTCCTCCTCTTGCTCTAGATCTGTCGCTTCCCTCTTTACTGGCAGACTTCGTTAACTCCAACAAATCCTCATCCGTCAGGGGTTCAGAGTGGACCTCATCCTGAGTGATGTCTTCAAAACTTTTGTCACTAAGTATATCTGCCAGTCTCACAGCCTTGTCAACATCTTCGTGCTGAATTTCTTCAGGTGAGAAGCTCTTGTAGTCAAAGACACACTCTGGACACAGCTTCTTCTAGCATGCATTAAGGATTTCCTTTTTCATCTCCTTAAGAGCAGTTTGGATCACTGAAAGGCACGTTGCGATAGTAAAGTTACGCCAGTAACCTTTTATGTATCCGTGTCCATTGCATCCACAAGGTATTGCAGAGAATTGTGGGTATAAAGAGCCTGAAAGGCATGGATCACGCCTTGGTCCATAGGTTGGATGAGGGAGATGGTGTTGGCAGATAGGAATTTAATCTGGACTCACTCATATTACAGATTCAAAGGGTGGCTGCCAGTATTATCCATAATGAGCAACACCTTGAAGTCCTTGCCTGAGTCGTGGAGGTATTCCTTGGTTTGAGGGATGAAGCACTGGTGAAACCAGTTTGAAGCTAGGAGTTTGGTAATCCAGGCCTTAGGGTTGTGCATCCAGTAGACAGGCAGCAGGTTTTTATTTTTGTTTTTGAGGGCCCTAGGGTAGATGAGGCCTGGTTTCATCATGTAACCAGAAGCATTGCCACACATAATGAGCGTCACTCTGTCCTTTTGTGTCTTAAACTCTGGAGCTTTAGCTTCTTCCTTCATGATGTAAGTTCTGGACAACATCTTCTTCCAGGCAAGCCAGTCTCATCCATGTTGAAAACTTGTTGGGGTTTGTATCCCTTCTCCTCTATGATGTGCATAAAGATCTCTGGGTACTTCGGCACAGCTGCTTTGTTGACAGATGCTGCCTCACGATGTAGAGAAATACTTTTAATATTGATTAGTTTCTGAAAACGATCAAACCATCCCTTAATGGCTTGAAAATCTTTAGGCTCCAGTGCTGTTGATAGTCCTGGTTGCGGTTCTTCTGCACTGTCTCCTGTAGCGAACTGCTGGTACAATTTCCATGCTCTCTCACAGATGATCTAACCATCCAAGGGGCTGTATTTCTTCCTGCAGTCAGTGATTCACAATGACCAGGCAAATTCCATCCTGACAATATTCTTATTTCTTACAGTTGTTACCTTTTTGGAACTATCACAGAAGCTTACTGCTACAGTGCTCCTGATCGCTGCCTCGTTTTTCTTTATGTAGCTAACGGTGCTTTCGTTGATGCCCTAATGGCACGCTACTGCGGCATTATTTTTTTGTTCATGAAGCAAATCCAGTAGTTCAGCCTTCTCCTGAAGTGTTTTAAACTTCTTCTGGCACCTAGGGTCATTGCCAGAGGTCTTAGAAGGTGCAGAACGTTTGGGCGGCATCTTAGGTCTATTGTTTTCACTCAGCAAAGCACTCACGATAGCTTCCACATGGTAAGCAGGAAAACCCTGCAAACAACTTAGACCGCAAATACTGAACCGCAAATTTGCGGGGGTATACTGTACACTGATTGGGGAACACATGATGTGGTGACACCTGATGTATGGTGAGACTCTTATGGGGACACCTGATTTAATGGTGTACTCTGATGGGCACACCTGATATAAGGCAGTACTCTGATGAGAGCAACTGAACTAAGAGGTACTCTGATGGGGACAACTTGTGTAAGGTGATTCTATTTTCTTTTGCATGAAAAGAGAGATTCGGACCTCGGTGGAAAAAAAGTTTAGTGACCGGACCTCCTTGAACTTTAATTCCTTACCCCTGCTCTAATGAGTACACCTGTTCTGGTGACAAATATCAAAGAGGGGATATCCCATCACTATTAACCTAAACCGTTAGTTTATGATCTGAAAATAAAAAAGATATTTACTGACTCCTATCCAGAAAACTCACATTAAAAAAAGACTTAAAATTGGTAATAATACAATCCATAAATGTATGTAATTCCAAAATCTTTTTTTTTCATTACATTTGGCATTGTGTGTCACTCTACACTGTTTTCTTAAAGCGCAACTGTATTATTACCTTAACACTTGAAGAACGACATGTTAAACCCCCTTACTGCCCAGCCTATTTCTCAGAATTAATTTTATATCATTTTTTTTGATATTTAATCAATACTGTTTTTTGTTCTATTTTTTTTACTATATAAAGGAAAGAATTCAAATAAAAAAAAAAAAAAATGGTTACTCTTAGTTTCTGCTATATGTAAAGCTTTGCAAATATTTAATATTTCCTCATAATTTTATGCCAAAATGGATTCTGCTACATTTCTTTAGTAAAAAAACACATAAATAGGTGTATATTATTTAGTCTGTTTAAAAGTTATAGAGTCTACAAACTATGATATACATACTGGATGTTTAAAATTTGTCAACCCTGAAGTACTGACTGCCTATCCCAATTTTTGAGGCCCAGAAATGTCAGGACAAAATTACCAATTTTTGGGAAATAGATGCTCTGTGGTATTTAGTAAGAAGCATTGTAGGTTTTCTGAAGTTTTACATTTTTTGCCACAATTTTTTGAAAATTGAAAAAAGTAAATAAAATTTTATTTTATTTCACAAAGTTGCAATTTTTAAAAAATGTTTCTCATAGGAATACTTAAAATTGCACCCCAAAAACACGTTCTTCTACTTCTCCCGAGTGTAGGGATACCACACATGTGAGACTCTTTTTTCAGCCTAGGGGCCTAAAATCCAAGGATGACCTTCAAGCTTTCAATGAACATAAATTTGGCACCTAGTTTCCTGCCTACCTATCGCATGTTTGGAGGCCCTACAGTGCCAGGACAGCAAGAACACCCACAAAATTACCACATTTTGGAAAGCAAAAGCATTGTTTAACCCCTTGACGCTGACATAACACAAATATGCGGCCTCACAGAACTGGGCTTTTTCCATGGGGCTGCATATTTGGCACGCTCCCAGCACAAAGACTGCAGTGTCATTGAGAGCACCGGGTCCCGTTCTAACGATCGGGACTCCCGATTCTGGGTCACATGATCACTGTGATTGTCTCTGATTGGCCATCACAGTGATCAGTCACTGTACAGCCTGGCCCTTGTTTTTTTCTCTCTTTCTATGAATGGAGGAGAGATATACATTGTACCTCTCCAACTCCTGGCATAGAGGGGTAAAAAAAAGTTTGTAAAAAAAAATAAATAAAAAAAAAATATAAGAAAAAATAAAGAAAAAATACCCAGATCAACTTTGATCTAGTTCATTCTGCTTCTCCTGCTGAGTATGGGAATACCATATATCTGAGACATTTCCGCAGCCTATCCTTATAGAGGGGCCCAAAAATCAAGAAGCAACTTTCAAGAGGCATAAATTTGAAGATATAATTTTTGCCACAACATTTTAGAAAAGGCAGAGAGAAAATGGAATTGTATTTTTTTTATACACAGTTGTCAATTTTTTTTCCTTTTTATTACATTTCCATTATAAATACAACAATTTTTCAAAACACACCAAACACAATTTCCATAACATATTTAACATTCTACCTTCCCCTCTCCCCCACCCCCCTGCTCACCTCACCCATCACCTCCTCACGTTTCTTTTCCTATATGTTTCATATCGGTTCCATTTTTTACTCCTACTGTATTACTTCTTTACTCCTTCCTCCTTCACTACTTTCCAGCTACAATTAGGGAGCTTGTTTCTTTCCTTATCAGTCCCTTTCTTGCTCACTAATTAATTCCCAGTATCTATTAGAAGTTTTAAAGTCCTCCCATCTGCCCAGACTTTCTTATATTTTTCAATTTTATCCACTCCAGCAGGGGCGGACTGACCATTTGGAATCTCGGGCACTGCCCTAGGGCCGGGGGTCAGTAGGTTTCCCCATGAGATGTCCCTGGTACCTTTTTCATAGGCTTTTTTGAGTTTGGGCAAGGACACAGGGGCCCCATGTGCCCTATTGCCCGGGGGCCCCATGAGTTGTCAGTCCACCCCTGCACTCCAGTATGATATAATTCCTCCACTCTATGCATATACTCCACTTGAATTATCCAGTCTTTTAATGTTGGGGTTTCCTGTGTCTGCCACAATCTAGGGATTAGTCCTTTAGCCGCATTCAATAAGTGAAATATCATCATGCTCTTATATTGTTTCATTGTATACTCTGAATTGTGAAATAAACATACTCAGGGGTCCTTCAATACACCAATACCTGTTATCGCCTGTATTTGTTGTATTACTCCTCGCCAAAATTCCTGTATTTTAGGACATTCCCACCAAATATGTGCCATTGTCCCCTTCATCCCACATTCCCTCCAGCATAAAAGTGAACCTTGCTAAACATTTGTAGTTAATTTCTACTATTTTCATATCTACCTCACTGTGTACTAACGTAAATATTTTCTTTTTATTTTGTTCATTTAGTTTTGTTCCAAGCTCCTTTTCCCAATTTTCAATGAACGGTGGGGGAGTTGATCCAGATAAATCTGTAAGAATCTTATACAGTATATCTGAGAAGTAACATGTTTCCGTATTGTATCATTACTAAGTAGTTTTTCAAATGGATACATATCCTCCCCCATCCTCAGTGATCTCGGGAGCACTGTTACAAAACTTCTTAGTTGGTGGTAACGTCACTCATCTAACCTAAAAAATACTTCTGTCTTATCTTTTAAATATACAAAAGAACATAAATCCCCTTTATCTGTGATATCACAAAGTTGCCAATTTAATAAGATATTTCTCACACTCAGCATGGGTATACTTATAATTACACCCCAAAACACATTCTGCTACTCCTACCATCGGTGTGAGACTTTTTCAATGTTTGGACTGATAATTATGTACCCGACATTGTATTTAGTGTAGCACAAATATCAGCCACCACTGTACCAAAAACAATGCACTGTAAAGCTCACTTCTATACAAGTGGTCAGGGAATATAGCTTAGTGTAGCATCACCTACATTCACCGGCCCTTTATTAGGTACACTTTGCTAGTGCCAAGAAAATCTCCCCCACACCATCACACCACCACTACCAGTCTGAACCATTGATACAAGGCAGGATGGATCCATGCTTTCATGTGGTTTATGCCAAATTCTGACCCCACCATCTGAGTGTTGCAGCAACCAGTCTGCCATTTCTCCTCTGACCTCTGACATCAACAAGGCATTTTCGTCCACACAACTGCTGCTCACTGGATATTTTCTCATTTTTGGAGCATTCTCTGTAAACTCTAGAGATGGATGTGCGTGAAAATCCCAGTAGATCAGCAGTTTCTGAAACACTAAGACCAGCCCGTTTGGCACCAACAACCATTCCACGTTCAGTCACTTAGATCCCCTTTCTTCCCCATTCTGATGCTCGGTTTGAACTTCAGCAAGTCGTCTTCACTACTTCTACATACCTAAATGCATTGAGTTGCTGCCATGTGATTGACTGATTAGCAATTTGTGTTACCAAGCAATTGAACAGGTGTACCTAATAAAGTGGCTGGTGAGTGTATAGCAGCCCCTATTCCTAGTCTACTGGTACAGAACACTGTTACTACTGGTTTACACTGCTCTGGTG